>NC_071107.1:35317500-35677500 GCF_024256425.1 Clarias gariepinus
TGTGTGTGGAATACAGTGTTGTTTGATATACCTGTTGTTTGATATCGCAAACAGGCATTTCATTGCATATTAACAAGCCAAGAGAGATTTCACTGGTCATTTCTATGAATTAGCTACCAGTAAAGCCTAACAAATAGCAATTACATTAACCTTGATTTGCAAATGGACTGGAGAATTTCACATGGCTTTTGCATGTAATTAATGCAAAAAGTTAAATGTTGTCGTTGATCTAAGAGGAACCCTATATAATTTGATGGAGGCTGTTTAATCTTCATGGTTCCCTTATTTTTCTTTTTCTAATGCGTTGAAAGGTGAATGTTATATTAGCCTCATCTCCCTATACATAAACAGCCCTCTGTTTATCTCTGTACTGTATATCATCTGTATATGTAGCTGTCAATTTATTTTTCCTTTTTACATTTTCATGAAGTGAATTCATGGGTGTGAGACAGACCACACACCTGCCAAACACCGGTGCGACTGAAGGTTTATAACTATGGAAATATTACTGCGTTCTTTACTTATTGTTTTGCAATCAGTTCAACAATACAAAGTAAAGCTAAGTGTCATCATGACATATATTAGTAATAATGTGGAACCACTTGCATTTGTTATATGTAATTATTTCCTCTTTTGTTATATATTTAGTTTGCTAACAATTTGTAATGAAAACGTTCACAGAATATTGTTAGAACAGAAGTCTGTTGTCACTGTCTTTGTGTAGTGTGTCGTTTTGCCAGCAGGTAGCGTAATCATCTTACAGTTAAACATCAGAAAATCTCATGTGACACTGTCTATGAAACAGTGCATGGAATTTGCTTCTGGTTCCTGGATTGGTAAAAAAAAAAAAAAAAAAAAACTTTTTTGTCATTTGTTAATGTTATAAAAATCTTTTGCTTCAGTTTACACATTTTTACAATTAACAGGTTTGATTAGTAAAATAAATCTTTTATTGACCAAATAACTTGTATGTGTTATCCTGTATTGTACTTTGTTTTATATAGTTTTAAAACTTACCTGTTTTTCGCATCTTTTAAACTTGTTGTACAGGTTTATGATGAGGTGAAACTGTGTAGTAGCAGAACAAAAGCAATGATGAACAATTTATTTATTTTTTCTGTACGTTCATGCATCATTCCATACTTTAGAAACCAATCCAGGTCTCCATGTCCACGGCCCCTCGGATCTGGTTGTGGCCCAGCTGGGAGGATCAGTCCTCCTGCCATGCTTTAGTGAAAGCCCACTGCCTCTGGAAGGTCTACTCTAGCAAGGAGAAAGCAGACCAGATCTCCAGGGTCAGGAGTTTAGAGGCAGAGTTGACTTTTTTCCAGATGAGATCCTCAAAGGAAACTTCTCCATCTTACTCTCAAATGTGGTTAAAGATGATTCTGGAGGTTTCAGATCGCTTTATCCTGTATTCAGGGTCAAGGTAAGGTACACCCTGGATAGGGTGCCAATCAATCGTAGGGCACACACACATACACACACACACACACACACTATGGGCAATTTTGGGAATGTCAATTAGTCTAACATGCATATCTTTGGACTGTGGGAGAAAACCGGAGTTCCCAGAGGAAACCGAGCAAGCACGGGGAGAACATGCAAACTCCATGCACACAGAGACGGGAATTGAGCCTGGCCGGGAATCAAACCCGGACCCTGGAGGTGTAAGGCGACAGAGCTAACCAACACACCACCATGCCGCCATTGATTTTATTAATATGTTTAAATCTTTTTAAGGAACAATAGAATAGACACCACTTTTATTATTTTTTTTGCTTACTTTTGAAACTTTGTTCATATATATTTTTTTGCATTCTTTCAGAGCATTTTGTGGTGACAAGGGCAGACCGTGTTGTATTTGCCCATATGGGTGAGTATGTCATACTGAACTGTTCCATAGGTTCACATGTACCAGTCAGTGAGATAGAGGAAGTGACCTGAAAAAAGACTGAAAGGGATCAAAATATCCTTGTCCTGCTTTATCAAGATAGTCAAAGCTTCTCCTCAAATCGACTCCTCAAATGAGCAATATCAGGGAAGAGTTTACTTATTTCCTTCTGAAATCCCCAAAGGAAACTTCTCGTTAAAGCTGGTGGATGTGAGGATGGAAGATAATGGAGAGTTCATGTGTGAGGTCCATACTAGCAACATCTCAGCACGTAACATTGTAGTTTTGCAAGGAATTGGTAATATTAATAATTTATACTTCATAATTTTATCTTTAAATACAAAAATGTGTCTAACATTTGTGGAGATGATTACGTAAAAATACTTGGTTTTAAAATAATGGTTTAATGCCACATTCCTACAGGTTTCTATGCAGTTCATATATGGGTTTTGGTGTTGTGCGTTGTTGCACTGTTGCTTGCAGTGGGATTGGGTGTTCCTACACTCAACCATTTAAGAACATAAGGTATTTCATCAGTCACTGCATATGTAGGCAAAATAATTATGCAGTTTAATATAAATAATCCAATATTCAATTTCTTTCAGTTGCTGATGGAAATAGCATGATCATGCGTGCTTCACTGATCCTCTGCCCAAATATCTGCATCGGTGTAGCTTTTGGATTGTGGTCAACAGAAGGTAAAGTCACTGGCCACTGTTTTTAATTTTTTCATACTGTACTTAGCGCTAGGTGTTAATTAACTACATTTTCATAATGAGGCAGTTTTGGTGTGATTTCCTACTGCAGGTCAGCTCTCTGTGATTGTAACTTGTTCAGCTGTGATTATTGCACGGCCTATTATGCTGATGAAGACTGCTCCGTATCTTCACAGATTACCTAGTGGGTGCAACTAAGTGATATTGGTGCTATGACATGTAAAGCAATATGGTTTTATGAAACATCTTTAAAATGTTATGTTTGCAAAACAAATTTCTTCCATAATTTACTTAACAGTGTGTGTGCAACGATCGGTGATGTCTTCGGCTGTTCCACTTTACTACTCGATTATAGCAGTACAGTAGCTGCATGTTCATGTAAGTAAATCATTACATTGGAAATAAGTGCATGTGAATTTTACATTATTTGCTACAAAAATGTAATGACAGCTAATGTAAGTTTCCTAGTTTTATTAAAATTAATACGATGCAGCATTGTACTCTATCCACTTGTCACTGCATGCCACATCACACCAACATCTTAGGCAAAGCCATGATCACCTGAGCACTCCTGTCCCATACAACCCATTGGCTACACCATCATCGTGGTACAGTAGGAGCGTGAACGCTTTCTGGATTCTCCCAACTTCTGTCTGCATTTCATTTGTAACTTCAGCACGTTGGTGGCCCCACTTACGTCTCTCAAGTGTTCCAAGCACCCTTAGGGAACCTTAGTAGGGAAGGCTTCTCAAGCATTGATGCTTTTTTTCCCACTCTTTCCTGAAACACTAAAAACACTGCCCTCTTACTCTACACACCAGCTACTGTCTCATGCACTGTGTCTGCCACACCTCGTATAGTACTGTAAGTGCTCATGTGCAACACACACTCTGCACAATCCTTCACCCCCATGCCTTCCGTGACGCCACTAGAAATTTGGGGGGAATTTTACAGTGTAAGATTTGCCCATAGGGATAGACGAATACCTCCGTTTGTGGTAGCTAAAATATCTTGTTATACTATATCATATTTACAGATGTTGTTTATCTGTTGGATTTTGTTTTAGTGTATTTTGATGATATTATTCAGGTGCACACAGCTTTTCATCATCTTAAAACAGTATTGACAGTGATGATAGTGTAATCTGTCATCTGTGCTCTTACTTTAGGTAAGGACCTATATTCATATACTATACTACACAGTTTAGGAATATATATATATATATATATATAAATATGTATTTTTTTTTTTTTTGGGCCTGTGAAACAAATAATTTGAGTTTCCATTATTTCTTAACGGAAACTTTAATTTGGTTTACGAATGTTTTGGAATAAATAATGCTCATAATTCAAGGTTCCACTGTGTGTGTTGTAGGAGATAATTCTTCCACCTGTTGATGTTGCTGTTAGTTTAAAATATCAATCAGTTAACAAGTCATTTACAAAGATAATTAAAGAAGAATTAAAGAAGATAACGCCACGCAGAGCTGGATGAAGTAAGTCAGGCTTTTATTGCAGCAATAAGAACCCAGGTGAGCCGGACTAGCAATGCTTTGGATCAGATCACAAGCAGTGCCAAAATCAGACTACCTTCACAGTCAAAATTACCCTCCTTTTATACAGTTTCTGAGAGGGGGGATCTCCAGTCTCCTCCCCTGTACCTTCACCTCGTTTGACCGCATCAGAATTTTTATTCCATTATAATCCAGGTTTTATTCATTTTTCCATTATAATTACACTTTGACATTTTTGGCCTCTGTGAGTCCGGTCTGCGCTGATTCTAAGTTGTCTGGATCTTTGATGCATTATCTACAAGACAAAGGGTTTACCTAATGTATGTTAAGAAAGGTGATTCCAGACCTGGTCTTTCTAAAAGACGGCGTTTGGATTTTGAGAGTCCTCATTGTTCTTTTCAGCCAGTGAGGCCAGAGTCTAGTACTCCAGCTCCATCTGTCAGAAAGCCTAGATGGTATGTAAGTATTGGTACCCAAATTGATTTTAAAGTGTCTGTTAGTACACAGACTAACGAGACAGCTACTGTTGGTACTCAAACAAATTTTCCTCAAGCTCCAGTTCTTTGTTAAATCGTGGCATTTCTGCTTTTATTTCTCTCACTGACCTTCCTCTTGGTGTTGTTTTAGCTCAAAGAAGGTTTGATATGTAATTTTATTTCGGTTGATGCTTCACCCTGGCCCCTATGTTTTTGTATTATACGTTGGGCTCTTATACTCTGTATTTTTATATTATTGCCATGTAGATACACATTTCTATTCTGTATCTACTCTTATTAAACTATGTTATTCATAAGACTGGCTCTGTGTCTCTGATTTTTCCCTGTTCTTTGTTTGCTTGTACCAGCCTGCGGCCGTGGCGCCTTGCACATATGCTTTAGGGAAACTCCTGATCCTTTTGAGTTTGGTTTCGAGGACATAATTTATTACATAGGTTTCTGTGCACCTCGCTAGCTTCTCTCATTGTCTGTTTTTTTCTATGGCCTGGTCTTGCGTTTTTTCTATGTTCCTCTCATTACCTTAGTTTCTGTTTATCTGCATGGGCAGTTTTCAGGTATTTCCCAAGCTCCTGGTACCGCTGTTTCTGACTTGCTCCTGTCCTCTTCTTCTGCTATAATGGTATACTTACAGGCCTTTTATATATCTGCCTGCATAAATATATATTAATTAAAACATGCTTACATGAGCATAAGTTGGTTAAAACATGCATACATATTTGATTAAAATATGCTTACAGTGTGTGTATATATACACTATATACAGTAAATATATATATATATATATATATATATATATATATATATATATATATATAGAGAGAGAGAGAGAGAGAGAGTCACATAGGTAAAGAAATAAAACAGACTCATAAGATGATGTATCGCCATATTAATAATAACAATAGTAAATGCACAAATTATTCATGCGGTCAAAAATAAAGTGACACATAATAAAAACCTACTCTGTCAGTAAACATAGATTTTAAGTTAAGAATATACATAATACGGGGTGGGGGGGCTGTCCCTGCGGTGGTTCTCCTGAGACTCCTGTGCTCTGGGGGGCCTCTGGATGTCTGGGACCCGTGTCTCCGCCGTATCTGCTCCATGCCTCGCGAGACGGGACTGTGGTCCCCCACACACTATTAAACATTTACATGGAGGAGCCCTATGAACACAAGCGCGCTTACACACACAGGTGTGCACACAAACGTTCACACTGGTGTACAAACAGGTGCTCACACACACACTGTCTTTGCTGTTGCTTCAAAACAAAATGTTTATTTCAAAATATTTTATTAATCAACAGGTTTTGGGATTTGTGGTTTGCCGCGAGTCGTGCAGGTGTTGGTTGTGGCTGCGGTTTCTCTGCTGTTGTGTCTTCTGTTGTTTGTTTTCTCTTTTTCTTCTGCAGGTGCGGAAGCAAATTTTGATTGTATTCTCTCCCCCCTCCCCCCCCCCCTCCCTTTCTTTTTTTTTTTTTTTTTTTTCCCCTCAATTGTTTGTTTGTTTATTTATTTTTATTCCCTTTTTTTTTTTTCTTCTTCTTTTTACTCTCTTCTCTTTTTTTGGTCCCCCGGTCTTGTCTATTATAATATGGGAAACAAACAAAAAAAAAAAAAAAAAAAATGGCTGTGAATGATGATAGAACAGCTACACATACACTCTATGTGTTATCTGTGATACTGACAGGCCGGAGAAAAAAAAAAAAAAAAAAAAAAAGAATATATATAATAATTACCCTACGATAGATTGGCACCCTGTCCAGTGTGTACCCCGCCTCGTGCCCTAAGCCTCCTGGCATAGGCTACAGGTCCCCGCGACCCTAAATACAGGATAAAGCAGTATAGAAGATGAGTAGGTCAAAGTGAATGATATATATATAATAATATGCACAGTTCTACATTTTTGCATCATCATTCCGGTAGCAGTAAAATTTATGTATGTATACAGTGGAGCCTCGGATTGCGAGTAATCCGGTTTATGAGTGTTCCACAAAACAAGCAAAAAAAAATAATAATAATTTGAGTCCCGAGTATCATGTTGCATGCATGCGCTTCTTGTTTTGATGCCGAGTGTCACGTCTTCACAGCTGTGCCAATGTTTTTTCTCTCTCGCGTGCTGTGGAATTGTGGGTGATCGTCCCCCCTGCTGGGTCTTAGTGTGCACGTGTGTGTGTTGTAATGATTCGAATAGTTATCCTCATCGTGCATTGAAAAACAATAACAACTCAGTCAGACTTGGCGAAAATGCTGTCTTTCGTTTATTTACTGACTGAAGACACTATAGTTCACGGTTAGTTACCAGGCTTAACACTTGTCAGCAAGTATAAATCCACATATTTTCATGAACAGCTGTTACATCAATAATGAGCAGCCATACATCGTAAGGTGCATTCGAGAGAGAGAGAAGGAAAAAGAAAAAGGGAGGGGAAGAGGGGATCAAGAACCCAATCACCTATTGGCTGATCATTACATAACCCCCCCCCAACTTAAAATGAGGGCTGTCCTCAGACCGGAAAAAAAAGGAAACTTAACACCGTACAAGTGTTTGTATAGCAGCAGTAAGAAACAGGTTTACATAAAGTAAGAAAAGGTAAAAGTTAAATTACAGTACTGCCACTAATACATTTGCCTGCTCTACCTGACTATTATTCAACAATTCACAACAGCAGTCTTTCATATGTAACAAATCAAATTAACATTTTCCGCACTTTAACTCATTCAGAATATGATGTCATAAAGGAACTTTAAGAACAAACCAGGTCACTATAAAACTTAAATACTTTCAATAATATCCACCTTTAAAATTCAAACAACTTATGAAACCAATTCTAAAATTCAAAACAGACCTTCGGAATAGGAAGGCAATTATACCGCAGAAAAATAACATTATAAAATAAAATAACGGTCTAGTATTGTAAGTTAATGAGCAAGGTAAGAATTTTAACGCCCACCTGCATCCCAGCAACAGGTAACCCTCGGCGTGTGTCTAGAGCTTAGGAAGTAAAAAGTGTTGTCAGGCGTTAACAGTCTGAGTATGTTTTGGGTGTGAAACACCTGCGCGTTCAGGAGAGAGAGGACATGAGTGTGTTCTGACATAAGTGTGCTGCAGGTGTGTGACTTTTGCATCTTTCTCACTTCTTGGATGAAGTGAGTATGAGTGCCTTTGCCTGGGCACCGGCTGAGGGCATGTAAACTGAGTTTCTGTGTGGGGCAAGGGAGAATTCACAGAGGGCATGGCAGCAGGCCCATTAGTTAAGGTTTTCTGACTGGTGCTGTCCAAGTACTGGTCCTGGGGTCAAATCCATTCTCTTCTCTATTATCCTCTACGTGGTTCCCTGGGTCCTCTGTTCCCAACAAACTCTTTGGCATACCTTCCTGATCCTCCCCCTCTCTATCCCAAATAAAGAAGGGCAGCAGGTTACATACATGATGAACACCCCCTTCGGCACTGTCAGCCACTCTGGTTAGCCTGTAATCTAGGTCTGACTTTACTTTAGCAATCCTATAAGGGCCCTTATCCGTTTGGCAGAAAAACATGCCGAGGCATCTGACCAAGGGTAAGCCCTCAGCTTGACTAAATCCCCCACCTTAAATGAAACCCCTCTACCTTTTTTATCATAGTGTTTCTTCTTTGTTGTTTGGCTGGTCGCTAAAGAGTCCTTTACGTGGTCAAGTGCCTCTTGTAAGGCTAAGGTGAGCTCCATCTTGTAGTCATAAACTGAGTCAGCCATGCATCCCGGGCTTGGTGACATCCATAAATCAAGGGGCGTGTTTAAGTCTCTGCCATACAAAAGAAATGCTGGTGTGTCCCCTGTGCTCTAATATCCTTAGCGCTAAAGAGATCCATGGTAGGTGCAGATCCCAGTCTTTGTGTTTCGGTCTCACATAAGCCCTGATTGCTGCCTTAATTGTACGGTTCACCCTTTCTGTCTGTTTGGACTGTGGGTAATAGGCAGTGGTTAGTCTTTGGTCTGAGCCGAGGCCTAAAACAACTGTCTCAAAAAAATCACTCACAAACTGGACACCCCTATCTGAGACCAGGTGTGTAGGTGCCCCATGTGTCACAAAGATCTCTTAGATTAACTCTTGTGCTGCGACCACTGCTATGGCCTCCTAACAGGACATATTTCCTCCCACTTGGTGAAATAATCAATGAAGACTAAAATGTATTCATTTCCCCGACTCGACCTGGGAAGAGGGCCCATGAAATCGACACCTGCAAACTCCCATGGGTAAGTAGCTACTACTGGTTTTAGGTATCCTCCAGGCTTCTGGTTGGATGGTTTGGACATCTGACAGGCTACACATGACAAAACGTTTTTTTTTTTTTTACATCTCCCCGCATACCTGGCCAGAACAGCCGCTTCTGTAAACGTCCCATAGTCTTTGATATGCCCAAGTGGCCAGCCATAGGGTGGTCATGAAAGTAACTTTAGCAGTCTTCATCAGGATGTAGCCAGCAGGAAACTCTCTTGTCCAAGTAGTACTGTAGATTATTCCATCCTGAATGCAGAAGTCTGAAGAATCCACACAGGAGTTATTCTCCAGATCAGTATACAGCGCTTAAATAACTTGATCTGCCTGCTGGAGCAGACCTGGCTGTTTCTTGTCTTCCAATATTAGTAATGGTTGATGCCTGAGGTTTAATGAAGTGACTGTAGCATAGGAGGGTAACAAGTCCACCAGTTCACTGAGGTCGCGGGCAGGGTTACGTGATAGGGCATCTGGCACTAAATTTGTGGAGCCTGGTCTGTGCACAATGTCAAAGTCAACATCCTGCAGATGTAAGCACCATCTTGCTTGCCTACCTAACGGCGATGGTCTGGTCATCAACCACCTTAAACTACTGTGGTCTGTCATTACTTTCACACGAGAGCCTTCAATGTATGGCCGGAAATGTTCCAGGTCTGGCTTGCAAAAGCAATGGCTCTTTCCAAACCATACTCTCCAGTCTGCATCAGAGCCGCCCCAAGGCCTACATCACAAGCATCTGTGTGGACTGTAAAAGCCTTGTTAAAGTCAGGTAGAACACGGACTGGTGCACTGACTAGTTGCTGTTTGAGGCGATCGAATGACTTGGCACTCTGCAGACCAATCAAGTAGGGTCTCCTCTCTCATGAGTGCAATTATTGGTTCTGTAGTGCGGGCATACCCTGAGATAAACCTACGGTAGTAATTCGTCATACCCAGAAACTGTTGTACATTTTTGACTGTCTTTGGTATGGGAAATTGTTTGATTGCAGTCACTTTACCCTTATCAGAGCCAATGCCTTTTGGAGTCACCATATAACCCAGGTAACGCAACTGAGGTGTGCAAAAATGACATTTGGACAGTTTTAGTGAAAGCACAGCCTTTGCCAAGCGCCCTAACACATTGTTGAGGTCTGTTAAGTGTTGGTCAAATGTCGGAGAGGCTATTACTATGTCGTCAAGGTAAACCATGCAGCAGTTATGGGTAAGCTCAGCTAGAACTGTATTCATTAATCTTTAATGTTTAAATCTTTAATTATCTAATGTTGCTGGGGCATTAGATAATCTAAAAGGCATTACTTTAAACTGATAAAGCCCTTTGTGTGACACAAAAGCAGTCTTTGGTCTCGAGCCTGGGGCCACAGAGACCTGCCAGTAACCATGTGCAAGGTCTAGAGTAGAAATAAACGTAACACGTGCTAAAAAATCCAAAGAGTCATCCACTCTCAGGAGTGGGTAGGAGTCTCTCACAGTAGACCTACTAACTTTCCTAAAATTTACGCAGAACCTCGGTTCCGCACCTGGTTTTTCAACTATCACAATTGGCGAGGCCCAAGGTCCTGAAGCTCGCTCGATAATTTCATCCTCTAACATTTTTGCTATTTGCTCCTCAATAATCTTCCTTTTTGCAGGAGAAGTACGGTAGGTGGGGGAGACATACTGGCTTTGATGTCCCTGTATCTATCATGTGATCAACTAAAGAGGTGCACCCCAGTTTTTCCTCAAATAGTTGAGCAAAGTCCCCTAGCAGATTCGCCAGCTTCTCCTTGTCAGCCAGCGGTAATGCTGCCTGGTCCATGACAGTGCCAAGGTAAGCTTGGGTATCCTGAACAGTCAGGCAAGCTACATGTGTCTCCAAATCTTCAAAACACTTCCTCAAAAAGGCACACCTCTGGCACTGAAGTGGCATTTTTTTTTTGCATTTTTTTTTTGCTTGAATCATGAAATCTGTTCCTAACAGAATGGGACATGACAGGTCTGGAATCACAGCAAAACGATGTGTGAAAGGGTGTCCCAGTAACAGAACAGGTAGCCACACGATACTAGCTGAGGTGCACCGCTTTAAGTCAGCCAGCTCAAGTAGGGAAAAACTCCATGGGAGAACAGCCCCCTCTTTTATTCCACACTGTTTAAGAGTGCATGTGTTAACCCTGGGCGTCAAGCATTTATCGCAGTGTAAGTCTAAACGAAAGGCAGTTAGTGAAGTAGCAGCTGGACTGGCAGATGAAATAGGCCCCAATGCAGAATGAAGATTATGCGCAGTTAGAAGTAATTCTGTCAGGGTGGTCGGAGCAGCTGAATGAAGTGCTAACCTATACTGATCAGAGACGTGGTGGCAGATTACCTCAATTTGTTCTTGCTCTGCTGGGCGTTGCTTTAAACGCCTAAATTTAGGAACGAGATGGGTAACAGAAGTGGTGAGTGGTTCTTCTGATGTTTGAACTCTGTTCAAAATTCATCTTTTTCCTTCATTATCTGTTGGTAGGAATGCCTTTCGGAAAAGATCTGAATAATGACTCCATGAATGTAAATGGGGTTGCATGGCACAGTACCACTTCCGAGGCTCCTTATCAAACAGTCTCATCAACTTAAGGAAAGAATTGAGAGTCAGACAACCCCAATGTCGTCTTATACAAAGAAACAGACTGTAGCCATTCTTCTGGGTCAAGAGTCTTATCCCTAACAAACTTGGGTGAAATGAATATAGGAAGGTGAACTGAATTAGCAGCTTGTGTTGTGTGCATGTTTAAGATAAAGTTTTGTGAACACTGGGAGGTCTGCCCATCCTAAATAATATGGCTAGGTCTAGGGTGGGTGTTTGCATCAGGAGTTGATGTAAGTATGTAATGGGACTTGTCTATGTGAGCATTGAAAAGCCTGATCTTCCAACTGTTGTAGTAAGCTGCACTGTAAATCAATAGACACACTAAATGCAGATGTCAGTGTGTCCACTTGTTGTTGCAACCTGTCTTCTTGAGCTGCGAGGCGCCTAATTGTTAAAGCCTCACCCGTATTTGACAAAGGCAAATCACCATCACTGTCATCGGCCCCATAAGTAAATGCATCAGTGCGCTTAGCCATCACAAGTGCTTTAGGCTGACCATTTGGAAAATGGTCTACATTATATCAAAAACTATCAGTAAGAAAAACAAGAAATGAGAAGGAAAAAACAAAAAGAAGAAATTTTGAGAAATGTATTTGACTGTGCCTATAACAACATCACATTAAACTTAAGCATATGGTATTTCTTGGCACAATCAAAAATGTAGTAATCAATACTAGATGATTGTAAACATAGCAACCATGAAACCCAGTTATAACATGAAATACTTAAACTAAATGAATTAAAGGTTTTTTTTTCATACACTCATTAATCACCAAGTGCCTTCCTCTCTTTTCAGGTTGTGTACTGGTACTTCTCTCTCGCAGATTACAATTGCCTCCACAGTCTAGTCGTGTCCTCTCTTCTCCAATAGGCTTTAATGACAGTGATTTGCGATGGTGTGTCTACCAATCAGAAGCGTGCATTCCATTTCACTTCCAAAGTTCTATCCTTGCAGGTCTCTGGGGCTCTGCATGACACACACACACAGTCCCGCCGCACACCACTTCACCTCAGCCACACAGAGACACTCGAGAATATCCGAATAGGAAAATTAAAAAGTGGTATTAGTCTCCATTGCACGTGAACGAGATGCCAACACGCTACGCCTGGAAAACTTTTCCGCCACACGTGCTCCCGTCTTAAACTTTGCTAAAAAGTCAGCGGTAAAAACAAGCATTTGATGCACATGAAGCCTCGAACGAAAACTCACGTCACACGTAACTCACAGTACGTTCCTCGTCCAAGCTTTCTCATCTGAGGAAATGTTTAATCACAGTTCGGGCGCCATTTGTAAGGATTCGAATAGTTATCCTCACCGTGCGTTGAAAAACAAAGGCAACTCAGTCGGACTTGGCGAAAATAATGCTGTCTTTCATTTATTTACTTAAGACCTTATAGTTCAAAGTTAGTTACCAGGCTTTACACTTGTCAGCAAGTATAAATCCACATATTTTCATGAATAGCTGTTACACCAATAATGAGCAGCCATACATCGTGAGGTGCATTCGAAAGAGAACTTAATTTTGCTGCAGTTCACTTCTCGTGAATTGTTCCTTAAATTCTTGGATGGCCTTTGTTTTACAATTCTCTCAAGGCTGTGGTTATTTCTGTTGCTTGTGTACACTTTTCTACCACATTTTCCCCTCCATTCAACTTTCCATTAATGTGCTTGGGTACAGCATGCTTTGAATAGTCTTTAGAGATTTTGGTGCCTACTGAACCAGACTGAGAGATCATGTGTGTAGAACCTGAGGGAGGAATGATTTAAATACATTTTAAGATGAGTTTAATACATAACAAAATGTGGAAAAGTTTGAGTGTGAGTTTTTTTTTCTTTTTTTCTTTTTTTTTCCAGGAATACAGGTTTTTACAGGAGTATGGTCTGTTGTTTTTGCATGAAGGTGGCATGCTGGTGTAAATATTACAAAAACACATTTCAATATATCTGAGGAAGCAGAGGTGTTGGTGAATATTGTGAAATCTACACCTTGACCTATGTTGGCAGTGAGAAATAAACCATTTTCTTTATGTTAGTTATTAATCTTAAATATTATTTAGAATTTACAGACAGTAGGTACTGTATTTATATGAACTTTAATATACAGGGGATATTCTCCATGAACCCATACGAACTTTTACCATGATATAGGTACCAAGGTACAGTAGTTCTATAGTACAATTACTTACTTGATACTTACTTAATTAATATTTAGTTGATTTTCATTTCTTTCGTATAAGACACAAGGAAGTGATGTCTGGACTGGTTATGTTGCAGGGTTTTTCCAACTGAAGTTTTTTTTTTTTTTATGAAGGAAGTTCTTTAACAAAGGGAGCAAGGGAGTAAATATTAAAGTACAGTATTCTGTGAAACAGAACAGAACCAAAGTCATCATCTTTTCTTATTTCCGTGTGATATTATCTGGTGATTACTGTACTCTCAGTGTATGACTCTTCCTGTTTGTCTAATCCACGTCCTAATTTACGTCTGTGTGCTGTATGACCTACTCTAATTTAGTCTTTAACCCTCTGAGGTCCGGGGTGATTTTGGGGCCCTTGAGATGTTTGGACATGCTCTGATATTTGTGCTTTTTTCAGCTACTTATAACATATTATTGACCAACCTGTATTTTTCTTGTAATCAGCACAAACTGTTCTACAATAATACATAACCTAAATGAATGTATGTGTTTGCATTTTTTAGGAAAAAAATATTATGCATGGTTACTAAGTTTTGTAAAAATAAAAGTAGCTTAAATAAGGCCATGAAACTCATACAGAACATTTGTTCACAGTACTTTTTGAGAACTGGGCTGGTGGACTAGTGTTTTTGCTTCAAAATGATGTGAAAATGATCTTTTTTACTTGCTCACAGAAAACAATATACTGTAGTGATTAACATTTTTTAAGTCACTTTTTGAGTGTAAAGGCTCTATGCGAGAAGGCGTGAACTATCATTACTAATGCAGTGATTCACACCTGAGAACAAATAGGCCTGCATACTGATCTGCATAATGAGCCATCAGACAGGTATGTGACTGAGAGAGGAGAGTTACAAGAAAGAATCTGAGGACAAAATAAGTTTATATATTTTCAGTGTTTAGGTTATTTGAGAATGTATTTGACACAAAAAAACTTAAGATTTACTTGTGAGTTCAGTTAAACAGTTTATTAGGCCTAAACAATTAAAGTTGACTTTTTTAGCTGCATTACTGCAGTCACCATAACAGAAAATATAGCTATCACAAATTACACGTAAATTACATGTTAAAATATAAAAGTGTAAGAACAGTGCAAATAAAACCCTGATGACGCCAATAAGAACTTAAATTACACTTTCAGTTTTAATCGTACAGACAAGATTTATATATTAATCAATTCTATAAAGTGTCTACTTTTATTTGTATGCACACATGTTAAACATAAAACTTTGTGCATTAATAAAATAAAGAAAATAATCAGGGTGCGCTGTCTGTCGCTTTGGTCTGCGTGAACTGCAGGGAGAAACACGTGATTAAAATGAACTGAAACTCAGCAAATACTCCACAGAGAGACACAAAATACACATCTATAGAAAACTTAAATTGTCTTCTTTTACATTTACCAATTCAACTCGAAAATAAATAATCTGTTTTTATGCTTTTTTTGTTTCATTACAGCTGATGTGATCCCGCCTCCCTGTGCGCGCGCTGTTGATGAAAGGTTCATTTCCATATGAACAGCGCGCGCACGGGGAGGCGGGATCACATTAGCTGTAATGAGCCGATACAGAAGAATCTGTACCACTCCTTACTTTCATACGGATTACATAAAAACAGATTATTTGTTTTCGAGTTAAATTAGTAAATGTAAAAGTAGACAGTTCAAGCTTTCTATAGATATGTATTTTGTGTCTCTCTGTGGAGAATTTGCTGAGTTTCAGTTCATTTTAATGACGCGTTTCTCCCTGCAGTTCACGCAGACCAAAGCTACAGACAGCGCACTCGGTTTGTTTTCTTTATTTTATTAATGCACAAAGTTTTATTTTTAACATGTGTGCATACAAAAAAAGTAGACACTTTACAGATTTTATTAATATATTGTAGCGTTTTTCACCGCTACGCAGGAACTTGGAGAGACGAGTGAGCTTCTTTTGCTGCCCAATGCAAATGGCTGGGAGTAATTTATTTTCTTCCGCACGTACACACAAAAACCACCACATCCAACCTCCATAAAACACACACACCTATGGCCGAAGCCACTAACTTAAACACCTTTTCCCAACAGGGTGAACACAAAACAATCCCTCCCGCAAAGCATGATGGTAGACCATCAAAACCCCGCCCACGCCACAATATTGTCTGTCCGATCAAAACTGAAAGTGTAATTTAAGTTCTTAGTGGCGTCTTTAGGGGAAAACGCCTTAAAACGCATATATGCGTGCGCGGACCTCAGAGGGTTAAATTTGACTCCTCTTTCTGGAATTAAACTCATCGAGCAGTCAACAATGACGCATAAATGTTTAATTAACTTTCACTTTCACTTTTATATTGGCTTGAATATTTTTCCCATAGATAAACCCAGCTATCAACCACCGACTTTTTGTCCAGGAAAGAAGTAATACACTTTGGAGTAATAAACTTTGAAATAATAAACTTTGGAGTAATAACCTTTGAGCTTGATGGATATGTCAGTGTTTTTGCTGTGTCTTTTTGCTATTGGACTTAAAGGTGAGGCTTTTTGTAAATTAAATTCTTATGGCATTTATAATGTTCCACCAGGAAGTGGTTTAAAAGTGTAGCTTTTTGATATTTTCTCTTACAGTTTATATATCTCTTTTTATTAATGTGGTTAAATAATTTTAAGGAACACATTAAATGCACTGCAACACTTTGTTTGTGTTTTAAACAATGTGCAACTATTAAACAATGTGCAACTTTGTCCATATTTCTTTAGAGCATTTCATGGTGACAATGGCAGACCAATCTTTCTTTGCCCGTGAGGGTGAGGATGTCATACTGAACTGCTCTGTAGATTCACATGTACCAGTCAGTGAGATAGAAGAAGTGACCTGGAAAAGGACAGTCAGAGACCAAGACATCATTGTCCTGCTTTATCAAGACAGTGAGATCTTCCCAGATGCCTCACATGAACTTTACCGAGGAAGAGTTGATTTATTTTCTTCTGAAATCCATAAAGGAAACTTCTCATTGAAGCTGATGGATGTACAGAAGGAGGATAAAGGAGAGTATGTTTGTGAGGTGCATACTAGGAACGTGTCAGCACATACCATTGTGGTTCTGCAAAGTGTAGGTAATAAAGCTGTTTGTAATTACTCACGACCTTTCAATATGTCTGTTTGAAGTTCTGCCAAGCCAAATAAAAAAGTTTAAACCTGATTTTAAAACAGCTAGCACTAGACTTTTCTACGCTCACTGCGACACTAAAGGACAGATTACCCAATCAAAGTAAAGCATCATGATGGTGCAAAATGAAATATTTAGGATGGATATTAAGATGCACCAAAATACTTCATAGCTTTAACATCATAACCATTATATTGTAGCCAAAAGAAACCTGTGTAAATGTTAACCTCGCTTAAAACCTGCTTAAGTTAAACAGTTACAATTCAATAAAACTAGAGTTATTTGCTGAAACTTTTTTTTTTTTTTCTGATGAGAGCTATAGTTAATACAGCTTTATGTAGAGATTTACATAAACTAAAAAGAGGGCGGGCCATCAATTAATTAAATAAACTATATCTTGTTTAATGTGCAGAGGTGGTCATTTCAGTAACCTTTGTTAGACATTATGCAATATCCCTTTGGGATTAATAAAGTACTCTGTCCAATCTAGGTCTAGCTTTAAGTTAAATGTAGTAAAATGTAGCATTTACCTTAATGCTAAGTTAAATGCTACTGTACATGTAGCAAAAGGAGACTTTTCCCCTCCTACTGTATGTAATAAAAGTCAAGACAATTTTTCTTGCATGACAATTGCCATATTTGACGACTGAAGTCACTGAAGAAAAATTTGACTCTGTGTTCATAGGTCCATTTCTAATTCTTTTGTTAAAGAAAAATGAGGTATTTACACCACTTGCTTATTATTTGTATCCTTATGCCCACAGGTCTCCCTGCAGTCTTTATAGTCATTTTGGTCTTTTGTTTAATTGCACTGTTGGTGCCAGTCGGATTTTGTGGTCCTGTTTTTAACCTTCTTAGAAAAAAAGGTATGTGACCTAAAAAAAAAATTCTGGTAGAAATACTAAAAGGACTATAGACATAAGGCTATTTTCTTTTCTCAGATACTACCCAAAAGGCCATGAAAATTCACATGTCTCTGATCCTCTGTCCAAACATTTGCATGTTCATTGCTTTCTGTTTGTGGTCGACAGAAGGTAAATCCAGGGTCATTTTCCCTATTTTTTTTATAAATATGACACCTTCCTTATGTTCTGCTCAGATCCAGTACCTGACACTGGTTTGGCTTGTTTCCTTCTCATAGGCTTTCTGTCTGAGGTTATCACTTGTTCAACTGTCAGTATCATGAGACCCCTCATCCTTATGAAAACCTCTTCCTATCTTGAAAGGTTACCACGTAGGTATTTAGAAAACTCTTTATTTTGGTTAAGCATTTTGAACCTTTTTGTTGTTCTTTTTTTCAAGATCAAAAGTATCCCTGCCATACAACATGTGTATAAAAAATATGAACCAATTCATTTCACAGAATTCTTACAAAAAGCAGTGATGGTGTTGACCTTTCCACTTTACCAGTCAAGTTTAGCACTGGGAGCATGCTTATGTAAGTGATAAGTGTTACTGTAAAGAGCACCTTACACCTTTTCTGCCTTTGCTTACTTTTGTATGTTCCTTTACTTACAAAGTTAAAGTATATTGTGCTAATCTTCAATGTCAACTGCTATTGGTGGACTCCCACAAAGCACACAACTGTAGGACTGTAGTGCAGTTTGCTGCAGTCCAAATGCAGTCATAAGTTTACTTATAATTCTAAAGACAGTAAAAACAAAAGCAAACAAGGTCCTTGAATGCTGCCACATTGTCAACACACATCTGACAATACACATATTGAATTAAACAATTTCTTTACTACTTAATTTATTTACATAAGATACATAGCATACCATAGTACACTCTCAAATTAACACTTTTTTAAAAATCTTCCATTTAGTTTTTTTTGGTACACGGATACAGACGAAAGCAATGCCATTTGATGCAGCACTAACAGTCTTAGGAGTGGTTTTCATTATCATAGCTGTTGTGTTGGGTAAGAAAAAACATTTGAATATTTGTATATGACACAAAATATTTGTATGTTCTGTTATTTTTATTTATCATAAAGTCTGAATTCTTTTTAGGAAAAATCATTACTGCTACAGACTAATCGATCTTTAAAGTTCACAAATACAGTAGTTGAATGTTTTTGCTTCTCCACACCCCCAGAGAGGATTTAAAATGAAGCAATTGTCATAGCGTGCGCCTGTGATGGGCGTACGCCTCAACCTGTTATCACTCCTCGCTCATTTCTTAGGCTCCCTAACCCCACCCCCCCCCCCCCCCCCAATCCCTTGTTCAGTGGTAGAGGTCGCCGTCATGGGAGTGTGCAGAAGCTCCACCTCCGCTTGCTCCATCCTGCCACTTTGCCTGCCACTGCCTTTTGACAGCTTGTGTATAAAAATAATGTTAAACATTTGTCACCTTTTCATTGTGTTAAAATTGCTACCCACAAAAAATGACTTGCATTGTTTTACAGCTATTTATGGCCTCCAGGTATATCTGATCGTGTGTCTAGAAGCAATTAATTCTGTACTGCTTGCACTCATTGTCAGGAGCACGGGTAGCCCTTTTGGCCGTAAGTACTGTTTAATACATATTCGCAGAACTGTGCATTTATAAAACTAATAATTTTACATGTTTGTGTATATTCTCCTCCAAAACAAAAATACCTCTTTGCACTTTTAGTTGAATATGAGATGTTACTACCATGTCTAATCGTGGGGATAATGATAGTTCTCTCTCTACAAAGGCACTTCTTTCTAGGAAAGCCTTTTAAATGTATGTAATAAGTTTTTACATAATTTCTTTATTACCCAAAACTGATGACCATTTTGAGTGCAATAAATTAACTGTATATGTTCTGTTACTACTGATAACTACATGTTTAATAACTACTAACTAACCACAACTGTAATAAATGTATTTTACTTTCTCAGGTGTGGATATCACTGTGTCATCCATAGTTATGACTATATTTAGCCTCTATGGAATTAGTTTGTATATACTCCTTTCTGTTGCATTAAAGGATTTCCGTAGATGTAAGTACCATAAACAAAAGGCAAATAAGGTGCATTATGAGCTTTTTAATACATTACATAAAGTAAATATATAAATAATAAATTGTTTTCAGATTCTCAATTTTTTATTATATATCTTTAATCCACTTCCTTTTAATCTTCTGCATTTATACCAATTTCCTCTATTTTTTTTCCAGGTTGGACATTTTTATTTGAGATTGTAATATTTCTACTTGTGTGGTCAGGAATGATTTATCTATTACGCTGTCACAGAGGGCAAAAACAAGGATGCTGTCATCAGTGGAAAAAAATAGGATGTAAGTGTATGCATTATATATATATATATATATTTAGGAAAGTTTTAAAACAATCCATGCTAAAAGTGTGTAGGTTTCCAAAATATGTCCTAACAGTAAAACCAAACAGGAATATTATAGAAAACCCACAGCACAAAGAGACTTAGCTAAAATACATGTAAGACAAGGCAAGTGTGAAAATAAGAAACTTAAATATTCAAACTATACAAAAAACAAAAGCTAAATAAAAGCAGCGGTGAACGCAAAGTGTGATGCATAGAACAATGAATGACATATGGAAATATCTCAAAGTCACAAAACTGAGAAGTCCACAAAAGTTAAAGTCACATGCCGCTAGGTGGCAATCCTACTATATCCCTGTTGAAAAAGCATTACTAAATCTGGCACAGCATGGCATGGATCAGGACATGATTTATGCCATGATCTTCCTGACATATGCCTTGTTCTGCCCAAGAAAGATCATGGCATAAATCTTGCATGGCATGGATCAGGACATAAAACCCCTATGCCATGCTATTGGCTGCTCGTCAACATTCAGTATGGGGAGAATCTTCTCCCTGTACACCATTGAGATCTTTACTGCCACTCTCTTTTCAGAGGGCCATACCAAGAGCTGGCTTCTAAGTCATGCACACACACCTTCCTCAGAGCACCATACACAGGTTTCTGGGTTGAGCACCTGGAGGAAACCCAACAAGCATGGGAATAACTTGCAAACTACATACACAAACCCCGACCATGAGCAACGGAGAGTGTGGAAAGGAGGTGAAGAGGCAGGTACAGGCAGGTTGAAATGAGTGGAGAAAAGTGTCACATGTTTGTTTGACAAAAAAGAATTAGTGAGAATAAAAGGAAAGGTGTACAGGACAGAGGTGAGACCAGCGATGCTCTAGGGCTTAGAGACAGTGGCGCTGAAGAAAAGGCAGGAGGCAGAGTTGGAGGTAGCAGAGCTAAAGATGTTGAGGTTCTCCTTGGGAGTGACAAGGATGGATAGGATCAAGAATGAGTCCATCAGAGGGACAACCCATGTTAGATATTTTGGAGATAAAGTCAGAGAGGCCAGATTGAGGTGGTTTGGACATGTTCAGAGGAGAGATGGTGAATACAGTATATCGGTAGAAGGATGCTAAGGTTGGAACTGCCAGGCAGGAGGTCTAGAGGAAGACCAAAGAGGAGATTTATAGATGCAGAGAGAGAGGACATGAAGTTAGTTGAAAGAAGAGGATACAGAGAATAGGGTTATATGGAGGCAGTTGATTCACTGTGGCGACCCCTGAAAGACAAAGAAGAAGATCTTATTTAACGATGTACTGATATCAATCAACAAGGCAAATACTAGGCAATAATATTTATGCTCAATAAATTGGTGCATTATGCATAATAACATTAATTATCTTCATTTTTGTTTTAATATTTCCTATGTATTTTTTTTTCCAGATTTATGCTGCATTGTCATTGTTGCAGTTCTAATCACTATACATGGCGCATTGTGCTTTTTTTGTCTATACCTCATTATAGATGTTAAAGGTATGATAAAATGTAATAAGTTGCTTTTGAATTATGATGCCGTTTTGTAGATTACCACTACATTTAGTCCTATTTTTTTTTTTGTGGCACAACAAAAACAAGTTAAATATTTTTAGCAATTTGGCATGCTAGAAAATATTATTACATTGTTGAGACAGACTGGAAAAATACACAAAGAAAGTCTGACACTTCATGACTTTAATTGGAAAGGATCTCACAACAAAGTTTCTAAATGTCTTTTTTTATTTAGTATTCATTAATTCATGCATTACATTTAACCCACATTAAGGGTCTGTTAATGCTTGACATGTTTGCTTAGTTTAAAATAAACTGTCGTGCGGTTGTTTTGTTAGTACAGTTTACTTGAACAAGTGGCTATCAGAACATCTATGTGCACCAAGCAAGGACACTAAGACCACTTAAAATGGTTGGTCTTAGTCCGCTTCCAAATAAATTATGGTGCAGTATGATTAAAATGGGAATGTACCGTGGACCACAAATATCTAAACGAACATGAACATTCTATTTGGAATCTGAAGCTATGCTCATGTTGTTTTCAATGTGTAGTGTTAAATTTTATGAACTGGCTTTAGCTGGTGAAGATACTACCATATGTAAACCATGCTTTCTGTTTGCCAGTGTGAATGGTAAGCGAACCAAGGCTTTATACTAGTAAACCAAGAGTAATTTTTTAAGCTTTCATTTCTTCTAACCAAGAGAAATGAACTACAAGTGTAAACACTCCCTAAATGGTACTGACAACGAAATTATTCAGACAAAAATAATAATCTAAGTTATATGTTTAACTGATAATAGATCGTGTTGGATCTTTGGCTCTGACACCACTGCTCCATGTTTTGGTAGCAACATGCTTCTGTAAACATCCTAAAGTTTCACCTGGTGAGTGTAATATTTTATGAATTATTTTGTATTTTTGGGGGGCTAGATGGAAATTTTATAATTGTCTTAGTATAAGTTTGTGTGTCGTAAAAATTGTAATCAGTAATATTTTAAATTATAGATTTCCTGCATATTGTGATCTACATGTTTGGAGCTGTAGGTCTCAGTATTGTTAATGCGATTGCTCTTGCCACTGAACTGATCCTAAAAGAAGGTACTGTATGATTCCATCATAACCATAACATTAAATAATTTTTATGAGTATTATGAAAGATCAAACTTTTTAATTGGTTAAATGTAAATATGTTTGAATTAAGCTCTGTTGTGCTATTTAATGTACACACATCTGAAATTGTAAATTTGCAACATGATATATTTTAATGTTAATTAACACACACATTTTTACTAATAAATGAATTATAACATCGTAGAACTGTCATACTTAATCATCCAGTAAAAAGCTTTCATACATTGACACAATTCTGCACTCTTACACACAAGGCTGCAGATTCCAGAAATCCATTAAAAATATATATATTTCGGGGAGATTTACAGTACCTGGACATCTTAAACATCAATTATACATAAAAGTCCAGTGTACAAAGAGTGACACAATTGACACAATTTCCCACTTCATTGATACTATCCCTACAGTTAAACACGATTGTGGTAGCAACCAGCTGTCTAATTATGGGCACTAGTCATCATAGTTCCTTCCTGGGTGAGCTTGATAATCTTACCAAGAAGAATAACAGAAACATTTACATGAAAGGTGTGTGTATGAGTCCTAAATGGTGGCAAGGCAGTAGCATGCAGCTAAGAAAGTAAACGACATGCAAAGTTTTTGTGTGGGCACAGGAGACAAACATAAACATGTGTCCTGAAAGAACCAACTCACTGGACTTCCACAGCCCTTTTTTAGGCTGTGCTGGGCCCTGAGATCATAGGCAATAACCAGCATCCAGGCTTGGTGAGTTAGGGCACCCCACCCCTCCCCTGCGGCATATGGATGATGGCGACGCAGTGCAATGCTCTTGAGCCAATGGAACATATAGTAGCTGGCGCACCCTGCAGGCCTAATGGTAGGACCCAGTACTGCTAATGTCTCTGTTTGGTGCTGAAGGCCATCTTCTCTTTTGCCTCCGATATAATTGTGACCCGTCAAAATAGCCTTTGAAGATATCTAAAGTTTAGACAAACCAGGCCTTTCCCAGCCAGTCTACAAGAACATCAACCCACAGTGGCAGGTATGCATTAAACTCAGAGATCTGATTGAGCCTTGAACCAGAGGGATGGACGAGGCTGGTGGACTCCTCTGTAATGCCATTTCAGAGCATACTTTTGATTATTTCATGACGTACCAGATGTGTGAGCCCCGGTTCGGTAGAACACACATCGTTAAACTGATTCATGAGTTTGTTCAGCTCTTGATGCTTCTGGACCTCCTTGGAAGTGGCACTACTGTAGCTTTCAGCCTTCACACAAAGTACTAATTGATGAGTATGAATGTTAACAGGATATTTCAGTCTGTATTTTTTAATAAATTAATAAAACACTCCAAGCACCTGTTTTTAATTTGTTGATGTGGAGTATTTTGTGTAAAATGATAAGGAAAAAAAAGGATTTGCATATATTTTACATTAAGTGTAAGAAGCAACAAAATGTGAGAAAGCTGAAAGAGTCCAAAGAGTTTCTAAGGTTACTAGGAGTCATCTGAGGGGTCAGATACAGAATCTCCATCAGCCTCCAACAGCTGCATTTTCACATTGCAGAAGCATGATGTACTTAGAGCAGTGACCTCGTGGAAAGCTGTGACAATAAGAGTTGAAAAAAATGTTCAGACCAGCTCTGTGGCCATCATAAACTTTTTCCACACAGACACAAAGTCTCCCATAGTCATTATTCTTACAAAAACAATGCCATCAGTGTTTCCAATAACTCCTAGGTAGTAACTTGGTTTCTTCTTCTGAAAGGCCAGGTTTGGTTCCCAGACCAGGATATTCCATCTGGATAGAATGGAAGGGTTGCACAAAGAGCATATATTTATCCGCCTGTTTGTCTAAGAGGATAAATACCACATTCCTCTGTGTTTTTCTTTTACCCTGGTATGCAAAAAAAAAAAAAAAAAAAAGTATATGATTTAGGTTTTAAGTTCATTTTAAATTTACATTAAAATGTGAAATCTGTGCTATTGGTTTCTAGAGGGAGGAGCACAAAATACAGATCTACGTCTGATTGTTCTACCATTTGAAATAGTGTTTTTGTTTGCTTGGCTCACTTTACAAGTCTACAATGCCTGTGAGTACTGTCAGCATCATTTGTTTATTTATTCATTTAAAAACTTTATAAAAACAGCACACCAGTGACAATGCAATTAACCTTACCCACATCAAAGATCATTAGATTTGACCCTAAATAAACATAAGAACTTTTATTTAAAGAAAGAATAGTGACAAAATGAAAAACGCTTAATAATTTGTTTAATAAATCAACTTGTTGCTGTTTTGAATTTCTTCAAATGATGTCTGAAATTGTGTTTTTTATTTGACCCAGGGACAGGATTCAAAGACAGGTAAACTTATTGTATATGTTAATAAATAGTTTTTTAGCAGGGTGTTTTTTTTTCATGGTAAGATGTCATATGAAAAATGTTTCATAAATAATTTTTGTTTGTTTAACAGAGCAAAAAATGAATTTGGAAGAAGATCAGAACCAGAGGTATTTAATCCAAAAATACAAAAATGTGGCTAATTATGTCACAGTTAATTATTGCACAATGTCGCTAAATAAATTTAGGGTGTCCTAAATCTTTGGTTTTTAGTGTTCGAAGCTTTCTGTTTAAAAGTATAGCTCTAAGAAAGCTTCAAACATTAAAAACCTTGTTTTAAAGGAATGGCTACACTAGCACACCTTAAATTTATTTATCAACATTGCGCAATACAATCTTATTATAAATCATGTGTATTTTTATGTACATTATATGACCATGTGCAATGTTACACACTTGCACCACAGCATTTCATTGTATTGTTGGCCCTGTGTTGACATGCATATGACAAATAAAGCTAAACTTGAACACACTCCTACTGTAACACATTAGATATTTGACTATTTTTTGGTTGTTCTTGCAAAATTCTATGATAATAATGATAATCATCATCATTAAAACACACAGAGTTTGAAATACCACCTTCATACTATATTACTTGTGCTTTTTTTGTTCCATGTAGGTTGCTGAGATGTCAGAGATGCAAATTCTCTCAGACCCTAACCCTGACTGATCTGATGTGATTAGGAAAACATTCACCTTAATATTTTCCCAAAAGTAGTTTTATTCTTGTCTTGTACAAAGTTTTGTTGTTATACAGAAGAACTACATTATGCATTATGTTATCTTGTATCTCAGAACTATTACAATAAATGCATACAGTACATGCATAATATTTAATGTTCACAGTTCTGTAAGGAATTATGGTGCTTTCTTTAATATTTTAATTCAACTTAGTCCTAAAAGAGATAATTCTTACTTGCACTACAAGAAAGCTGATGTTATTGATCATACATTTTGGCAATTATTTTTTTTATAAAGAATATTGCTGTTTGTCATTACCAGCTATTTCTTTATTTAGGCCTATATAGATTTCAATTTAATAACGCCATTACTGGTAATTGCTTATATTTGGCTTATTTATTAAATGTGTCATTCCTCTTCAATTTTAAAGTGCTCTATAACACACATTTAAGAATGAAATTGAAATGGTTGAAAACCATTTAATTTTTGACCATTATTTAAAAGGTAAAAGAATATAACCAAACCCTTTACAATAATTACTGTGTGCTTAGTCAATCGTTTTTTTGTTGTTGCATCACTTTGTTTGGTATTATGTAGATGTACATACTAGTTTATTTTTTATGTCTACTCTTATTAAACTCAGTATTCGTGAAACTGATCGTCTTTTGGTTATTTGTCTATATTCTTACCCGACAAATTGTGCGTGACTGCAGGTGCACATGTGGCAGGTGTATCCAACATGTTTTAATCCTTCATTTTAGTGTGCAAGTCATAAAACATACTTGGCTCTGCCAAGTCCGGCACCTGGTGCCTTATCTTTATGCTCATGTCTCTGTCGGGTCCGGCACCTGGAACCTTATCTTATCTACAGTATTTATCATACACATGACAGCTGATTATAAAATAAGTACAGTTCATGCCTGGGTCACTCTGGGTTTTTTTCCCATGTACTTTGGGGTACACACTGTACACTGAGTATCACCATCCCCTTACTGTTTGTTTTATGACTTGTCTCATAGTTGTCTGCTTTTCTTTTCTCACCTCAGAGTGAGCCCATTATGTTTTATGACCTGTCAAACTCTGACTTCTTTTTTTACCTCTAAGTGAACCCAGTATGTTTTATGACTTGTCATACTCTCTACCTACTTCTATATTATTTCACTAAGATTAATATTATGTTGATTAATATTATCATATTATTATACTGCTGCATACACAAGTATATTTTACTAAAATATGCTTACACAGTCAAAATTTCTTAGCAGATGACTAAACTGATAAAGAGAAAATTAGCATAAAGGGTAATATACAGTAATCATTATTCTCACAATTGTATATCGGTGCAAAATACAAAAATTTATTTTAATGACAAATGCACAAAGAAATAAGTTTAGACGACAACAAATATAACAAATAAATAAAATAACAAATATATCAGCTTTATCAGATTATTATTATATATATATTCAATTCAATTCAATTTTATTTATATAGCGCTTTTAACAATGGTCATTGTCTCAAAGCAGCTTCACAAAGATGAAAGAAATTCATAATAATAATAATAATAATAATAATAAAAATAAAATAATAATAATAATTTATGTATGTGTGAGAAAAATGTGTCTAGATAATAACGAGATGAATGTATGAAATTTCTCTGATGAGCAAGCCAAGGGTGACGGCGACAGTGGCAAGGAAAAACTCCCTGAGATGGTAATAGGAAGAAACCTTGAGAGGAACCAGACTCAACAGGGAACCCATCCTCATTTGGGTGATAACAGATAGAGATGATATAACACCATGTGTGTTATGCAGCTGAAAGTACAGTACAATATAACAGAAATTCTTTAAATTAACATTTACAAGTCCAGTTCAACATAGGGATGAGTCAGTAGGTGCACAGGGCAGATGGGATCTGGATCACTGGGAGCACAGGAGCAGGATGTGTAGCTCCAACCATAATAAGGCAGAATTCAGCTGGAGCTGGTGCTTCTCTGGATGCCTCAGGATCCTCGCAGGGTTGGCTTTTGTCTACTGAAGCTGGTACAATCACCAGATGCCTCGGGATGGGTAGAAAAGTACAGAACAGATGGAGAGAATTAGCGTAGTTGCCATTCAGGATAGATGTACTGGAGTATGAGGTTATGGGATGAGTCACGTGTATACCAGATTAAAGAGATGCGTCTTGAGTCTACTTTTAAACTGGGAAACTGTGTCTGAGCCCCGAACACTGTCTGGAAGGCTATTCCAAAGTTTTGGAGCTAAATATGAAAAGGCCCTACCCCCTTTTGTAGATTTTGAAATTCTAGGAATTACAAGAAGTCCAGAGTTTTGTGATCTTAAGGAGCGTGGTGGATTATAGCGTATTAGAAGACTGGTTATGTATGTGGGAGCTAAACCATTTAAAGCCTTGTATGTAAGTAATACTATTTTGTAATTAATTCTAAACTGAACAGGTAGCCAGTGCAGGGATGATAATATAGGGGTTATATGATCATATTTTCTGGATCTGGTGAGAACCCTGGCGGCTGCATTTTGGACTAACTGAAGCTTGTTTATTGAGGATGCAGGACAACCACCTAGTAATGCATTACAATAGTCCAGTCTGGAGGTCATGAATGCATGAACTAGCTTTTCTGCATCAGATACGGATAAGATGCTCCTAAGTTTGGCGATATTTCTAAGATGGAAAAAGGCTGTTTTTGTGATATTGGAAATATGATTTTCAAAGGACAAGTTACTGTCTAATAATATCCCAGGTCTTTTACTGTTGAGCTGGTAGTAACAGTACATCCTTCTAAACGCAGGCTGAATTGTGAAAGCTGTTGTGTGCTGGTTTTTGGGCCGATGAGTAATATCTCTGTCTTGTCTGAGTTTAGTAAGAGAAAGTTATTGGTCATCCAATCATCCAATATATATATATATATATATATATATATATATATATATATATATATATATATATAAATCGATAGGCTATCAGGTATAGTTAGTCTTTAAAGTTTTAGATAGTTTAAAAAAAAAAAAGGCCAGGTGGTAAAGCCGAGATTTGAACTTTGGATTTGAAATTTTTTATGCATGTAATACAGTCATTGTATACATTGAGCTAAAGCATCACACCATTAGCATTAGCATTCTAGTGATGTTGTGTTGGATGTGATACAAATGCCAGATCAGTTTTTATCCCAGTTTGTCATAATACACATCTACATCACACCAACATGTAACAACTATGTTTGTTGTTAATAAAATCAGATTATAGAGCATTGCATCTAATCACACATAATTATAAAAGTCAAACTGCGGTTTGTTATATCATTGTGATCCAGATTCTGCATGTGTTTTCCATGGTCCTCCACTAGGGGTGCTCAACAAATCCACCGAATCCACCAAATCCTTGAATCAGTGGCGGACTGGCCATCTGGAGCACCGGGCGTTTTTCCAGTGGGCCGCTGGCCAATGTGGGCCAGCCCAGTCTGTACGTAAATATATTTTTAAAATGACAAAAAACATAATACTGACCAATATAATATCTTTTTTATGCAGATAGCTGAGTGTGTTGATCATACGGGCGCTGCTGACAAAGACCGTGTGTTCTGTAACGGCCACTACTATGTTGTAGACCACATTATGTATGTATGTTGCCCTTCAAGAGTTGCGGTGGAGTGTGCGTGTGAGGAGGAGAGAACGAAGTAGGAGCTCAGGTGTGCTGCTCACCACTGAAATGGTGTATTGTTTTACCCTTTACTTTACTTTTACTTCATAATTTGTATAATAATTTTGTGACGCTGAAAAAGGCTGATAAAGGTTTTGTGCTGAATGCTATTGTTGTCTCTGAGCTCTTTCCCCTTTAGCTATCAGACACAAAGCATCACAGTTTGTGTGCATGCAAATGTATTGTAATCCTATTCCATCCGTGTTCTAAAACACGCCCCCTTTCACTTTTAATTTACACATGAAGCGATATGGATCCTTTCTCGATACAACAAATTTTTCTGAGCAAAGAATGAATAATTACCATGGATAAAAATGGAAAAAAAAGAAAAGGTGGAGCTAAAAATTTACAGAAAATAATAAAAAAGCTTTAAAAGCAGATTGTGTGAAAGTCTTTAAATTTTTGCGTGAGGGGAAATTGCAAGTCTGCAGGATCTGACAGCTCTAGCATTACGGTCAGGGATAGCAATGCTGGATCCAGCAGCCTCAGGGTCAGTGATGATGTTGACCAACACCTCTCTCCTTCCATACCCGAGCCAAGTGAAAAGAATGGCAATCAACTAAATGCTGCTACTGATTTAACTCCAGATTACCTGTTTAGTTTAATTGGCATCATTTTTTTCTCAGGCAGAGAAAGGGAGAGGTGTTGGTCATTGTCACTGACGCTGCTGCACTAGCAAGCTTACACTGATGAGTGGTATTTCTTATACTGACTGCATCAAGATGATCCCCCCTGACCTGCTAAAATATTGTCTTTATAGTTTTATATGTTGTTTGTCCTAATGTTCTTTCCTTTGTTTTACAAATATGACCCAATATATGGTCAGTAATACTTCAAATAATATGTTTAAAGAGCATTTATTTCTGTATTGCGTTATTAACCCGAATCCGGATTCGCTCATCTCTAGTCTCCGGTCATCTCTAGTCTCCGGTCATTGAGAGCGGAAAGACCATAGCTCTTCGTGGATTCATATGGATTACATGAACTAAGAATATATACTGTATATATATATATATATATATATATATATATATATATATATATAGTAGACACTTTTATAGCTTTCTATAGATATATTTCTCAGTCAGTGTGTGTAGCATTCGCTAAGTTTCAGTTCATTTTAACGACGTGTTTTAGAAATATATTTTCGCAGACTGAGACGGCATTAGTTTACAAAAGCACAATGTTTTGTTAATATTGATAAATAATAAATAGTGATAAAAATTATCAGTAAAGAATATATTTAGCCTAATAAAAAACCCTTTTCTAAGACTAAATTCATAACAATAATTCACCAAAAACATTGAAAATTTTTTATTAAGTGTTAATTAAGTTATATTTTTAACATTTTAAGTAGCCTACTTAATATTATCATAATATGACACATAAATTAAATTGACAAAAAAGGAAAAAAAAACATTCAGGCATACTTGTTGAGTGTATAGGCCTACTTAAAAAAAAAGGTACAAATATGTACCTTTCCATGTTAAATCTGACATATTGTACCTCTATAACTAATATTGGGTACAAAGTTGCACCTTAAGGACCAATTGCAGACCTTCAAGGGTACTATATGTTTTGTTTGCCAAGGAACAAAATTGTACCACTGCAGTACTTTTTTTTCTGACAGTGCAGTCACTGCTGGGATTTTACAGATGTGTATATAAAGCCACCAAATTTTGATATTGGTTGAGGAAGTGGTTACAACATTGTACATGCTTGTTTACATGCATGGATCTGTGGATGGTTTGATCTTAATCCAGGTTTTCATGGCCATGGCCATGGCCATGAGCCCCTAGTGGTAAGATGGGCAGACCAAGATGTCTTTGCCTTCAGAAGTGAGGAGGTCATACTGAACTGTTTTCTAGATTAGACTATTTTAAATACATTTTCTAATGTTTATTATTTCTGATTTATTCCTAGTTTAAATGCATTCCATATAACAATACTGCAGGAGGATTTTGTTGTCCTGTTTTTAATCTGCTGAGGTATTAATCAATGACTTTCAATATATACTTTAGTAATAGAAATGCTATGAGTAAACTTTTTTTTCTCTCTACCTTTGAATATGAATATTTATATTTCTTTGCCTTTAGCAAAACTTTCATTTTATACATTTACTTCTAATTGATACTTGAGTTCATGTTTTTTCAACATAAGTAAATTGTTTCCCCTTCACAGAGTGCTTACAAAGCCTTTGGCTGTTCCCCTTCACCATTCAACAATAACAATGGCCGCCTGTTCATGTAAGATTACACGGAAATATAATTGTACCTCACAATACTTATAAACCTAGAGTTATACATGATGTGTCAATATTGAGTGCCACTTGACAGTGGCCTGAGAGACAAAAATTCTGGTCTCTAAAAGAATTCAATTTAATTCAAGATGGCTCAGGCAGGTGCAGAGTGTCACGGACCTGAGTGTAGCCACAAAAGTGAAAGGAAGGATCCAAGAGCAGAAAGCAAAAGATAGTGTGCCACTTACAGTCTCTGTGAACGCGCGGAGGAGCTTCACATGATTCTGGGAGTGATGTCTGTAACCCAGACGTGCAGTAGCTCCACACATGCAAGAAATCCAAAACGCTAGGCAGTCTCGTGGTCGGTGCACAACGCGGAAGTCAAAGCCGGTAATCCAAAACGAGCAGTAATTCCAAATCGCTAGACAGTCTTGTGGTCAGTGTACAACGCGGAAGTCAAAGCCGGTAATCCAAAATGAGCAGTAATTCCAAATCGCTAGGCAAGGATGAGGTCGATAACAAAACAGGATCAAAAACACTGTGAGCAAATGACAAAAACAAACGCGGGAATATTGGCATGAACGGCACAATAATCTGGCAGCGGGTGGGTGTCTTGCAGCGTCTTAAATAAGCGGATCTGATTAATCCAAATCGGCAACAGGTGAGCTTGCGCTGTGACTGAGGCGGCAAAAAACAAGAGGCGGCGCGGAGCTGGAACTGGAGTAACTTTGATTACTTTCGGAGGAGCTATGTTATGGCTGAAATCCAACGTACTGTGACAGTACCCCCTCTTCTACGGACGCCACCGGGCGTTCTAGACGGTGCTTCAGGGTGAAGTTTGTGAAATTCCTTTATCAAGGATGTGTCCAGGATAAATCTGGCAGGTATCCAACTTCTCTCTTCGGGGCCGTAACCCTCCCAGTCTACGAGATATTGCAGGCCTCGGCCCCGACGGCGGGATTTAAGTAGTCTGCGGACTGTAAAGGCTTCTCCCCCATCGATGAGTCGAGGGGGTGGGGGAGGGCGGGGGGGAGGTGACAGAGGACAAGCAACCAGCCGTCGGATCTGAGAGACGTAAAATGTAGGGTTGATACGGCGCATAGATAAGGGTAGAGACAGTCTTACAGCACACGGGTTGATAACTCGGGCAATGGTGAATGGACCGATGTACCTAGGGGATAGTTTCCGAGAGGTGGTTTTGATGGGTATGTCACGGGTGGAAAGCATTACCCTAGGGCCAACACGGTACCTGGGAGCTGCAGCGTGATGGCGATTGGCTTTTCGTTGGAAGGTGCTTACTGAGCGCAGCAGCTGGGAGCGGGCACGCTGCCAGGTTCTTTTGCATCAGTGGACGAAGGCTTGGGCGGCTGGAACTGAGGCTTCCTTCTCTTGAGTCGGGAACAATGGTGGTTGGTATCCTAGACAGCACTGAAAGGGGGACATGCCAGTGGAGGAGGTGGGAAGGGAATTGTGGGCATATTTTACCCAGGGTAGCATTCTGCTCCATGAAGAGGGGTCACGTGATGTCATACACCTAAGGTATTTCTCGAGCTCCTGATTAAGACGCTCAGACTGCCCATTGCTTTGAGGGTGGAAACCGGAAGAAAGACTTGGTGTGGCGCCGATGAGCCCACAAAAGGCCCTCCAGAACTGTGCAGAGAACTGTCAATCAGACACTATGTCCACCGGGAGGCCATAAAGTCGAAAGACATGAAGTATCAGAAGTTCCGCTGTTTCCTTGGCAGACGGGAGCTTGGGTAGGGGGACAAAGTGTGCGGACTTAGAGAAGCGATCGACCACTGTCAAGATGCGGGTATTTCCTTGCGAAGGGGGGAGTCCGGTAACGAAGTCGAGAGAAATGTGTGACCATGGTCGGTGTGGAGTTGGGAGGGGCCTCAAAAGACCCTCGGGAGGACGGTTAGTAGTTTTATTCCTGGTGCATGTGTCGCAAGATGCTACAAACTTTCTTACATCATCTTTGATGGTAGGCCACCAGAAGCGTTGGTGTATGAGGGATGAGGTTCGAGTGGCCCCTGGGTGACACGCAAGTTTGGAGCTGTGACCCCATTCTAGCACCAAGGAGCGTATGGAGGCAGGAACGAAGAGTTTGTCCTGAGGAACATTGCTGGGGCCAGGTTCTTGCTCAAGGGCTCATAGTACTTGGTTCTCAACCTCAAGACGAGCTGTAGCCACAAGACAGTGGCGTGGAAGGATGGTTTCCAGGGAAGAAGGGTTTGGGGAGGGAGAAAACTGGCGGGAGAGGGCGTCTGGCTTGGCATTCTTGGACCCAGGACGATAAGAAAGTGTAAAGTTAAATCTGGAAAAAAAAAGTGACCAACGAGCGACATGAATTAAGTCTTTTGGCTGTCCTCAGGTACTCAAGGTTCCTGTGATCTGTCCAGACCAGAAAGGGGTGTTCTGCTCCCTCCAGCCAATGACGCCATTCTTCCAGGGCCAGCTTAGCGGCCAGCAGTTCGCGGTCTCCAACGCCGTAGTTGCGTTCAGTCGGGGAGAGGCGACGAGAGAAGAAGGAGCAAGGATGGAGCTTATTGTCCTTGTGGGACCTTTGAGAGAGGACAGCCCCTACTCCAGATTCGCTTGCATCCACTTCTACCACAAACCGAAGGGAGGGGTCAGGGAACGTGAGGATGGGGGCGGAGGTGAAGCGGTGTTTCAGATCCGAAAAGGCTTTATCAGCCTGAGGGTTCCACTGAAAAGAGAGTCTTGTGGAGGTGAGGGTGGTGAGGGGCGCTGCCACCATGCTATAATTTCTGATGAATCGCTGGTAGAAGTTGGCGAACCCCAGGAACCGTTGAAGTCCCTGTCTCGAAGTGGGCCGTGGCCATTCTATGACTGCCTTGAGTTTGGACGGGTCCATTTGGATACCTGAGGGAGAGATTACAAACCCCAGAAAGAATGTGGACTCGCGGTGAAATTCACATTTTTCCGCCTTGCCATAAAGTTTATTCTCCAAGAGTCTTTGGAGTACCTGACGTACATGATGCTTGTGTTCTCCAAGGGAGCGGGAGAAGATGAGAATATCGTCGAGATAAACAAAAACAAAGGCGTTCAGAAAGTCCCTTAAGATATTGTTAACTAGAGTTTGGAAAACGGCCGGTGCATTGGTCAATCCGAAAGGGACCACAAGGTATTCATAATGACCAGTTGGTGTGTTAAAGGCGGTCTTCCACTCGTCACCCTCCCTGATCCTGACCAAGTGATACGCATTCCTTAGGTCCAGCTTTGTGAAGAATCGGGTGTCTTGAAGAAGTTCGAAGGCAGAAGTCATAAGAGGCAAGGGATAACGGTTCTTGATCGTTACTTCATTAAGTCCCCTGTAATCTATGCAGGGTCTGAGGGACTTATCCTTCTTCTCCACGAAGAAGAAACCAGGACCTGCAGGCGAGGAGGAAGGATGGATTATTCCAGCAGAGAGGGACTGAGAAATATAATGATCCATGGCTTTTCACTCAGGGCGGGAGAGAGAGTAAAGTCGTCCCTTGGGTGGGGTTGAGCCAGGAACCAGGTTGATTGCGCAATCATATGGTCGGTGCGGAGGAAGTGAGGTGGCGCGTGACTTGCTAAAAACTAGCTTGAGATCATGGTATTCGGTGAGGACATTAGACAGGTTGGGGAACTCCTCCTTAGAGGGGGGGGGTCGGGGTCTTAACAGGAGCAGCATGAAGACAAGACGACATGCAGGATGTGCTTCAGTCCAAAACTTTTTTCCTGGCCCAATCAATATGTTAATTATGTAGGGCTAGCCAGGGGAGGCCCTAGGGGCATGAGAATCCTTGACAATAAAGAAAGAGATGGTTTCGGAGTGGTTCCCAGAGAACTGAAGAATGACTGGAGCGGTTTGGTGCGTGATTGGGGCTAGGTTACTTCCATCAAGGGCTTGGACGGAGAATGGGCGGCCCAAACATAGAGAGGGAATTTTAAGGAGGTTAACCATAGATAAACAGATCAGATTTTGGTCAGCGCCGGAGTCTACAAGGGCATGGGTGGTGTGAGGCTTCTTATGATAAATTAGGGACACCGGAAAACAAGAACGGTGATCTGGGAAACTCACATGGTTTGGGCCCCCCTTTGCTCCCAGCATAAATGAGGGGCCTTGCCTTTTAGCGGGGAGGTCCACAATAAATGACCGGACTGACCGCAGTAGAAGCAGGCTCCTTCATCCCGTCGTCGCTGGCGTTCTTTTGGAGAAATTCGAGTACGATCCACCAACATGGGTTCAGCAGGAGGTTCTGAAGGACAAGGAGGGGTTAGTGGTTGGAATGACCTTGTGTCCAGGCCTTGCTCTCGTTGTCTAAGGCGTTTGCGAGCATCGATGCGTCCAGCAAGGTCAATGAGGTCCTGAAGGCTGGAGGGTAACTCCCGTGCAGATAGCTCATCCTTTATTACGTCCGAAAGTCCATGAAGAAAAGCGTCAAACAAGGCTTGGTCATTCCAGCCGCATGAGGGCCAGGGTGCGGAACTCAATGGCGTAATCGAAAACTGAGCGAGATCCCTGGTGGAGATTTAGCATCTGACCTGCTGCCTGGTGTCCAGAAGAAGAGCGATCAAATACCTTCTTCATTTCATTAGTGAACAACCTGAAGTTGGTGCAGCAGGCATCTTGTGCATCCCATACTGCATTCCCCATGCTTTTCCAGAAAGGAGAGTTATTATGTATGCCACTCTAGATCGTTCGGTAGGAAAAGATGAGGCTTGTAATTCAAGAACAAGCGAGCATTGAGACAAAAAGGAGTGGCAGGTATTAGGGTCGCCATCATAAGTGGGTGGGGTGGGGAAACGTGGCTCATGAGGTGAGGGAAGTGTAGCAACAAGAGCAGGAGCGAGCGGAGCTGGGGTCTGTGAAGCCTGCATCTGCTGAATCTGAGCTGTTAGGGAGGCAAGGGAGTCAGTTACAGTTCTGAGGTTATTAGCAACCTGCTGAATGTCTTGCTGATGCGCGCCGAGGAGAGCTCCCTGGCTTTCCAGTGCAGATCTCAAGCGGGTAATTTCTGCTGGATCCATAACTGGCCAGATTATACTGTCACGGACCTGAGTGTAGCCGCAAAAGTGAAAGGAAGGATCCAAGAGCAGGAAGCAAAAGATAGTGTGCCACTTACAGTCTCTGTTGGCCTGAACGGCACAATAATCTGGCAGCGGGTGGGTGTCTTGCAGCGTCTTAAATAAGCGAATCTGATTAATCCAAATCGGCAACAGGTGAGCTTGCGCTGTGACTGAGGCGGCAAAAAACAGGAGGCGGCGCGGAGCTGGAACCGGAGTAACTTTGATTACTTTCGGAGGAGCTATGTTATGGCTGAAATCCGACGTACTGTGACACAGAGAGCAGGAGGGATCAGAAACCCTTATTTAGACATAATGAATCAGCATACAAACTTATATGTTTCTAAAGAAAATAGTGCACAAATTCCTGTACATATGTTGTCTATTATTTCACACAAAACACATTCAAATGGACAGCAGGACACAATGTAACAGTACTGACAATGTTTATAGTGATGTTTTTCTTCGGTGCTGTTTTATTATGTAATTTAATTTATGCATTGTATATTTTGTAATGTTATATACATTATTTAATTTCCTTTACCTACCAGTACCACTACAATGCCACCTCACAGCTCTGGTGTTTGATTTGGACATAATGTTAGTGTCTACGATGGGCTTCTATGATGTCTGTGATGGGCTATGTATGATCTCTCTGTGTTCTCAATATGTCTAGTGGTGGCCAAAAGTATTAGGACAGCATATGCCATGTACAGTTAAACCTTGGATTCCGAGCATAATCTGTTCTGGAAGCTTGCTTGTATATCAAAGCACTTGTATATCAAAGCAAATTTCCCCCATAAGAAATAATGGAAATAATATTTATATAAAAATAAATACTAAATATACAGTAAAAATAAAGCAAATAAACATACTGTGTAGGATGACTTTTACACACATACAGACACACACACACACACACACACACACACTAACAGAGACACAGCTCTGTTGGAAAACCTCTGTAACATGGAATCTCTCTAATGACATTTGCTTTTTTGTGTTGCATTATTGGTAAACAGATAGATCTCCCGCATTGCTACAGCCTTTTAAATGTTTTTCTTTGTTGCAGTACAGTTACTAAAGAACAATCACTACACTTGGACACAAAAAAAAATGCTTTACACACGCACATACACGTAGTCACAATGTTATAAACAGAACACACGCTCACGGATGTTGACGGAGCATTACCCATAATCCTGCAGCATGAGAGAGAGAAGAACCATTGGCTTAGTTGTGATCATGTGATGCTCGACAGGCAAACGCATGCGTACTACTCATATATCAAGACCTTGATCGTTTATTAAGTTGAAATTTCTGAAGCAGGGTTTCCACCTGTGCACAAAATCTCCAGGTTTTGAAGAAAAAAGGACTTCATACTAAATACTGATAGTTGTATGGGAATTTAATTGCATAAAATAACCAGTTATTCATATTTTCTGTATTGTCAGCAATTGAGGAACTACGACCTGATATTTCTCACCTAGGTACCTTGCGATATAGAACCCGTGTTCTTCAAAGGGGATCCTTCATTCTTGATTTTTTTAGGGCTGCTCCCCCATTTTTTTATTTCCCAATGTTATCGTTCTTACGCTGTCCTATTTCACGTACGGTGTTTGGTATTTTTGAGGCAGATTTTGGGAATGAGATGGCATGGAGCTGTCCCCACAGTCTGTGGCTAGTACGCCTGGGACAAAGCATCTGGTCCCTAATTGAGACAGCCCTTTCAGTGATGCATGGAAAAGTGGCACTTCTGCAGCCTTAAGGTCCATCAGGTCAGACTGGAGGTGGTCTTGGGAGAGTTGAAGGCCCAAGCTAGAGCAGCATGGGTGGTGAAGACCTCAAATGGCCTCTCCTCGAAGTAATGTCTCTATTTCTCCACCGCCCAAACCACAGCTAAGCATTACTTCTCTGACGTTGAGTAGTTTAGCTTGGCTTCTTGCAAGGTTCTCGAGGCATATGCCACTGCCGGTTCCTCTTTAGTATTCAGTGAGGAAACTGAAAAAGCCCCTTGGTGATAATGAAGGTGGTTTTTTTTCGCGGCTTTTTTCTTCTATTTCCACTTGCCAATACCCAGATTGCCGATCCAATGTATATAACCAGGAGGCGCCTTCCATGGATTTTAAGATGTCATGTATTCAGGGCATGGGATATATCTGGGATGGTTTTCCTGTTAAATCTTTAATAATCAACACAAAAACAGTAGGAGCCGTTGGCCTTGGGAACAAGGACTACGGTTGACGACCAAGGCGAGCAAGAGTGCTCCACAACGTTAACCCAGACCGTTTGGTCCACTTGGTCCTCAATTATTCTCGACTTTAATTGTGAAATCCGGTAGGCTCTCGATTTGAATGGTAATTTATCAGATATGATGAAGATCACCAGGTTTTCAGTGAAAATACATGTAAACATATACTTTTAGAACAATTTCATATCATTACTTAAAAGGAAAAAGTACAATAAATACCTTAACTAAAATGATTGTGTGTGGTTAGTTAATAATTCAATTCTACACTGTTTCATTCGTCATATCAGCTAACTAAAAGAGCAAACTTCCTAGATAATGCTGCTGTCAGTAAAAGCTAATAATCTGTGATTGGTCTGCTAGAAAAGTGTTAATGAGAAGTGGTTTAGTGAAAGATTACTATTTTCTCATTTGAATTGGTATACTAGGTCATGAGTATTAAGTGTTTAGTGACGGAATTTATTTTTATTTTTCTTTAAATGAGGATTTGACCAAGCTGCCCATGAGCAGTGGCGGCCGTGCTGGGGTGCCACCCCTTAAAGTTAGACAGAGAAGAATGCTACTTTAACATGTAGTTATTTAACATAATTATTTATTTTTATAATGAAATAGTCATTTAGTCACAATATACTGCTCTATTTTTTACAAAAAAAAAAAAAAATCTAAACTGTATTACGTTCATTTGTGTTCGTGTACGTAGGGTGCCGGACAAACAAGTGTCTATGCAGGCATGTACATTTTTAAAAAGCATATGTTTTGAGGCTGAGCTCTAATTGGATTTTTTCACATCATCCTTGGGGCGCATTACTATGCGCCCTAAACCCTCCCACTTTTGTTCTTAGCGAATCAATATTGTTTTTAAATATTTGGGCTCATGTGATTGGACCAGTCTCAATGAGACCAGTCTCCCTTATTAACGGTCAGCAGATTGTTAGTTAATGTATTAAATAGTGATTGACATGGAAGCCATCTAAATACAATTCATCCGGAAAGTATTCACAGCGCATTACCTTTTCCACATTTTGTTATGTTACAGCCTTATTCCAAAATGAATTAAATTTATTTTTTCCTCAGAATTCTATACACAACACCCATAATGACAACATGAAAAACGTTTACTTGAGGTTTTTGCAAATTTATTAAAAATAAAAAAAACACGGAGAAATCACATGTACATAAGTATTCACAGCCTTTGCTCAATACTTTTTCGATGCACCTTTGGAAGCAAGTACAGCCTCAAGTCTTTTTAAATATGATGCCAAAAGCTTGGCACACCTATTCCTGGACAGTTTCGCCCATTCCTCTTTGCAGCACCTCTCAAGCTCCATCTGGTTGAATGGGAAGCAACAGTGCACAGCCATTTTAAGATCTCTTTAAGGACGTTCAATTAAATTCAAGTCTGGGCTCTGGCTGGGCCACTCAAGGACATTCACAGAGTTGTCCTGAAGCCACTCCTTTGATATACTGGCTGTGTGCTTAGGGTCGCTGTCCTGCTGAAAGATGAACTGTCGCCCCAGTCGAAGGTCAAGAGCGCTCTGGAGCAGGTTTTCATCCAGGATGTCTCTGTACATTGCTGCAGTCATCTTTCACTTTATCCTGACTAGTCTCCCTAGTTCCTGCCGCTGAAAAACATCCTCACAGCACAATGCTGCCACCACCATGCTTCACTTTAGGGATGGTATTGGCCTGGTGATGAGCGGATGCCTGGTTTCCTCCAAACTTGATGTCTGGCATTCACACCAAAGAGTTTAGTCTTTGTTTCATCAGACAAGAGAATTTTGTTTCTCATGGTCTTAGAGTCCTTCAGGTGCCTTTAGGCAAACTCCAGGCTGGTGGCCATGTGCCTTTTACTAAGGGTGGCTTCTGTCAGGCCACTCTATCATATAGGCCTGATACAGTATATGTGCCTTTCCAAATCACTCTAATCAAATGAATTTACCACAGGTGGACTCCAATTAAGCTGCAGAAACTCATAAGGATGATCAGGGAAAACAGGATGCATCTGAGCTCAATTTTGAGCTTTATGGCAAAGGCTGTGAATATTATGTAGATGTGCTTTCTTAATTTTTTTATTTTTAATAAGTTTGAAAAAATCTCAAGTAAACCTATAGCGCGGCCACATAAAAGGGCTTTTCAAATAGAGGGCTACTAATTAAGGAGCTGATGCTGCTCACCTGCACAAAAAAAATTGTGCCTGATATGGTTTTAGATGTCCCATGACAAGTGTCGAGTATACAGGGGTTAAGCTCTCGCGAGCATCCGCGATCGCAGCCCGATCGCAGCGCGAGAGAACCAAAAAAGGGGAGTCGGGTCACGTAATCCGGCTTAAAAGGGGCAAAGTCGGCCATCCCGGCACCACTAGCATTAGCATTAGTGTTGTGTTGCGTCTTTACTTGTACCGCCTTGATTGCGCAATACCGGAAGAGTCATTTAAAAACCCGTATTTTGATTCTCGACCCCATAGCATTGTAACTAGTGGTAATATAAAATCCAAACGTTACATAATGGTGGCCCGTACGTACGGGGAATCGGTGTGTTCGGTATTTTCCGGTTTTGTGTCTCTTGGCAGAACAAAATGGATGCTAATAACACTAATGCTAATGCTAGTGGTGCCGGGAAGGCCGACTTTGCCATAGCTAGTAATGTACTGGATGATGTAGATGACGCATTTGTGACACGCCGTAACCCTACAGCGTCGTTGATTAGTTCTTTGTATATATCAGATAGACATGATGATGATGATGATATTGTTGCTCATGTGTCTGATATTGATGTCATACACACACTACAAACTGAACTAAATCAATGCAAAGTGGATGTGGTGGCGCTTACAGATAACGTAAGCATGTTGGAGCAGGATTTTAGACAATCCATAAACAGCAGTACAAACAGAGAAACCAGTTTTCGTGAAGCAGTGGACGCTAGCTTAGAAGGGCTGGAGCGCTACTGCCAAGAGGCTCTGGAGAAACTGGAAAGAGCTGTCACTTACTGTTTTCTGCGACGTGACGTTATCTGAGAAAGCCAGATGAAGAAACTGGGTCTCACTAATACGCCCACCATCCAAAGGTTACAGGCCTAAACCCCTACATCACCCCAATCTCCTGCTCTACATTCTCCCGGTACACCAATCACAGCATCTACGGCAAAGGTACAGCAAACAAGCACTCATGTAACATACAATATTCCTCCTTGTGTTCCAGTACACTCTGCTGCTCAGCTTACCTCCTCAGTTTCACCCTCTTCTTCTTCCTTTTATGTTCGACCACCCATCCGCTTGAAGTTTCCAGCCTTTGGCGACGCTTCAGAGACAGCGAAATTATCTGGAAGAAATTATCTAAGAATTATCTGGAGATCAGACCACTGTCCAGCCCAGAGCTGATGGGAACCCTCAGCACAGTTCTACGAGGACCCGCTCTGAGCTGGTGGAAGGCAGAGAAAGGCAAGGTAAAGGGCTGGAAGTCTTTTAAACAGGCATTCATGTCTGCATTCTTACCTGATGACTACTTAACAGAAGTTGAAGACTACTTAAGGTCTCTGGTACAGCAGCCTGTACAACGCCTGAGGGACTTCGCCTATGACTACCAGGCCCTCTGTCTAAACTGGTGGGTCGAATCCTGAATAACATCAACCTGAGAGTGGCAGGATGTCTAAAAGGGATTGTGAACACTGTTGAACAGCTGGTGAAGATAGGTTCCAGGGTGGAAAAAGACTGCAAGGGCACTAAAGACTACTGGCAGAAGATAGAGTCTCAGCACAGTAAGGGGAAGAGCCGCGCTCAACTCACCGCTACAACTAACCTGTATCTCGCCTTACCGGTGACACCTGATGACCTACTATGCACTGATGGAACCACTAAAAGCATGACCACCTGGGACACCGACAATGAAGAGGAGCTGTTGAAATTAATGGCCGCCTGGCCACGCACCACCTCCAACATCCTAGGCAAGACTGCATTAGAAAGACACAAAATCACCTTATCAGATGACACACCCTTCAGATCCAGAGCATATTGAGTTTCACCTTTGAGGAAACAAATAATAGAAGATCAAGTCGACCAGATGCTGAAGGACCACATCATCGAACCTTCGTGTTCACCCTGATCCTCACCTGTTGTACTGGTACCAAAACCCGATGGGACTTACTGTTTTTGCGTGGATTTTAGAAAACTGAACAGTAAAACCAAACCAGATGCTTATCCGATGCCTTTAATTCATGACATTGAATCACTGGAAGGCGCCTCCTGGTTCTCAACATTGGATCTGCAATCCGATTACTGGCAGGTGGAGATGGAGAGAAAGAGCCGTGAAAAAAACGCCTTCATCACCACCAAAGGCCTCTATCAGTTTCGGTCCATGCCCTACGGTCTCCGCAATGCCGCAGCCACATTCCAGAGACTAATGAAGAAAGTCTTGGCAAACCTAAGAGGGAAAATGTGTTTCGTTTACATTGCTGACATTGTCATTTACTCCAAATCACTGGAGCAGCATATAGAACATCTTAATGCAGTCTTTTCGAGACTCACCCAAGCCAACCTCTCCCTCAATATGAAGAAGTGCCATTTCTTTAAGAGACAGCTAAAGTTTCTAGGTCACGTCATCTCTGAGGAAGGTGTGCAGCTAGACCCGGAGAAGACAAAGGCCGTGGCAGAGTATCCTCCCCCACAAGACTTGAAAGCTCTCCAAAGTTTCCTGGGTCTCGCTGGATGGTACCACAAATTCATTCCACACTTTGCCGATATAACTGCTCCTTTAAATAATTCAAAAAGAAAAGGAGTGAAGTGGGAATGGACGGAAAGGTGCCAGAACAGCATGCATGTCATAAAACACGGCATTCAGAACCCACCTGTACTAGTACAACCCAACCTAATGTAGTTAGGTTGCTACATGTATGTAGTTGCCATTCCAACTACATACAGACGCCAGCGAAGTGGGCCTGGGAGCTATCCTCACCCAAACTGCAGCAGAAGGAGAACGAGCTGTAGCTTACGCCTCTAGAATGTTGAGAGGAGCGGAGCTGAATTACTCCACATCAGAGAAGGAGTGTTTGGCTGTAGTATGGGCAGTCGAAAAATGGAGGCACTACCTAGAGGGCAGGGCTTTCGAGGTCTATACCGACCATGCCGCCCTGTCATGGGCCTTCAACTGCCAGAAAACCAGCTCTCGCCTCACCCGGTGGACGTTAAGACTACAGCAGTTCATCTTTACTGTTCATCATAGAAAAGGCTGTTTAAATCTGGGTCCGGATGCCCTATCCCGAGCGCCCCCACCGCTAAAAGTGGGTACCGCCCCATGTCTAGCCATCACGACCACTAAATGTTCCTCCGACTTACCAAGCGACCTGTGTGAGATAACCCAAGCCCAACAGAAGGACCCTACGATTATGAAGCTGCTCTCTAAAGACCATCCAAGAAGCACACAAGATCAGAGGGTCTCCTTCGAACATCACCAGGGGGTGTTATATCGCCGGGTACCAGTAAGACACGGAGAGAAATTTTAGATAGTTGTCCCCCAGTCATTAATAAAACATTTTCTACACTACTACCATGACAACCCCTTAGGTGGACATCTGAGGTTGCTGGATGTGGCGTGGTCGCCGACAGTGCGGAAAGACGTCTGGCAGTACGTAAGAACATGCGGCGTTTGTCAAAGATACAAGAATGAAAACACCAAACCTAGTGGGCTGTTACAGAGCACTGAGGTCCCAGAGCCAGGACACACCGTGGGATTGGACATCATGGGTCCTTTTCCCCGGAGTAAAAGGCAAAACGAGTACCTGCTAGTGGTGGTAGATTACTATACAAAACCCTCAGAAATGTAAAGACTCCAAAACTGGTGAAAATCCTACGAGAGGAAATCTTCACTAGGTGGGGCATCCCCAAATATCTAGTTTCCGATCAAGGACCCCAGTTCACGTCTCAGCTGTTGGCACAACTTTGCCAAACCTGGGAGAGCGTCCAGAAGCCGACCACAAGTTATCACCCACAAACTAACCTGACGGAACGAGTTAACAGGACTTTAAAAAGAATGATGGCTTCATACGTCAGGGACCATCACCAAAACTGGGACCAATGGTTACCAGAACTCAGATTCGCCATCAACACTGCCCAATAGGAAACAAACGGGCAAAACGCCTGCAGAGCTCACACTTGGCCGACAACTAAAAGGACCACTCATAAAGGCTCATTAATAACTCACCAACACCTGATCATACAGCATACTCGTTATTGGACAGGCAAAGACTTATCACGGAGGAGGTGAAACAAAGAGTTAAAGATCATAAAGCCAAACAAGCCAAATACTAAAATGCCCGGAGGAAAGATGCGCACTTTCAACCGGGAGAACTGAATTGGATAAAGACTCACCCACTCTCCTCCTCCGCCCAAGTGGGAGGGACCAGCAGAAATAAAAAAACGAAAAGGACCGATTAACTACACCTGCACAAAGAAATGCGCCTGATATGGTTTTAGATGTCCCATGACAAGTGTTCGAGTCTACAGGGGTTAAGCTCTCGCGAGCATGCGCTATCGCAGCCCAATCGCAGCACGAGAGAACCCGGCAAGCAAGTCGGGACGGAGAGATAAAGATACGCTGCGCAGTTATTTATGTATGTGAGAGAGTTTGTTTGCTAGATCCCAAGAATTACTTTTCCCCGGTCGGATTATTCTTTGCTGGACACTTACAATACACCTCTCATTCCGTTTCTCGAGCCCCGGATTCAACATCTTTGCCGGTGAGGACGAGCCATCTTTCCCGCTCATCATTTTATACACAACAATAACACTGACTCTGGACTTTCATACATACACACACACATACCTGCATACACCTCATCCACTGTTTATATTGGTATATATTTTGTATATATTGGTTTTGGTGCACCTTGTTTGTTTGTTTATTTTGTATAATACACTTTGGTTTGGTTTAATACTAGTTTTTGTGTCACGTCTTTACTTGTCCCGCCTTGATTGCGAGATACCGGAAGTGTCATTTAAAAACCCGTATTTTGATTCTCGACCCAAACATTACAAACCTGAGAACAGGCAGATTAGGTTAATTGCCATTATCACTGTGGCCTTGCACCTCAAGAATTAGGGTTTAATTCTGCTTTGTGTCTGTATGTGCATGCTTGGTAAGTTTCCTCAGGGTACTCTGGTTTCCTCCCACAGGATAGGCTAATTGACATTTCCAAATTTTTATGTGTAAGTGTGCTGGTGTGCCCTGCAATGGGTTAGTGGCACACTGAGGACATACCCTGCCTCTCTTCCTGAGTCAGCCCTCTACAGGATAGGTGGTAGAGAGAATAAATACAAGGTGCTTAAAATGATGAATAAAATTTAGCAAAAATTACAAAATCCAGCATATATTTTTGCAAATTGCAACTAATCACTTATTACTAGCTTCAATACTCAAAAAGCCGAGCAGTGTCCAAATATTTTGGGGGTCAACTGTATGCCCATGATTCCTTTTATTGGTGGGAATATTGCCATAATCTAAGTATTAAGAAATGCAGAAAAGTGGACTTGATGGCTAATATTATTGTTATAAATTATTTTCACTTCATTAAAGCTTGTTAAGTGCACTCATTTTGTATCTAAACTAAGCTGGACTACATATAGGATCAACTTTACAAAAAAGCTTATTTTTCTTATTAATTATTATTATGTGTGTATACTGTATGTTCTAATGTAACATTTCTGCCTTTAATAATGTAATAAATGTTCCAATTTATAGTCTGGATGTGTCAGGTCTGCTGGCTTGGTGGATGGATCCAGAAGCAGGTGCAGGAGCAGCACGCGAGTAGCTCTGGTCAAACACTGTAGGTGCGTGACTGAGTCAGCAGGTGCGCGCGCTCGGGGCCGTGAAATCCGTATGCGCGGAGTAAATGCAGGGGCGTGGCGGTGTGCCGTAGTCGGGAGAGCGTGAGCTTGGGTCTGAGCCGTGAAATCCGTCAGCGTAGCGTCAATGCCAAAACGTGAGGACAAGCCGTGGTCGAGAGAGAGCGAGCGTGGGTCTGAGCCGTGAAATCCGTCAGCGTAGCGTCGATGCCAAAACGTGAGGACAAGCCGTGGTCGAGAGAGAGCGAGCGTGGGTCTGAGCCGTGAAATCCGTCAGCGTAGCGTCGATGCCGATACGTGAGACTAAGCCGTAGTCGAGAAACGAAAGTGAAAGTCCGAAGCCGTTAAATCCAAGAGCAGTACAAAATCAGAATCGTGAGACAAAAGGTGAAATCGAAAAGACAGGCGAGGTTGGCAACGTGAAACTACATGAACAAAAACGCGAGAAAACTGCGGCGAAACAAAACACAATAATCCAGCGGCGAGGCAGCGCGCTGCGCTTCCTTATAAGCTGGGTGAAATCAGCGCCAGATGGGAAACCGGTGTGTCGGCGGGGCGGTCCGGGAGGGGCGATGACAGCGTGGGAAAGCATGACCACGTGATGAGAGCCTGACAGCGTGGGAAAGGAAATGTCAAATAAACAAATAAATTTTAGTGGACAATTGATGACGCGTCGTAGCTGGGAAACGTGGAACGTAGGGTGGATCCGTCGCATGGACGAGGGGAGTAGGAGTCGAACTGCACATGGGTTGATTATCCTGGTGATGGTGAAGGGTCCGATGAAACGGGGGGAGAGCTTGCGTGAAAGGGTTCTCAAGGGAATATCCTTAGTGGCGAGCATGACTCGGTCTCCTACCCGGTATCTGGGGGCCTTGGTGCGGTGGCGGTCTGCCTGTCTCTTATAAGAGGAGCGGGTTCGTAGCAGGGTGCGTCTAGCGCGTAGCCATGTTTGCTTGCAGCGGCGGACGAAGTGTTGGGCTGACGGGGTCTCCACCTCTAGTTCCTGGGCTGGGAAGAGTGGAGGTTGGTAGCCTAAGCAGCACTGGAACAGGGACAAGCCTGTCGACGAGGAGGGCAGAGAGTTGTGGGCATACTCAACCCAAGGGAGGAATTTGCTCCAGGTGGTCGAGTCCCGAGTTGTCATGCAGCGGAGGGAAACCTCTAGGGCTTGGTTCATCCGCTCGGTTTGTCCGTTGGACTGAGGATGGAATCCAGAGGATAGACTGGCAGTGGCCCCGACAAGTCTGCAGAACGCGCCCCAAAAGCGAGAGGTGAACTGAGGGCCCCGATCCGAGACGACGTCGGTGGGCAGACCATGGAGGCGAAACACGTGGAGGACTAACTGCTCCGCAGTCTCCTTGGCGGAGGGCAGCTTAGGGAGTGGGACGAGGTGCACTGACTTCGAGAAGCGATCTACTACAGTCATAATGCAGGTGTTGCCCTTGGATAGAGGCAGGCCAGTGACAAAGTCGACGGAGATGTGGGACCAAGGACGGCGGGGAATCGGTAGGGGTCTGAGAATCGGCTCGGGCGCAGATGTCGCAGGCTGCCACGAATCTGGAGACGTCCCTTCCTAGCGTAGGCCACCAGAATCGCTGTTGGGTAACAACACGGGTCCGGGCGGCCCCTGGGTGGCAAGATAGACGGGAACCATGGGCCCATTCCAACACCTGAGAACGTAGACGGACGGGGACGAAGAGGCGATTCGGGGGAACATTGCTTGGGCCGGGCTCCAGGGTCAGGGCCTGCTGGACTTTGGTCTCGATGTCGAATCTTAATGCTGCGATGAGACAGGAGGGAGGTAAAATGGTGTCGCATGGAATGGAGTCCTTAGAAGAGGGAAACTGGCGTGATAGGGCATCTGGCTTAACGTTCTTAGAGCCTGGTCGATAGGAAAGAACAAAGTTAAAACGTGAAAAGAATAACGACCATCGAGCTTGACGTGCATTGAGTCTCTTGGCGGAACGAAGGTACTCAAGGTTCCTATGGTCTGTCCATACCAAAAATGGGAGCTCAGTTCCCTCTAGCCACTGTCTCCATTCCTCCAGAGCCAGCTTGATGGCCAAGAGTTCTCTGTCTCCCACGTCGTAATTCCTCTCGGCTGGGGATAGGCGACGGGAGTAGTATGCGCAAGGGTGCATTTTATTATCCTGGGCGGACCTCTGGGAGAGAATGCCACCAACCCCGGTGTTGGAGGCGTCGACCTCCACCACGAACTGGCGCGAAGGGTCGGGGATAATGAGGATGGGAGCAGAGGTAAATCTCCTCTTGAGCTCGGCGAAAGCCTTCTCCGCCTCCGTGTTCCAATCGAAACGGGTCTTCGTGGAGGGCAGGGAGGTGAGTGGGGCGACGACAGAGCTATAACCCCGGATGAAGCGGCGGTAGAAGTTGGCGAAGCCCAGGAACCGTTGTAGGTCTTGTCGTGAGGTCGGAGTGGGCCAATTGGAGACTGCCTGGACCTTGGCTGGCTCCATCTCGATCCTGGAAGGGGAAATGACAAAGCCCAAGAAGGTGGTGGAGAATGTGTGAAACTCGCACTTCTCTGCTTTGACGTAGAGGTGGTTTTCCAAGAGCCTTTGTAGGACTTGACGGACATGACGTCGATGTTCCTCCAGGTCGTGGGAGAAAATTAAAATGTCGTCTAAGTAGACAAACACGAAGACATTAAGAAAGTCGCGCAGGACGTCGTCAACGAGGGATTGGAAAACGGCAGGGGCGTTGGTCAGGCCGAAGGGAACGACCAAGTATTCGTAATGTCCTGTGGGTGTGTTAAAGGCCGTCTTCCATTCGTCCCCCTCCCTGATGCGGACCAGGTGATAAGCGTTCCGTAGATCAAGCTTGGTGAAGATGCCGGCCCCCTGGAGGAGTTCAAAGGCGGTGGTCATGAGAGGAAGTGGGTAGCGGTTCTTAACGGTGATCTCGTTGAGTCCTCTATAATCGATACAGGGGCGTAGGGACCCATCTTTCTTCTTCACAAAGAAAAATCCTGCCCCTGCTGGAGAGGAGGACGGGCGGATGATTCCAGCGGCGAGGGCTTCAGTGATGTATGTGTCCATGACTCCTCTCTCTTGGTGGGTTGGGGAGTATAAGCGACCCTTCGGAGGTGATGATCCTGGGAAAAGGTTGATGGGGCAGTCATACGGTCGATGTGGTGGAAGCGACATGGCCCGGGTCTTGCTAAAGACCTGCTTGAGATCATGATAATCAGAGGGGACTTTGGAGATATCCGGAGTCTCCTCAGGTTTGACTGGGGTGGGGAGTGCGTGATGCGCGGAACGAAGGCATGAAGTGGCACAGGAGGGGCTCCAACCCGTAATGATCAGCCTGGTCCAGTCTATCTGGGGGCCATGGAGAGTTAACCAGGGGAGGCCCAGGACCAGGGCGGCATGAGATTTTCTTATGACGAAGAGACAGATCTCCTCAGAATGATTTCCTGATGACCTCAGAGTGAGCGGAAGCGTTCTCTCTGTGATGGACGGGAGGGAGCTCCCATCTAGGGCCTGGACTGCCAGAGAAGTGCTTAGGGGTGTGCAGGGAATCCTGAGAGCCTTGACTGCAGCAGCGCTGATCAGGTTCCGGTCGGAGCCGGAGTCCACGAGAGCCTGAATGAAGTGAGCTTGGCCGTTCACGATTAGCGTTACAGACAGCAGGGGGCGATGTTCTGGGAGTCTGTTGGAAGGAGCGCCCTCTAGGGCTCCCAGTCTGACTAGAGGGCGTTTCCTTTTACCGGGCAGTCTTTAAGAACGTGATCAGAACTACCGCAGTAGAAACAGGCTCCTTCCAGGCGGCGGCGGCGCCTCTTCTGTTTGGAGATGCGGGTTCTGCCCAGCTGCATGGGCTCCTCCTGGTCGCTCTGAGATGGGAGAGAGGATGGGCGAGGTGCTCTGGGAGGAGGTGATCTCCTAGCAGGGGGAGACCTCCGGGTAGGGCGTCTGGAACGAAGACGCGAGTCAATCCTCCCCGCAAGATCCATAAGTTCGTGAAGGTCTGAGGGAAGCTCACGGGCGACTAGTTCGTCCTTGAGTGCCTCTGACAACCCTTCCAGGAAGACGTCCGCCAGGGCTCTGTTGTTCCATCCACTCGAGGCGGCTAATGTCCTAAACTCAATAGCGTAGTCGTACGCAGAGCGTGATCCTTGGCGAAGGCGCAGTAGTCTGGTCCCGGCCTCCCTGCCGACGTGAGAGCGGTCAAAGACCCTCCTCATCTCTCCTGAAAAGCTCTCAAAGCTCTCACAGCATGAATCGCGGGCGTCCCAGAGGACTGTACTCCCGGGCTCCCGGGCTCTTCCGGTGAGGAGCGTGATTACGTAGGCCACCCGGGACCTTTCTGAAGAGAAGGTGGAGGCTTGTAGTTCAAAGATCAGTGAACATTGAGATAAGAATGATCTGCAGGTTCCCGGTTCCCCTCCGTAGGTGGGAGGGGCTGGTAGGCGTGGCTCGCGTGGGGGCTCTGAGGTTACGACCTGAGCTGTGGGCGTCTGGAGATGCTGCACGCGGGCTGTGACATCAGCTAGCGTCTGCCTGGTGGTGACGAGCTCCTCCTAGTGTTTTCCAAGGAGCGCGCCTTGACTCTCCAGTGCCTGTCTCATTCTGTCCAGTCCTGCTATATCCATGATGTCTGGATTATTCTGTCCGGTCTGCTGGCTTGGTGGATGGATCCAGAAGCAGGTGCAGGAGCAGCACGCGAGTAGCTCTGGTCAAACACTGTAGGTGCGTGAAATCCGTATGCGCGGAGTAAATGCAGGGGCGTGGCGGTGTGCCGTAGTCGGGAGAGCGTGAGCTTGGGTCTGAGCCGTGAAATCCGTCAGCGTAGCGTCAATGCCAAAACGTGAGGACAAGCCGTGGTCGAGAGAGAGCGAGCGTGGGTCTGAGCCGTGAAATCCGTCAGCGTAGCGTCGATGCCAAAACGTGAGGACAAGCCGTGGTCGAGAGAGAGCGAGCGTGGGTCTGAGCCGTGAAATCCGTCAGCGTAGCGTCGATGCCGAGACGTGAGACTAAGCCGTATTCGAGAAACGAAAGTGAAAGTCCGAAGCCGGTAAATCCAAGAGCAGTACAAAATCAGAATCGTGAGACAAAAGGCGAAATCGAAAAGACAGGCGAGGTTGGCAACGTGAAACTACATGAACAAAAACGCGAGAAAACTGCGGCGAAACAAAACACAATAATCCAGCGGCGAGGCAGCGCGCTGCGCTTCCTTATAAGCTGGGTGAAATCAGCGCCAGATGGGAAACCGGTGTGTCGGCAGGGCGGTCCGGGAGGGGCGATGACAGCGTGGGAAAGCATGACCACGTGATGAGAGCCTGACAGCGTGGGAAAGGAAATGTCAAATAAATGACACGGTCTTTGATCAGCGCGGAGCGCTGAGAGCGTGACAGGATGCTTCCATTTGAGGCAGTAATGTACATCATCACATGGATAACAGTGGTTTTTCTGTTGAGACGTCATAGACAAGACTGTTGCTCTCAGCAGACAGTGATAGGATGTAAGTACAGCATTGTACAATGATTTATATGTCTCCTTTATATTTAAAATAAGGTACAAACATATTCTTTTTTTTTTCAGATTTGTGCTGCAGTGTCATTGTCTTGTTTATAATCGTTGCATTTGGTGCCCTCTGCTTTCATTTTGCATCTCTGGTATTAGTACATAAAGAAGGTACAAAATTACTCCACATATGTACAGTTGGATATCTACTGCCAAATTGGCTAGCTATTATGATTTATCTTATGTAAGACATACTATTTGTAAAAGCTTTTGTGTTTAAATCGTAAAGCTGTTTAATTGATGTAAAACATCTCAATGACACTTACAGATTATGCTGGGGGCTTGGCTTTAACAGCTTTACTCCATGTTTTAGCAGCGACATCCCTATTCAAACATCCCACACATTTGCCTGGTGAGTCTGATATCGTTTTCCTTTTTTGTCACTGATTAAAAGTGTGGCTTTATATTTTATTTTATTTATTTATTATTATTTTGCATGCATTTCAACAAAGTAGTATTCCTAAATTAAGTTATTCTTTATTACAGGTTGTCTTCACATTATAATCTACATGTTTGGATCTGTGGGTCTAATTACTGTTAACTCAGTTGCTCTTATTGTGGAACTGATTTTAAAAGCAGGTATCCACATACAGCCCGTGTGTTATGATTAGTGATGTCCCAGTAGATGTCACACAAAATTAACATATCTCAAGTTCAAATTCAAGTAGGCTTTATTGTCACTTCAACAGTTAGTACACAGTGAAATGAAACAACGTTCCTCCAGGACCAAGGTGCTACATGCAACATAAAATTCTAAAATTCTACATCTAAACATAAAATTACAACATAAATTAACAGAAAAACTAAACTGGCTAACTAAGAGGCCTAGTTAGCTGGCTAGCAGAGACAAGACAGATTGACCTAACATAAATTACAACATAAATTAACAGAAACTAACTAACTAAGGAAGACTATCTACAGGTTTTTTTTTTTTACAGACAACATAAAGTGCACGTGCAATGTGCAAACAAAAGCAACAAAGTGACAGTGCGACAACATAACGTAATAATAAGGTGTTGAGGTGATGAGTTGAGGTAGTTACAAGAATTAAGAAGTTAGTGCAAAAAGTAGTCCAGTAATGAATATTCTGCAAAAGAGCATTTACAGGTTGGTGTGAACGATAGTTTGGTAGTGTAGGTCAGTGTGTTTGCGCTTGTGTTGATTAGTCAGTCCAGTCTCAATGTTTTGAGGTAGTTGAGTTAAGCTGAGTGATAATGTTTGTGTGTGTGTGTGTGTGTGTGTGTGTGTGTGTTTATCAGTTCAGTCCTTTTTTGTTGAGAAGGCGGATAGCTTCTGGAAAAAAGCTGTTGCACAGTCTGGATATGTGTGCCCGAATGCTTCGGTACCTTTTTCCAGATGGCAGGAGTGTGAAGTGTGTAAAAAGGGTGTGTCCAATCAGCCACAATGCTGGTGGCTTTGCGAATGCAGCGTGTGGTGTAGATGTCCTCAATAGAGGGGAAAGAGACCCTGATGATCTTCTCTGCTGTTCTCACTATCCGCTGTAGGGTCTTGCAGACCGATATGGCACAATTCCCAAACCAGACAGTGATGCAGCTGCTCAGCATGCTCTCGATAGTTCCTCTGTAAAAGGTGGACCCATAGCTTTTCCCGCAGCTCATCGTGGATGTCGTAAACCGGGTTATTTAGGTACAGAAGTGTCTGGTGGTTGTATATACGGACACCAGTCACGAAGATATCCATACACAGAGTAAAATAAACGCGCTACACACAAAATGTAAACAACGTAGCACCATTTTGGCTCCGGAGCGGCCGCTGCGTGCTACTGCCGAGCCGCCATCTTGGATCCAATAGAAATGCTACTAGTCAGAAATTAGTCAGAAATTAAAGCTTCTTTAATTTAAAAAGTAAAATTTAAAAAGTAATGTTGGAACCGAAAATACACCTCATTATTATTATTATTATTATTATTATTATTGCTTTCAAGTATCACTTTGGAGTGTGAACAGCAAACTCAGAAAATGATTTAACAGTAATAATAGCTGATGCATGTTAGTATAAGGTTATTGTTGTTCTGTGCTCTGTATTTCACTCTCTGTAGCTAAATAAAGAACTCATTTTTAAATACCTTTTGGGATAAGTTAATAATATTAATATGTGTCTTTACTTTATTTAAGATTTAATATTATTGGCTTCTAGGGAAAGGAACACGTATGATAGGAGATCTGTGTGTGATTGTTGTCCCACTGGAAACAGTGTTTGTTTCGACTTGGCTTGCCTTGCAAATCAATGATGCTTAACTGTCCAAAGCAGCTATTAACTTTTATGTACATTTTATAAAAGTAACAGGCAAGTAAAATTCCATAACCATTTCCAAACCAATTAAAAAGTCTTATTATTAAAATGTTATTACAATTATAAAATTAAAAATCATACAAATAAAGACATAATCAATTAAAGACAATGTTCCTTTGTTCTGTTTGTTTGCTCAAATTTGCCTGAACTTAAAGCGCATTTATTGTTTATTTTGTTTTGATACCTATATGCTATAGGGAGGCACTTTAAGGATAGGTAAGCTATACTGTATGTTTATATAAAATATTTTAATAAGCAGAATACTGAGATCATAGTATTCTAATGGGGTGAATGACAAGCTGTTTATATTTTTTAAACAGATTAAAAAAGAATTTGGAAAATAAAATAAGAAGAGAACCGGAGGTACCTAGTTATATATTTATTATTTTAGGGCAAAAAAAAAAAAAAGCCATTATTGTCTACACATTCTTGTAATTTCTGTTAATGGTCTCAAGTCTTTTTTGACCTCAGACTTTTTTGTAACAAGGTGCTCTGTAATGGCTGTAATGGGTGTATAAGAATAATATATTAGCCATTACAAAGCACCTTGTTACAAAAATGTATTGTAGCGTTTTTACGCCGGGAAGAATGCTGGAGAGACGAGTGAGCTTATTTGCTACCCAATGCAATGGCTGGGAGTACTTTATTCAGCACACAGCAGGTATGGCATGAGCAGCACCTTCACTCAGGAGCCTACATCCAATACAGCACTAGCATGAACTGGAGCACATTTCACACGTCACACACCCCTCACACAAACAGGGCCGAAGCCACCAACCCAAACACCTTTCCCCAACATGGTGAACACACACCGACATCCCCGCAAGGCATGCTGGTCGTCAGCCGCCGCCCCGCCCACGCCACAGTATTATTACTTATTACAAAACTTATTTTTTGTAAATTAGTTATTTTAAATAATATTGATAGGATAATGTCTGTGGTATCATTGTTAACTGAAAGAGCTCTGGAATGGGATTCACTGTTTATTAAATGAGGCCACGCCACCCAAACTAACTCCAGTAGTTTGTGCTTGTATTTGATTATGTAAACAAAAAGATTTTATTTTCTTCACCTGCAAATTTCACAAAAAGTTTGGCCCAAATATTTCTTGTTTTCTTAGATTTAATAAAAGATTGATCACCTTTATCCACCACCAGAAAAGTGATTTATAATTTTATGACCATTTCATGAGTTTACCATAGACAAGTTCCGAATAAAGTTACACATTCAGAGTACATGTTGGAATCACCTTTGTTGGAATGTCCAGTTATCCTTAAAATTGTGCTTTTGTTGTATTTTTATAGAAATATATAGATTTAATATCCTGTAGCTAATCTTTGTGACTTGAGATGCCATGTAAGTGGTCTAAGAAATATGAATTATGTTATGATATATACTGTACTTATAACTATAATATAAGGACTACTAATGGGCCATACAGTTTGTGGAGCTCATGTAGGTGAAGTGATAAACATATTTTAGAACCGTTGAAACATCTTTCTTCCGAAACAGAAATTTTGTTTCATTTACACTTTTATTTATTGCAAACTCTGTCATCTAAGTCAGGTTCTTGGATGAACTTAAAAATTAAAAACCTTTATATCAGTTATAATCTGTATGACTGATGATTGTTGTTAGTAAATATAATATAAATGTCATGTAGTACTTTATTCATATGAAATCCAGCTACTTTTTAAAGTCTAAATGCCCATAAATTTTGACAAAAATCAGGGTTTCGGTTTATTTTTGTATTTGATATACTATAAAATATGAGGTTTACCTACTTAATTTTAGGAAAGGGACACAGACTATAGAAGATCTACATGTGATTGTTTTATCGATTGAAACAGTGTTTATTTCTGCTTGGCTCAACATATTTGCACTTTACAGAGTGAGGTATAAAAACATTTGGAAGTTTTCTGTTAAAATAAATTAACAGTGTGGTGTGTAAAGTATAAAGTAACATGGTGGTGTGATGTGGCCCTACGCGAAGAAATAAAAAATACATCGAAGCCCACCAAAAGTGTTTAATTCCTCCTACACCACAGCTGCTTTTTAATGATTGCAATTATGATATTTATTATTAAATGCTATAAACATAGACATAATGCTACTTAATAATTATTAAACCAGTTGAGCTCTAAACCAAGCTACCTTTGTTTATGAGTCTGTTTCAGTTATATCTTTGTTGATGGAATGGGGAGTTTATGGTGAGTGAGCTCATATGCAACCCAAAGCTTTTTAAAAACCTTATAAGGTTTGTCTTGACACATTTTTTTGTTTAGATATTAAACTCATAAAACTTGGAGCATTCAGTATATAAAGAAATAGCATCGCATTTGTCTCTATAGACAACAAATCCGATCACCCCATCAGCCACTACCTGCAATCCTGGGGTATCTCTGGACAATAAACTATCATTTTTTTCAAACATTGCTAACTTTGCTCACTCTTGTTGGTTTCTTATTTACAACATGAGAAGAATTCGCCAATTTTTTTTTTCACAGGCTACTCAGGTGCTTGTTCAGTCCTTTGTTTTTTCAACACTGGACTACCGCACCTACACTCATAAAAGTGGCTGTGAAGCTCTTTTATAAAAATCCAGTTTCCACTTAGCTTGTAAAAGGAATGCAGTTAAACAAGCCAAACAACAGAGCTGATAATGTTGCTGCTACTTCCTGGATAGGGTGCCAGGTGCCTTTTTAAGTCCAATTAAAATCACTTTGATTCAAGTATAGAAGATAAATAGAATATAACAAATATAATGTAGCTTGTTTAAAATTTTAATGCATTGGACAATTTATTTATTTCAGTATGTGCCGTAATGTTTCAAATTACCTTAAATTACGCATTGTGTCACTGAAAGCCAAAACGTTTTACAGATGATTGGTCATAGCACTCAACTTGCAATACTAGTTTGTATTAGTTCCTCATTGGACTATGAAAAACAGGCCAATATGTTTAACTGAATTGCATAATAGGCAAAATGAAACTGGATTAATAAACATTGAGCCTGATGGATTTGTCAATGCTTTTTGTGTTCGTTTTTACTGCTGGGGTTGATGGTAAGACTTTTGTACTACATTGAAATTCTTGAAAATACCATACTATAATGCATTAAATTATAAATAATGTAACTGGATTTTGTCAATGCATTGTACAAATAAAAAAAAATATTTAGAATAAGGAATTATTGAATGAGGAAGTGGTTTAAATATAGCTTTAATTCTCCTCTTTGTCTTGATTGAATAACAAAAAGGTATTCTGATCAATTTCTGTATTTTTCATGTCCTGTCTAGGTCTCGATGTCCATGGCCCCACTGGTCCGGTTCTGGCCCAGCTACAAGGCTCAGTCCACCTGCCATGCTTTAGTGAAAGCCCACTGCCTCTGGAAGGTCTGCAGGTGGAATGGAGAAAGATGGATTCAAACTCTATAGTAAGTCTCTTCAAGCATGGAGAAAGCAGACAAGATCTCCAGAGTCAGGAGTTTAGGAGCAGAGCTGACGTTTTCCTAGATGAAATATTCAAAGGGAACTTCTCTATCTTACTTAAAAATATGACAGAAAAAGACGCAGGAATTTACAGATGTCAAGTTACTACTTCCCATATCTCCAGTGAAGTCATTATGGAAATTAAAGTCATCAGTGAGTAACCTTAATACTGTATTGCATGATGATTTGTTTCTCATATTACCCATATTATTTGTTTGTTTATTTAATACTTTAAAGTACTTTTAAGGAAAATACAGCTTTTGTCTTTATTACTATAAAAACCTTTTATATACATTCTTTCAGAGCATTTTGTGGTGACAGGGGCAGACAGATCTGTCTTTGCTCATGAGGGTGAGGATGTCATACTGAACTGCTCTGTAGATTCTCATGTCCCAGTCAGTGAGATAGAAGAAGTGACCTGGAAAAAAACTGACCAAGACCAAGACATGCTTGTCCTGCTTTATCAATCCAGTCAGATATTTCCAGAGTCCTCACATGAGCAATACCAGGGAAGAGTGGATTTATTTCCTTCTGAAATCCCCAAAGGGAACTTCTCCCTAAAGTTGACGGGTGTAAGGATAGAAGATAAAGGAGAATTCATGTGTGAGGTTCACATTAGGAACATGTCAGCACATACCATTGTGGTTCTGCAGGACGTAGGTAATATACATGTTTAAAGTCACTTAATAGTTAAGTATGCTATACCGTTAAAATACTATAAAAATGTCAGGAAACTTATTTTCTGGGAAATACTTTTGACCTGTGAAAGATCTTTTACAGCAAATGACCAGACCTGCAACAGCTGAGTGAAATGCTCTGAACCATCTATAAACAATAAGGAAAATATAGCAAAGCAGATCATAAAGAGTTTTGATCAGCTTTAAAAAAGCTTAGCAAATTTAAGATTAGCCTATATATTTTTAAGTACATTATACTTTCATATACATTCAGGTTTACAAAGCATGTCCGTATGCAAAGGACAGGTCTGCTGTTGTGCATTTCCTTTAGTCAAACCTTTAAGATGTGTGACCTTTGATGTTGCTGTTTTTCCAAACAATTTTTTCACCATTGTTCCTACATCATGTTACAGACTTGACCACTAGGATATCATTTAAACTTAAGTTGCCAAACATGTTTATGATAATATCTGCCTAATTTCATGCCTCCTTCTGAGATCAGTTTAAGGTCTTCACCAGTTGTTTGTTGTTTTATGTTTCATTCCTACAGGTTTCTCGGCACTTCATATAACAATATTGGTGTTGTGTTTGGTTTCACTGTTGCTTGCTATAGGATTGTGTGGTCCTGTTTTTAACCTTCTAAGAAAAAAAGGTATTTTGCCTTACAAATTACTGTTGAATATTTCTTGTTATTAGGATTATAAAAATCTTTTTTTCTTTTCTTCTTAGACACTAGCAACAAAGCCATGAAAATGCACATTTCTCTGATCCTCTGTCCAAACATCTGCATATTTGTTGCTTTTTGCTTGTGGTCAAAAGAAGGTAAATCTACTGTCATTGCCCAACTTTTTTGAGTTTTTTAAACAGACCTTAAATCTTTTATATGGTCTACTCAGCTTGAATGTATCTGACACTGAGTTGGTTTGTTTTCATCATATACTGTAGGGCTTCTTGCTGAAGTCATCACTTGTTCAACTATCAGTATCATAAGACCCATCATGTTGCTAAAAACCTTTTTGTATATTGGCAGATTACCACGTAAGTTAACTTTGTTACAAAACTTTGTTACCTTTCCCCCCAAGGAAAAACTTCTTATTCTTTTTCAAATAATAATAATAATAATAATATTAATAATAATTGTATTAATTAAATACAGGGTTCCTGCAAAAAACAGTAAAGGCCTTGGCTGTTCCACTCTACCATTTAACTGTGACCCTGAGTGCATGTTCATGTAAGTAAGACAAAGAGGGTACCTCAAAATTCACTAACAGGAAGCTAAAGGAAGTATTTTTATATTATTATTATTATTTTTTTTTTGCACTTTTGTCCATTAACAAGGAGCAACTTTAGCTTGTATTGGTATTATCAAAATCTTAAAGTGCTGGTTACTGATAATAAGTGAGATTTTATATTTTATTAAGCTCTATATACAATTTTATATTAATATTTTTCATTATATATTATAATAATATACTTATTAACATTAGCTTGGATGTTTCAAATATTCAAATTCTTTGGAGTAAAGGTAATGTTGATTAACAACCAACACTTCATATTCATTATTACTTAGAACACATTAGGACTGTTATGATGCTAGGACAGGAAAATGCTAGGACAGGAAAAAGTTCCACCTCTGTAATCACCTTGTCTTTGTAAAAAGTCTGTCATTTAGTTGTTTCTTCAAGTGATGGAAGAGGAAAAAGTCACTGGGTGAGAGTTCGGGGGAGTATGTTAAGTTAAGTTAAGCCTTTATTTGGCACATATACAGCAAATTCCTTTTTCGCATATCACATCGTAACTGGGGGCAGAGCACAGGTCCAGCCATGAAACAGCGCCCCTGGAGCAGATAGGGCTTAGGGCCTTGCTCAAGGGCCCAACAGTGGCAACCTGGTGGAGCTGGGGAAAGAACCGCAGATCTTCCAATCAGTAACTCAGTGCCTTAGCCACACCTCAAGTCGCCCACCAGTCTCACTGTTTTGTGAGCCACATGGGCCTGGAGTGTTGTAGGGAAGAATGGGCACTTAAGGTTTTTTTAACTGGGTGTACCATTTTCATTTTGACCCTCTAGCAGTGTCATGCAAAACTATACTGCGGGTTTTTTTTTTTCATGTAATTTGGGCAAATAATTTTTCCTGTTTTTCCGTACGATAATATACATTTTATGACTGCCCCTCATACTTTATTTATTTATGTATGTGCAAAATCAGTTTTTTTTATCTTTCTTTAGTTATTCTTGTCAAGCTTGCCCAAACAGAAGATCAAAGAGGACCCTTTTTACAAGGACTGACAGGCTTAGCAGTGGTGTTTGTCATCAGTGCTGTTGCATTAGGTAAGGAAGGACATATTTAATATACAGTATTTTGTCATTTTGATAATTTGTTTTTTTTTAATGCTTTTTACGTTTCTGGCATATAAGATTTTCATCCAAATCCCTCCTGATGCTTAGCATATTTTACCATAACAATAAACTTTTCAAAATTTGCTACCCAAAAATATTAGTGTTCCATTTTACTGTATGTTTGGAGGCATCTTCTTGTATCCAATAAAATGTGTTTATTTAAAATTTGTTCTAACTTTACCTGACCTTTTCTCTGGAGGAAAAAAAATCATCATAAATCCCGCTGTTTGGTCAGAATAGTCAAAACAACATTTAAAAATATATATTTGTCATAATATCTGTTATTTTGAGAAGTTGAAGTACAAATAAATAACTCTAACATTGCAGTTTAATCTGCTACATTAAAGTCATTGTTGTACTTCACCTTTTCTTCTAAATAGGTATTATGCAAAAAATTACCTTAAATATTTAAGCTATATACATTGTAGCTGATACTAATTACAGGAATGTACCCAGCCTCAGTTTTATTTTTTATTTTTTGCAGCTTATTTATAAACGATATTGGTTGTCAAAAGCTAAGGCTTCATGCTCATGTGGCATGTTTTTTTTTTTTTTTTTTTAAATGCACAATTACTGCATTGCTGATTTTTTAAGATGTTAATACAAAAGCTTTTTATTACATACTGAATTTTTTTTTTAATTATCTTTTACTGTTTTACAGGTATCTTTGGTTTCCAAATACAGTTGACTGTGTCTCTAGAAATAATAAGTGGTGTGTTTTTTGGATTTATCTTTAATACCAATAAAGTCAGCTTGAACTGTGAGTACTGTTATACTGTATAATGTTCAATAATGTTAAATGTTAGCAATGTGGACATATTAGGCATTTCCTATACAATTAATCTAAACAAATCTACATTTCTGTTCAATCTTCTCTACAATCATTAATACCTTCTTGACATTTAGATGCCTATGAGATGATATCTGTTGTACCATCACTGATGATTGTGTTGATGATGGTTCTCTCTCTACAAAGGCACATTTTAGAAGGAAAACCATTTCGATGTAAGGGTCAAGAGCATTTGGACTATAATCAAATTCACTTGCTAGTTGTTTTAATTCATTGTATGTGCTACTGGTATTGTAAAATAATTTGTTTTTTTCTTTACTCAGGTGTTGATATTGCTTTGTCATCAGCTATTCTCACTGCTATGGGACTCTATGAAATTTCCAGTTATATTTTTTTCTCCATAATGATAAATGATTTTGTCAAAGGTAAGTTTTTGTGGCATAAGACCATTTAATGCTTTTTAATTTAAAAGTACAGTGGAACCTCAGATTATTAGTAACACGGTTTGCGAGTGTTCCGCAAGACAAGCTTTTTTTAATACATTTTTAAAAAGACGATTTTTTTCAATTAATTTTGAAAAAATCTTGGTTAACGAGTACCGAGTATCATGTATCACGCATGCGCTTCTTGTTTTGACACCGAGCGTCACGTGATCACAACTGAGCCAGTGTGTTACTATAACACTGTGACCACATGTGTGCGTGTAAAACATCTTTTTTTTGTGTTTGTAAGCACGTGTGTACATCATGTGTGTACTGTTATAACACACGTGTGCGCACGTGTAAAGCAAAAGAAAGTCTCATTAGAGAGGTTAAAGATCCATTTTCTCTTTCCCTCTCTGTATCAGCCTGTCGTTATGTGTGTGCGCACACATAATTTGACACTGTGCCCCTTTACACACACACACACACACACACACACTCGCCTTTACATACCTACCCACCGCTTCTCGACTTCACAGACACACACACAAACACACTCTCTCTCTGCTCTACACAGAAACACTGCTCTGCCATAATTTTTTTTTTCCTTAAAGGTAAAGTGCAGGGTCATTTGTTTCTTTGTTTTACTTTACAGCAGTGATTCCGTTAGTATGTGCTGTGTCATTAGCGATGTTCCTTTCTAGTTTTTTTGACAAAAAAAATCTTTCTGGTAACACGCACACACACACTTTATATTTTGTGTTAATATTTTTAATTATTTATTTGTTTGGGCTGTGGAATGAATAATTTGAGATTCCATTATTTCTTAAGGGAACATTTTCTTTGATTTATAAGTGTTTTGGAATGCAAGCCCACTTTTGGAACGAATTATGCTTGTAATCCAAGGTTCCACTGTAGTATTCAAAAATGCTAAAAAAAAAAAAAATTGGAGCCAATGCAGGGTGGATACGATAAGGGTGATGTGCTCGTATTTTCTGGTTCTAGTGAGGACTCTTGCTGCTGCATTCAGGACTAACTAAAGCTCGTTTATGCACCTAGTTGAACAACCAGACAGTAAGGCGTTACAATAGTCCAACCTAGAGGTGATAAATGCATGAATTAGCATAATTAGCAGAATTGCCTAAACAAACATTATTTTTGTCTACATTTGTTATGTTAGTAAAGAAAACTTTAAATGCGTTAAATTTGTCTTCGTGTTTTTGTACAATAGTCAAATTATAAATATAAATAACTAGGCCTTAACTTTGGCTAAGTGAGTTTGCCACTGAGTTGTAGAAAGAATGTCTAACCATCTCACACTCTACACATGTTGAACAAGCCATTTTAAAGTACCTGAGTTGTGGTTTTGTTGTTAGTGGATGGATTTTACATGTTGTTTTTGGATGAGAAAAAGATGCTTCAAAAAGTAGAAAAAGAAGAAAAAAGGCAAAAGTAGAAAGTGCAATAAGATTTTAATAATTTTTATTTTTAATTACCTAGAAAATGGTTCTGGCCTTACCTAGAAAATGGTTCTGGCCTTGACTGGTGTTGGCAACTGTTTCTCTGGGGACTTGACAGTTCTATAGTTCATGACTGGAACTTCTTACAAGTCTACCTGGGTCTTCAATAACTACCTGGACTCCATATTAACATCAATTAACATCAGCTATTATAGCTGAACTGCCTCCCACCCTACACACTGTATAAATGCAGATCATTTACTGCTTTCTGTTTCACCCAAATGAGGATGGGTTCCCTGTTGAGTCTGGTTCCTCTCAAGGTTTCTTCCTATTACCATCTCAGGGAGTTTTTCCTTGCCACTGTCGCCCTCGGCTTGCTCACCAGGGACAAACTGACCATTTTGATTCATACAAATTCACATTTCATACAAACCTAAATAATTCTTTTGACTATGTAAAGCTGCTTTGCGGCAATGAAAATTGCTAAAAGCGCTATACAAATAAAATTGAATTGAATTGAATTGAATAATAAAAACTATTAATGGGTGAAAAACTGAAATTGTAAAAACAGTATAATTTAGATGCTTATATAAACAAGAAACTTTTATGGTAAATTTTTAAATTTAGATTTAGCCTGGTCACCCATTACATGCCTGACCAAGACATTGCGGTTAGAACTAAAAATTTGGAGACATCAGACCTACGGACAGGTTTTCGCTGATCTAATATCAATTTTTTTGTGTTTTTTAGTGCAAGCAATTCTCTTCACCTTATTTGTTTTTTGAAGTAACAGTTAGTTACAATTCGACAATGAAGGCCTGACTCACATGGTCTCTCTGTACATTGGATGTTGAAATATGTCTGCCCTTTATGTCTGATGCATTTATGCATTTACCACTAATCTTAGATGTGATAAATTAGAAGTTTTAGAGGCTGGTTATTCTAATAAACGTATACGCTGCAGCAGAAGTAGCTCTTTGTCTACCTTACGGATACAGTTTAATCAAAGCATTTGATGGTTTTGGTGACTGCACTTGATAAAAATCTCAAAATTAGTTTTCAAATTATTATTAAGACCTTCATTTCTTAAAGTAATAATAACCTGTCTTTTTACTTTACTCAACTGAGTATTTCTTGCTATAATATGGATAACAGTAGTTGTAGTAGCACTAATAAGGTTATTGACTCTGTAACCACCCTTTCACTGCACAATACCACTGATGGTCTAAAGCAGATAAAGAAGACATGAAATGTCACAGATTAATTCTTGACTAAGCACACCTGTTAATAGAAAACAATTCTGGGTGACTAGCTTGTAAATCTGATGAGAGAATGCCATGAGCTATCATTAAACCCATCATCCTGAGTTGTATAACAGTTTTTGTTTATTACATAATTCATTTTTGTTTCAGGATGGATGCTCATATTTATGGCTGTAATTTATGTACTTGGCTGGATAGGGGTGGTTAATCTAGTGCGTTGTCACCAAGGACAAAGATTAAGATGCTGCAATCAATGGAGAAAAATAGGATGTGAGTATAAAAATTTTTAGATGCTGTTTTTTTCTTAAACTTAGCACGATTTGATTTTTGTTTTTATACTGTACATTATACATAGTTTATATAAAACAATGTTGACAGTAAAAAAAAAATAGTTAACCTAATTAACCATGTTTTTTTTTTTTTTTTTTTAGATTTATGCTGCCTTGGCATTGTTGCATTTTTATTCATTGCACTTGGAATAGTGTTCTTTTATTATGTAATCATCATCATTGAAGATAAAGGTACAAAGTTTTCTCAAGAATTTTTTATAGTGTTAAATTCCCCTTTTATTTTCCCTAAATATTTTTTTTGTGGTGATGTTGTTTAATTTTTAGCATGGATTTTACAAATTTAGTCTACTAAAATCTTCACACTGCAAAGAAGTTCCAAGTAAAAAAAAAATTGCCTGTAATTGCTTAAATTTGTATATGTCACATTTTTTACATGTAGTTATTTATTTATATTTTAAAATTTTCTATTTAATATTGTTATAAATAGGAGTGAGCCGGAAACATTCATCAGATTGATTTGTCTAAACGGACGTCCGGTCACATGGCAGTGCGGCATTGGGACGCAGCATCTCGTTCCCGCCTTTTCAGGGAACAGGGTTACAGCAAAGTAACCTGAGACGTTCCCTTTTAAAGGCTACAGTCAATGCTGCGTGAAAACGTTATGGGAACAAGAGTACCAACGCCACCACACTGCAAGTGTCTGGACCCCCAGGTTGTGTAGCGTGTGCACACAAGGCTGAGAGGTCTCAGAACTATGTCTCGGAAGCTGACTCGAGGACCCGTGAGCCCGGAGTGGCAGGAACATCCAGGCTTTAAAATCTAACAAATGTGTGCGGAGGGGACCAGCCCGCTGCATCAACTTGCTGCAGGGGAATACCTCTTGCTAGTGCAATAGATGTAGCGATCCCCCTGGTTGAGTGAGCCCTGATTTCTAGAGGCGAAGTGAGCCCACGCGCCTCATAGGAAAGAGCAATAGCATCTCTCACCCAATGTGACAAGGTCTGTGTAGTGGTGGCTGCCCCACGGTTGCGGCCTCCATAGCATATAAAGAGCTGCTCTGATTTACGCCACTGGCTGGTGCGGTTGACATAGATCCGAAGAGCATTTACTGGACACAGTAGGTGAAGTTTTTCCTGCTCCGAAACTGTGAAAGGCGGAGGACAGAAGGCTTCAAGAACAACAGGGTGCATGGTTGAGAATGGAACTTTCGGAAAATAGTTCGGGTGAGGATGCAAAATGGCCTTGACTAGCCCAGGGGCAAAGTCCAGGCAGGATGGGGAGACAGACAATGTGCGCAGATCTCCAATCCTCTTCAGAGAGGTAATGCCCATAAGAAAAAACATCTTAAAGGTCAAAAACCTGTCAGGCGCTGACTCTAGTGGTTCGAAAGGAGTGTCAATTAGACCTTTGAGCATGATAAATAAATCCCACGAAGGGACAGTGGGGACACTGTGGTTCTAGTGGGTGGCCTCAACCGTTTAGCTCCACGAATGAAACGGGCAACTAAAGGGTGTTTTCCCACAGTAACCCACTCAATCAGAATGTGGCAGGCTGAACTAGCGGCCACGTACGTCCTGAGGGTACTAGGGCACAAGCCCGAGGACAACTTTCCTTGCAGGAACTCCAGCACTAAAACAATTTGGCGCAGTGGACTGGGTCTACCTGCTTCGTCATGCACCAACCTTTAAATACATTCCATTTGAGGGCATATTAGATCCGAGATATTAGATCCGAGAACCACACCCTGGCCGGCCAACGGGGCGCTATCAGTAAGAGGCGCAAACCATGTTGACGGACCCTCGCCAGGACTCCCGCGAGGAGGAAACGCATAAAGGCGTGGGCCACGTATGGGCCATCGTGTCCAGACCCAGGGGAGCTGGATGAGTCAGAGAGTAGTAGAGGGGACATTGTGCTGTTTCTTGGGATGCAAAGAGGTCCACCTCTGCTGTAAAGAATCTTTCCCAAATTCTGACCACTTCAGGGTGGAGTCTCCACTCCCCGTGTGTCACAGCTTGTCTGGACAGTAAATCTTCTAGTACATTCATGTGCCCCGGAATGTAAATCGCCCTAAGGGACAGTAACTTGTCCTGTGCCCAGAGCAGGACCTAATGCACTAGCTTGTTCAAGCGGTGCGAGTGCAGTCCACCCTGGCGAATTATATAGGAGACTACCGATGTGTTTCCACCCGCACTAGAACATGGTAGCCTCTCAGCTGCTGGAGAAAGTGTTGTAGGGCCAAAAATGGAGCAATTATTTTGAGGCAATTGATGTGCCATGCGAGAAGATGGCCTTTCCAGCTACCCTGGACTGGGCAGCCATTCAAGACCGCACCCCAGCCGGTAAGGGAAGTGTCTGTCGTTAGCATCTTGCGATGACAAGACGGACCTAGAGTGGGACCCAAAGTCAGGAACCGGGGTCTGAACCACATAAAAAGGGTACAAAGTCCTTTGCGCGTAACCCTTATTTGCCTTCGGGGATATTGCCTTCTTACCCACAACTGAAAAGCTCTCATGTGCAAAAAGCCCAAAGGTATCACCGTGGATGCGGCTGCCATGAGGCCTAAACATTTTTGAAAGTGATGTACAGTCACTTTGTGGTCTAGTCTGATTTATTTCAGGGCGCTGAGGCTGGATTCGACACAAGCCTGCATAGTGATCAAATCCCACCTGACACCCAAGTATGTTGTCCTCTGAGCCGGAAAGAGAAAGCTTTTCGTAGCATTGAGTCTTAATCCCAGCGAATGGAGATAAGCTATGACGACATCCTGATGTCGAAGCGCTAGATGCTAGACTGGGCCAGGATCAGCCAGTCATCTATGTAATTGAGAATACGGATGCCCTGGAGTCACAAAGGAGCCAGGACTGCATCCATACATTTTGTGTATGTGTGGGGTGGCAGAGCTGTGACGGACCCGATACTGGTAAGCTTTTCCCCCGAAAGCGAACCTCAGGAACTTCCTGTGTTGTGGCTAAATTTCCATGTGAAAGTATGCGTCCTTCAAGTCTATTGTCACAAACCAATCCTCTGGTTGGATTTGTAAAACAATAATTTTGACAGTTAACATTTTGAATCTGTACTTTTTGAGATAGCAGTTCAACCCGCGAAGATCCAAGATTGGACGCAGCCCCCCATCTTTCTTGGGGACCAAGTAGTAGCCCGACTCCATGTCTGGAGGAGGAACCTGTTTTATGGCTCCCTTCTCCAGCAACGCCTGGAATTTGGAGTTCACCTACTAAAAACGCGGTTCAGCGGTCATTTGACCACCTATTGTTTTGAATAGGAAGCTGCTGCTGACACACAATGATCGCTAGATGGCGCTTTCACCCAAAGCAAATAGTTTAGCTCCAAGATCAACTTGCACTTGGACAATGCGCCATTCATTCCCGCATTGATAATAAGCGGGATCTTTTTTTCATATTCAACTGAGAAAACCTACTACAGAGTCTCTAAGGGGACAAAGGAAGAGGGAAAAAACAAGTCATGTTTGGAATTATAACCCACAGTTTGACTTTTTTCTGCCGTTTTTTCTCCTCCTTTGTCCATCTAGGGGCTTCGTACTATAACAAAAAGGAAAGCTCTACTTAATTTTATATCATATGGAGAAAATGTTATTAGTTTGTTCATTCTATTTGAAGCTTCTGAACGTCTCGGAGCAGCGATTAAGTTCTGAACTCGCTTCCGTGAAATTATCGCTAAAACAATATTAAATTTGAATAAATCAGATCTACTGTTAAAAAACAGGGAAACCTTTACAACCAGGTTTGAGTGTGCGTGGTCTTTTTATTTTTTACACACACACACACATACACATACAGGAAGCTCTAGGCTTCAGGGTTGGGCCAAGGCCAAAACAATAAACAAAAACTTCCCCCTATCTCCTCCCGCAAACTGACTAACCTATCAAAGAAAGCTTTAAACAAAATACATGAGGCTAACCTAACTCCCTAACTAACACAAAAACAGGAGAGAAAAAATGGGTTTAAAGAAAATGGCACCCAACCCCTACTGCTTCCGAGGGAAAAAAAAGTATGTACAAACAAACGAAAAACTATTTACAATATTTACAACAAAAGCAAACAAAGGTAGAAACAAAGAAAACCAACAGTTATTTTCTAATTCACAAATACTGGCGCCACCCAACAGTTTGTAAGCCAACAATACAACACACATCTCCAAATCTCAACAACGCGCGCTTCCGGGTTTCACTGGCCAGCTTAAAAGGACGCCCTTCTCCACGGCCAGCCAATCCCGTCGCACGTCACAGCACGCTCAATCAAGGCGGGACCTCCTGCAGCAGGGAGAGCGAGGGAGAGAGAGAAAGGCAGGGAGAGAGAGAGCAGCACCAGCAGCCACGCACGCGCACATACGTGCACTACAGCCGCACGTAACACTAGGCAACGGACCACGCTCCTAATCGGTTCACTTGGCCGCGGTGTATTATAAACCTGCGGAATGTTTCACTGCTTATGTTCATGTAATAAAAGCGAGGGAAATGTGAAAGTGATGTGTGGCCACTGAATGAGAACTAAGTCAAAGATTTCGGTAACTACACTGAGTGTAACATCTGCATAGTGACACTAAACAGCTGAACAACTTCACTTTCCCGTTTACCTCTGAGAAAAAAAAGCTGTATGTTGTTTGTTTATATGTTTATAAAAGTACACGAAGTAGGCGCGCGCGCGCACACACACCTCCCCTGAGCCCTCGGTCAACATCTAATGACCGTCGATATGCAAATGAGTCAAGACGTAGCCTAACGTGGTGTCGTGTCGGATTTCAGCGGTCACGGAGAGGAAAGACTTTGAACAGTTGCAGCGTTTTTCAGTTACAACAAGCACAGCGATGAGTCCACGTTGTTTCACTGGTTATGACATAGTGACACTAAACAGCTGAACAACTTCACTTTTCTGTTTACCTCTGAGAAAAAAAAGCTGTATTTTGTTTGTTTATATTCAGAGTAACACCTTCCAACCACCTCTCATAGTCTATTGTTAGTTTTAATGATTTTCCCCTGAAGCAGTTGCGGCGTTTTTCAGTTACAACAAGCACAGCGATGAGTATAAGAATAAAATAAGGTATCAGTTTGGTCTGTGTAGTTAGTTCCCTTGTATAGAATAAATGAATGAATAACACATTCCAACCACCTCTCAAGAGAGTGCCATAGTTTTGCAAAAATACTTGCAAAACATCAGCATACATTGGAGGGAACTTCTGAGGTGGTCAGTGATTGATGGCACGGTCGTTCGGAGGGGGTTGTGATCACACCTACAGTTCTTTTGTTCTAAGCTGTCGGTCAAATATCTCTCCACTTGAAATGGAAGCACAAAATTGAGGGGCAACATGCAAGGGGTTTCAGCATCTCGACGCACAAGCTGTTTATAAAGAAGACACTGTTTGTTTTTTTATTTTGTAATCTTTCTCGTGTTTACCTTGTACTGTACAATGTATATTCATTTTATTAATGAATTGCTGTGAATAAACTACATATGCAGTTGATTTACCAGAAAGGACTTTTCAGTTTTTGTGTGCTAAACTAAACTTCAGGGTCAAGTAATAGCGATTTTATTTGAAAAGTATATATATATATATATATATATATATATATATAGGGGAAGATTAAGAAACATGCTGAAGCGGAATATATGTATATAGCATGTATCTTTATACGTCTTGAAAAAAATCCAAGATGGCGCCGGTGAGGTCGGCTGCCGTCACGACTGCTCCGACCACCTTTTCTTTGTTTTTGTTCTTTAAGTTAGTTTACAGCGTTTTGAAACCGGCAAAATTACCACCATGGGGTACATTAGTTATGATAGAGACACTCTTGTTTCTATTGGTATACAATGTACTCACAATTCGACGTTTTTAACTCCGGATCCGAGCTGGCCGAGTGAGATCCTGAGGGACAACAAAGGACGCGACGCGAAGCGGCGGCCCCGAGGGAAACGAGCCGGCGTCAGGAGCAGGCTGAGAGCCCGTGCACACCGCACACCTCTGCCTAGCATCCTGCTCGCCAACGTCCAGTCACTGGAAAACAAGCTCGATGACCTCAGGGCCAGGATAAAGTTCCAGAGAGACATTCGGGACTGCAATCTCCTCTGCTTCACCGAGACATGGCTGAACCCAGCGGTGCCGGACCACGCCATCCAGCCGGCCGAGTTCTTCTCGGTTCATCGCATGGACAGGACGCGGGACTCGGGGAAGTCAAGGGGAGGCGGCGTGTGTTTAATGGTGAACAGCAGCTGGTGCAACAGCGCGAGCGTTGTTCCTCTCACACGCTCCTGCACACCAAACCTGGAACTACTGTCCATCATGTGTCGTCCTTTTTACCTTCCTCGGGAGTTTACATCGGTCATAATCAGCGCCGTTTATATTCCACCACAAGCGGACACGGACACTGCCTTATGCGAGCTGCATGAGGCACTCACACAGCACCAGACACAACACCGGGACGCTGCGCTTATTGTGGCGGGGGACTTTAACAGTGCCAACCTCAAACGTGCAGCGCCAAACTTTTATCAGCACATCACTTGCCCCACCAGGGGCGAAAGGACACTGGACCACTGCTATACAACGGTCAAGGACGGCTACAAGGCACAATCTTGTCCACCGTTTGGTAAATCCGACCACGCCGCCATCTTCCTCATGCCAAAATACAAACAAAGGCTGAAACAGGAAGTTCCGGTTCAGAGGGAGGTCGCGCGCTGGACGGACCAATCGGTGGCCGCGTTACAGGACGCACTCGATGACGCAGACTGGGACATGTTCAGAAACAGCTCCGATGGTGACGTCAGCGTGTTTACGGAAGCGGTTGTGGGATTCATCGGGAAATTAGCGGACGATACCGTAGAAAAAAAGACTATTAAAACGTTTCCCAACCAGAAGCCGTGGGTGGATAAAACCATCCGCGATGCTCTGAGATCTCGCACCGCTGCCTACAACACGGGACTCGCGTCGGGGGACATGGAACCATACAAGGCTGCGTCATACAGTGTCCGGAAGGCGGTGAAAGAGGCGAAGCAGCGCTACGGGAGAAAACTAGAGTCACAACTCCAACAGAGTGACTCTAGGAGCCTGTGGCAGGGATTAAGAACAATAACGGATTATAAAGCACCAACATCCGGTATGATAAACGCAGACGTGTCTCTGGCAGATGAGCTGAACACTTTCTATGCTCGCTTCGAGGCTGCAGCTAAGGACGCTAGCGATGCTAATGCTAGCGGCGCTAACGGCTGCAGACAGGAAGTCACTGCCAGCACCGGAAACGCGTTCATCATCACCGAGCATGACGTGAGAAGAGCCTTCAAGAGAGTGAACACCAGGAAAGCAGCAGGACCAGACGGCATCTCAGGCCGCATTCTCAGAGCCTGCGCAGACCAGCTAGCACCTGTGTTCACTGAGATATTCAACATCTCTTTATCTCAGTCGGTGATCCCCACATGCTTCAAAGAGTCCATCATTGTTCCTGTCCCAAAGAAACCTCATCCTGCTTCACTCAATGACTATCGCCCTGTAGCCCTCACTTCAGTAGTGATGAAGTGCTTTGAACGCCTGGTCAGAGACTTCATCATCTCTTCACTACCAGACACACTCGACCCACTACAGTTTGCTTATCGTCCAAACCGTTCCACGGACGATGCAATCTCTCATCTCCTCCATACATCTCTCACTCACCTGGACACTCGGAGGGGGAATTATGTGAAAATGCTCTTCATCGACTACAGTTCTGCATTTAATACCATAATTCCCTCCACACTTACCACCAAGCTGGAGCACCTGGGACTCAGCTCATCTATGTGTCAGTGGATCTCCAACTTCCTAACTGGCAGACCACAGGCAGTAAGGATGGGCGGACATGTCTCAGCCCCTCTCACTCTCAGCACTGGAGCCCCCCAGGGTTGTGTTCTGAGCCCCCTGTTGTACTCTCTGTACACCCACGACTGCGTGGCCACTACCAGCTCCACCACCATCATCAAGTTCGCTGACGACACTGTTGTGGTGGGCCTGATCACGAACAATGATGAGACGGCCTACCTGGAGGAGGTTGGAAATCTGGAGAACTGGTGCCAGAGAAACAATCTCCTCTTGAACGTCAGTAAGACAAAGGAGCTGATAGTGGACTTTAGTACAAAGCAGGTGAGAAACTACCAGACCCCCGTCATCAACAGGAGCCCAGTGGAGAGAGTGGACAGCTTCAGATACCTCGGTGTTCACATCACGCAGGACCTGGCATGGTCCTGTCACATCAACACCGTGGTAAAAAAGGCCCGGCAGCGTCTCTACCACCTCAGACGCTTGAGAGACTTTAGACTGCCCTCCAAGGTGCTCAGGAATTTCTACTCCTGCACCATCGAGAGCATCCTGACAGGAAATATCACGACCTGGTTCGGGAACAGCACCATGCAGGACAGACGAGCTCTACAGAGGGTGGTGCGATCAGCTGAGCGCATCATCCGCATCGATCTCCCTGACCTGCACTCGATCTACAACAAGCGGTGCTTGACCAAGGCCAGGAAGATCGTGAAGGACCTCAGCCACCCCAATAACGGACTGTTTACTCTGTTGCGGTCTGGGAAGCGATTCCGCTCCTTGAAGGCCAACACAGAGAGACTGAGGAGGAGCTTCTTCCCGCAGGCGATAAGGTCTCTCAACCACAACCACACCACTATGCAGGACTACACAATATTTTCATAATTGGTCAAATCTATCAATCTTCTTACATCCATGAACACTATGGACAATTACACGCTCACCTTCCTTCATATATACACTACATGTCGTACGTTACATCCTGGACCATTGCACAAAGACACTTTAATAACTTTGCACACCTACCTTCACAACTACACTACATTTTACAGTTTTACGTTTACATCCTGGACCAGTGCACAAAGACACTTTAATAACCTCTGCACTAAGACACTTTGTTCCATGCATATTTGCACACACCGTAAAGTATATTTCAATTTGCACAGTATATTTCTATTTTGTACATCCTATCTCTATTTTTATTTTTAGTTCTATTTTTTTCCTAGCACATTTCTATTTTTATTTTTAGTTCTATTTTTCCTAGTTTAATTTAATTTTGTAATTTAATTTCTATCGTATTTCTTTTATTCATATTTATTTCTTATTTGTAAAATTTAACTCTCTTTTTAGGGTCAATGGCAGTCGTATAATGCATTTCACTACATTTCGTACTGTGTATGTTTGTGTATGTGACAAATAAAATTTGAATTTGAATTTGAATTTGAATTGACTCATTTGCATACCAACGGTGATTAGATGTTGACCGAGAGCTCAGGGGAGGTGTGTGTGTGTGTGTGTGTGTGTGTGTGTCTGTGCGCGCGCGCCTACTTCGTGTACTTTTATAAACATTCTACATATAAACAAACAACATACAGCTTTTTTTCTTTCTGAAAGGTAAACGGAAAAGTGAAGTTGTTTAGCTGTTTAGTGTCACTATGCAGATGTTACACTCAGTGTAGTTACCGAAATCTTTTATTTAGTTCTCATTCAGTGGCCACACATCACTTTCACATTTTCCTCGCTTTTATGCATAAACAGTGAAACAATTCGCAGGTTTATAATACACCGCAGCCAAGTGGACCACGTTCCCGCCGATTAGGCGCGTGGTCCGTTGCCTAGCAACACTAAACGAAACGAGGCATAATCGTGGTGTTTGCTTCGGTTATGACATAGCATAGTTTATTATCTGCTGTGGTAGATCTGATTTATTTACATTCAATAATGAGGCTTTATATCCTCAGGAGGGGCCATTACATATGTAATATGTAAAACAATATTGTTTTAGAGATAATTTCACGGAAGCTTCTAACAGAACGAACAAACTAATTAATTTTCTCAAAACCTTATAAAATTAAGTAAAGCGAAATTTATATATATATAAACTGCATATATGGAATGAAACCTGAGATAGTTACATATACGCACTGAATGACGCATAAATAGTATGCGCGATTCCTTGCGCCATCTGCTGAGAGAAATGAGAATCGCAGGTTGGAAAAGACAGGAAACGTCATGCCGCCGCGCAGCTGTCAGCGATTTCACGTAAATAAGAGCAAAATAGCTTTATACTGGCTTTTACTGGTGCGATTTTAAAAATTTAAGCATACAGGGTGATTAAGCTCACGGAACTAGGAAAAGTCATGAAAGGAGGGTCCTGGAAATTGATCGAGTGTGAAGTATTTTTTTTTTTTACCCCCTTGCGGTCAAATGACCGCTGCTCGGCGCTTCTATTGAGGATGATGTCTTAGGAGAGAGATAGCCCGCGAGCGTCTCTTCTATCTGGGGCATTACCATACAACCTTGTGCTTTTGCATCAACGATGTTTGAATAAAACGAATTCGATGGTACAAAAATACAGGATGAAAAAAGACTCCAAGAATGAGATAATTCGTTATGAATATCATCAAAAAAGGGAAGAGAGCGGTGTTGTGGCTCCATCTTCTGTCCACCCGACAGAAATCTGTCGTCTAATTTTGACTGTTTTGGGTGAGCTTGCTCCTGGCCAATAAATGTGCAGTCGTTCGACTGCACGCGTTATGACTTCAAGCAACCCCTCATACTCTCTATCATGTTTAGTGGAGCGTTCTGAGGTAGCTACTTCCATTTCCACAGAAGCAGGAGAGCGAGTCTCTTATACACACCCACGAGAAGCACCGAAGTGCGCTCGTGAAGTGGAAGGGTAGACTTCGGGATCGGGGGAGAGGGCAAGAAAAAGGAGGGACTCCATCCCTCGCGCCTCGCCCAGATCGGCTTGTAATCCCCAGGAGTGCAGCGCGGCTCGTGGCTCCTTTAAGAACTCAAGGCACGCAAAGCACCTTGATGGGAAGAAGATCACAATGCTCGCACTCTTTATTAAGCCCTTCTAGAGCGTGCTTCTCACCCAAACATTCAAACAGAAAGTATGTGGATCACCCTCCAAAAGGAAATTTTCGCAAGGAGGAAGACATCTAGCTCTAAACTCCGCCATTATTGCTGGTGAGTTTTATAGGCTTTTATCTGCTTTTTTAAATGTATTTCAGTATGCTTGCTGACAGACACACGCTTACAATGCGGGGAAGACAAAAGATCTGAGGAATGTTTCCGGCTCACTCCTATTTATAACCTGCAGGTGCGTCTCATCAGATGACGTCATCCTACCGAGGTTATATAAGCTAAAATTGGGCGTGTTTGATACACACACGCTTCACAACCGGCAACACGAAAAGATGTGACCATAGCGTTTTTTACACAGCATCGAGTGAAGCCTTTGAAAGGGAACTATGATTTTTCTGTAAGGGGTACTTTGCTTTGGCTTTTTACGGGACAATGCTTTACAGATGTATAACATCTACACTACCTGGACGTATCAAAAAGTTTCAAGACTAATTTTGTAACACACCAAGAGACGGCAGCAGAAGCCTGTACAGTCACAGGAAGCACCAACCTTTATAAGTCAGTAAGACAAAAGACATGTGTTGTTCTCATTGGGAGCTGTGCAACTGATGCTTTTCTAACCACATATATTACCACACCTGCTGTTTTATCATGGCCAGCAAGTTGGAACGTTAGGAAAAAGAGTGAACATGAAATTTAGTGTGAAACTGGGCAATTTTGCCATAAAGATGGTAGACATGAATCGACAAGTTTATGGTGATGCTGCAATTAATCTTTCAAGGTGTTTTAATTGGAAGGCACACTTATAGTGGAAGCACATCACTGGAAGACAATGAGAGAGAAAGACCTGCAACAAGCTCCACCCCCAAAAATGTAAAAACCATCTGGCAACTTGTGCATGATGATTGTCAGAGAACAATCCACAATGTTGCTGCCATTGTCAGTGTTATACACAATAGTCCAGGCAATCCTTACACTACATGTGATTTGAACATGCGCCATGTTGCTGCCAAGTTTGCCAGGCTGTCTACCCATTAACAGAAGAAACATCGCATTGAAATCTGCCAAGAACTCCGTCAGCGTGATGTGGATAACCGGTCCTTTACAGTATGTCAAGGATCATTACCGGTGATGAAACTTAAGTGTATGGGTACATCTCTGAGAGAAAGTAACTGTCTTTACTGTGGAAGAGCTCATTGTTTGCATGACACAGAAAGGCAAGGCAGGTTCAGAGCTCGACCAAGTGCATCTTATCTTTTTTTTTTGTCTGAGAAAGCATCTGATGGAGGAGATATGGGAAAAAAATGCTTTGATATCACATTCTGAAAAAATACAAAATATGCAGTAATTTTTAAACAGTTGACATTGAGATGTGTCTGCTACTCTATGCTTTTTAAAGCCTTCATAAAAAATCTAATCTAAGGTGCGTTTTGTTAATTGGTGACTGGTAACTGCAGCAGAGGTAAGTTTTGGTGTTGCTTTCCTGGGATGGTCTTCATGAGAGCCAGGTTCATCACGGTGCTTGATGGGATTTGCAAATGCACTTAACAAAACTGGGAGGAAGAGTTAATACTAGAAATGTGATTTCCTTTTTTTTTTTCAGCAGAATCCTTTTCCCATTCTAGCATTAAGTTTCCACAGCTTGTAAAAAGTATTTTTTTTATGCAATACAGTTGATTGACTTAATTGATTATTTTAACATATTTTACATATTTTACTATGTTATAGAGCGTGCTGGATATTTGGCTCTGGCAGCATTGGTCCATGTTTTGGCAGCAATATGCATGTTTAAACATCCAAAAAAATTACCCAGTAAGTCTACTTCAGGATTATCAAATACTTTTTTTTTTTTCAAATTACTTTATAGTCAGTCAAGCAGTAATAACTAACTGTGTTCTGAATTACAGATGTACTCCATATTGTTGTCTACATGTTTGGAGCTGTAGGTCTCAGTATTATAAGTGCAACTGTTCTCAGCACAGAACTGATCCTGAAAGCTGGTGATTACAATATAACAATATAATTACAGATTAATGTATTATAAATCTATAGTTAGTTAGTTAGTTAGTTAGTTAGTTAGTTAGTTATTATAAATGACTTAACAGGGAACCCATTCTCATTTAAATGATATTCCACTTATGTTAGTAGTCTTTCACTCAGCTGCGGGACTTACAGATAGATAGATAGATATTGTGTGTAGCATAGACTGTATATTGTATTGTGGTTGTTTATTTTTACAGATTTTATTCAGATTTTATTTAGATTTATTCTATTTTATTTACTTTTATCTAATATTGTTTTTGTGTCTCTGTGTCTTTGTGTGTTATGGCGGTCATCACATAAGCAATTTCCTGCGGGATCAATAAAGTTTTCTGATTCTAATATCAGATAGTACAGATTGTTTTACAGTCATACTGTACTGTATGTTATTGTAGGCTGGACATCCAGTATAATAGGAAATGTCCTTAAGTTAATGTGGAGACCAGTTTGATATACAAAACTGTTTGTAGGAATTTCAGTCCTGAACTACTGATTGACTGCAGTCACAAGCCATTGACTGTCTAACATCAGGTAACTAAAGTGGTCACTGATCCCTCTGGTGGGACTATAGATTAAAGTTAGTGCCTATGTATTCATTGTGGCCTAATTTTACATTGATTAGATTACTAAAACAGATATTGAGTCTTTCTACATTTTTGTTTAGGTTGGGTAACAGACACAATCTTAATCCAGTGGAAACTGAGTAACAACTCTGCCGCTAGCAGATGATCGAGTTACAGTAGGCTGTTTGTCTGTTCCCGACCTAACAGGCGAGCTTCACCGTCAAAGGTTTTTCAATTGTCTATAAAGCCCACATTATTTTCGGACCATCACTTGGACATTCAGTGGTTCAGTGACCATAACCTGCTGTAAGCTATGTTGTCACGTCACATTGGGATGGTGCAAGAGCATACTGCATGATCAGAAATCACCTTTGCTAATTTAAATACATCTGCAAACTTCTATACTTCTAATTGATGAAGGCATATATTGTTAGCTCCAGAATGTGCTACTTTGATAACCCTATGCTGGCCAAATGCCCTGAGGTTACATGCTCTGTCTGGCACCCTGGCTTCTAGGATTCACCCAACTAAAGCAGCTACTGTGGTTCCCCCTTCATGTGCCTTAGTATCAAGTCCCAAATCACCAGAGCTCCTTTAGGTTTCTCAGTGGATGCTTCACCAAGGAGAGCAAACCTGTTGGACATGTGAAGCTCAGAGGATGTAACATTAGAGTCAGAGGCTGGCTATCTCTGCCTAAGGCACCCAGTCTTTCCACAGTCTTTTCCCTAAGCCTCCTGCTCACTAATCCTTTCTAGATGCACTTCTCTAATGGCTACAATCTTCTCCATCATTGTGGTAACTAATAAACACCTAGCACAAAATACCATTATTACTAATGATGAAGCTGGAATAACTAATCCTCCCGCACTGAACAAGCTCATTATTAGCCATGAGCTAAGTGTTTAATGTTCCTTGGTTAAGATGTTATTGCTAATACAGTAGTTGCTCCAGATGGCTTTCATTTGCTGTTTTTAGATGGAGAAACTAAAGCATTCTTTAAAAAGCAGGGAAGAGGCACAAATGGAAGATGTAATGGAGGAAAAGGAAAAATGTTTTCTGATTATAAATGGTGAAAAAAGCAGCTTAATTAAGATGACAAATAAGAAACTTTCAAGAAAGACAACTCATAACACAAGTTTTTTTTATTTTAGTCATTTGTTAGTGTTATCTCAGTATCAGAACTAATAAAAGTATTTTGTATGACAGACACAGATGAGCTGTTATTAGGTTTTAATGTTAATTAATATTAATACAGGCCTTTGAACAACTCATTCAACTTTAAACATTTTCAGGTTTTCTATTTATGTTAAGTAGATGTCCAGAAAAGAGTAAAATTTGACGGTGTGATTTGTTTCTAGGGAAAGGAACGCGGACTATAGGAGATTTACGTGGCACTGTTTTATCTTTTGAAACAGTGTTCGTTGCTGCTTGGCTTGTTTTGCAAATCTATGATGCCTGTGAGTACTCGGCAAAGAAGTGAATTATTAGTTTTATTCAAAGAATACATTTATATATAATTGTCAAAAAAGGGGTCAAATAATCAAATCATTTTTCTTATGCAACAGGGATGAGATTAAGATGCAAGTAAGCTCAGTGTTAATTAAATATACATATAATTTTGAATAAATGTGCCTATTAAAAAAAATAATCCTTTTAAAAAAAAAAAAAAATTATTCTACTTTTCTTTAAACAGAATAAATCACAAATTTAAAGATGGTAGTGCAACAGGACCTAAGGTAGGAACATTAAAAAAAATAAATAAATAAATATATATATATATATATATATATAAATATATATATATATATATATATATACTCTGTGTGTGTGTGTGCGCGTTTATTTTTTTACTCTTAATTAGAGCTAATGAAAACCCAAAATTTTGTATCTTAGAAAATTTTAATATTACTTAAAATTACTTATTTCTAACACAGAAATGTTACACTGAAAAGTATGAACATGTACAGCACTTGATACTTGGTCTGGGCTTCTTTTGGATAAATTTCAAAAAAAAAAATTTAATTATTCTAACCTAAATAATATCAATTTTTTTTTATTAAGAACAACATCTATAAAAACCTCATAGTGCTAGTGGAATAGGATTGTGAATCCTTAAGTTGATGACTTGTTGATGACTCATTGGAGTCAGGTATTTGCACACAGTCCCTGGAGTGATGCAAAAGAAATGCAGAAAACCATAAAATATTAATATTTATGCAGAAAGGTTCATATACTTTTTATTGCCATTGTATGCACAGTGGTGGTGTAGTGGTTAGCACTCTCACTTTGCAACTTCAGGGTCCGGGGTTGGTTCCCGCCTTGGGGTCTGTGTGCGTGGAGCTTGCATGTTCTCCCCATGCTCGGTGGGTTTTCTCCAGGTACTTCGGGTTCCTCCCACAGTACAAAACCTTGCAGATTAGGCTGATGTTTCCAAATGGCCCATAGTGTGTGAATGTTTGGTCCCTAGTTGGACTACAGAAGTTTCTAGACTGATGGATGGGTGTTCTTTTTTTATTTTTCTTTACTGCAAGATAGCCTAAATGCAAAAGTGTTATAATGCTGGGTTTTCTTATTTGTGTAATTTGTTTGCTCATGTAGGATCCTCAGGAGGGGCAGGACATTAAGATGTCAACTTCTTTTCTGACTGAAATAAAGGATTAATAAAATAGCTCCATACTCTCCAAATATTAGCTAGCAGAAGTACTCTTGTGCATGCCTCTTTAGGGAATTACATTATTTCAGCAAATTTCATCAAAGTGTATTCAAAAGATATACAGTATAGCTACATCAAATGGTCTGAATTGTATTTTCTTTTAAAGTATATATATATATATATATATTTAAGATAATTGTATATTTTGTTACATGTTAACAGGCATATCATCTTCATTGAGCAAACTAATATATCTTTACATGATTGTTTTTTTTTTACTTTGCTCCAAATTGATTTTTTAAGGCTGTGTTTATGTAACTTTCACAATAAGCTTGGCACTTAATAAATAAAAATGATTTACTTTACCCAATAGATTAGGTATTTTCCTTTTTTTTTTCTTTCTTGCATTAATACGTAAGACCCGCCAGAAAGCACAAAATGCTAAGAGTTTGGCTTTAGTACATGTACTGTACCACCACAGCTTGCTGAAACTTTAATTTTTCTGTAATCAGTGGATGCTACGTTTGACCCTTTTATTTTAAATGGAGTACAGTTGTTTCACTTTCTGACACAGATTCTGAGCCTGAGCCACTGCTTATTCTATTGAGCTGCCAGTGATCCAGACTCCCTCTGCCCTCCGGACCTGTCTGACCCATCCTGGTGCCCCGCTTCTGGTTGGAGATCTCGTCACATGGATGCCCCATGTGTCTCTTTGGGATGCGTCTGGTGTCTGGGAATGATTCTCTCTACCTAGAAGATGGTTCTGGCCTCGACTGGTGTTGGCAACTGTTTCTCTGGGGACTTGACAGTTCGATAGTTCAGGACTGGAACTTCCTAAAAGTCTACCTGAGTCTAACTACCTGGACTCCATATTACCTGCCTGCCACCTAACACACTGTATAAATGCATAATAATTTACTTGCGTTCCTCTCAAGGTTTCTTCCTATTACCATCTCAGGGAGTTTTTCCTTGCCACTGTCGCCCTCGGCTTGCTCACCAGGGACAAACTGACCATTTTGATTCATACACATTCACATTTCATACAAACTTAAATAATTCTTTTGATTGTGTAAAGCTGCTTTGCGGCAATGACAATTGCTAAAAGCGCTATACAAATAAAATTAAATTGAATTTAATTGAATTATTCTAAGAGACACCCAAGCCCCTCAGTCAATCCTAACCAATCCCCAAAGTGTATTAAGTAACAAAAAACACAAAACAGTGCACCCAAAAAAATACATATTTACAAAATATATACAAATACAAAAAGTGGTTGTGTGTGTGTGCGGATGGAGTGAGTTATTTATGTGTTATTTATGTCCGGGTTATTTATGTGTGTCCGGGTTATTTATGTGTGTGTTTGTGAGTGTGTGTAAAAGAGATGGCTCGGCCTCGCCGATATTATTGAATCAGTCTGCGAGCACAAAGAAGAGCAAAAGGTGTATATAACTCCATGAACAGTGATGTCTCCTCCTAATCTCTCCACCCCGAGTTTCCCGGATCCTCTTTCATGCCGGATCAAATGACCTGACATGTCATCAGGTTTCCCTCACGCTGCAGCGGCGCATGCTTGCGAGAGCTTAACCCCGGAACCAAAACACTGACATCGGAGCAAAATAAAACTTATTGTGTGGGATTATAAGACACAGCAGTTATTTCTTTTTATTTTTTTTAACTACTGAAAAAGCGTCTATATAAACCGAAGTCAGTCCGTCCCACGGGTGATTGGTTCAATCGGATGCAGTTGTGGGGCTTAGCCATGTCTCACGTGGTCCCCCCTTTGTGCATACATTAGCCCAATGTTTCAGCTGTCACATGGGGCCCATCTGGTTGGAGTTTTTAATAGGTTTTATAAAGTAATTTTGTATGTGTTCACTAATGTTCTTTGAATGAAGCCAGCTTTCGATTGATATCAAACATCCCATATCTTACACACTCATTCCTACCATCATCTAATAAAAAGGGCTTTGTAAATGCTGATTACACATCTTAGTTATACTAAATATTCAAACATTACACACAGACATAAAACACAATAAGTGAATATATGTATAGGAGTTTTGCCAAAAGATGGTTTAAAATAGTGTCCATGTCAAATGCCTCTTTGTTCATTGAAACAAAGGCATGTGCTCTGAAGCTTGACAAAAGGGGTTCCCCCCTTCAACTCAGGGTGAAGCTGTAAAACAGTTTGCTTTGTTTACCAGATCGCTGATTAACACCATTGTTTTTGGGTTTACTCCGAGATCTGGTCTTAGCATCCGCTGTGTTTTGAATTAAAAAGCTTTGTTGTGGTGTTAGTTCCACCGTGTTTTATAGAACCATTGTTCCCATTGCTATGGGTTACTAGACACAGGCACTGACCCGCTGTCTGCATGCTTTAACTGTATGTGCTGTAACGTTGTCAGAATGCCGAAATGGGCAAATTTACATTCAGATGTTCAGTTTTTTTTTTATATTGTTTTTTATTAAAATATTCATGTTAAGGCTAGGATCTTACTAGTGTGTGGAGAGTTAAGTGGAATATGATAATGATATGGCTGGTTATTGTTGTATTTTAACAATGCGCTGTGATTGTGGTTGCATAAAGATGAACACTAATATGAATTGATTGTAGTGTTGCTTTTTAAATGGCTTTTACATGACCAGAGATTGTTTCTTTGTCTTTTATGTAATCTAACTTTACGCTTTTATAAAAAAAAAATAAAAAAAATAGGAATACAGAGAACTCTCGGTTAATTCTACTGTTGTATTACTGATAGTAAGTGTGCTTGTATTGTTTTGTCACTGCCGGAGCAACATTTGTCTATTAAAGTTATAATCGACAAGTATACATATACCAAATACAAGTTAAGTGCTTACAATGCAAGTTTTAAAACGACAGTCATCACCAGGGAGTGATGGCTAGTTATATCTGGAGGGCTTCGCTCATTGATACTCGTGACCAGTAGGTGGCAGCATTGTTCCACTGTTGTGCTTGGTTCCTGGTACTAACTTGGCCTAGCTAATGTTGTGCAATGTTGTCACTTGTTTGGAGTGTTACAAACTAAAAATCTGGAGTGCCTGAATTTAAAAATATTGTGAGAAGTTTTGTGTGAATATGAGAGTCCAAGCAGAGAAGAGTAGCAGGAATTATCTGTGCCAGAAAGGTATAAGCAAGTATGAAAATTAAAGTTTATAGAATGGTTATGAGACCAGCAGTCTTGTATGGTTTGGAGAATTTGCTGCTAATCAAAAGAAAGGAAACAGAGCTGAAGGGGCGGAGCTAAAGATGGTGCAATTTGCTTGGAGAGTGACAAGAATGGACAGGATTTGGTTTGTGTATATTGGAGGAACAGTGCAAGTAGGGCAGTTTGGAAACAAAGGTAGAGAGGGCAGATGGATAAGCTTTGGACAGGTACATACTGTAGGGGGGGATGAGGACTATATCAGAAAATCAATGTTAGAGATGTATAGATAGAGATAGATATAGATATAGATAGATAAACAGAAAGATAATTATTTTTAACATTTTGGATGTACATGTTAACAGTTAGTGAACAGTTCTGGGTTGGAAACCACCAGCCTAGTTGAGCAACACAGCTGAAGTCTAGCAACATAACATTTCATTTTGTTTTGAAGTTTAAGAAATTCTTCTTATTCATTAAAAACGCTAAATAAATAAACATATGAATGATTACAAAGTTATTTAATTAAGTTGTGTTAATTCGTTTTTGTTTCTTTTGTGTAATAAACTCAAAATTTAATAATTGAAGAAATTGAATTCCCTTCGGTAATTTAAAGGGGGACGTGTAGTGAATGCATTCACAGTTATGCATCATTCAGTATAATTTGTTATTTAGGGAAGCATTTCTGTAATTTAGTTAGGCATTTGTAGCATGCATTTAGTGTATAAGCTGGCCCTGGCGTAGAGGCGCGTGGTTAGAAAATAAATAAATGAATTGAATATAATAACCATATTTCTTACAGTGTTCTTTGGAACAGGGACGGCGTGCAGTTGCAGTTATAACACTTACGATGTGCATGATTTAGTTTTTTTTGGGTATTGCTCTCCTTGACTTAAGGCGTGCAAGCTCTGTCCGGCGCACCTGAGATTTTTCAGAGAGTGTTTTCAGAAACATGATAGAGCGACATGCACTCCTGACACAGACAATGAACTGACTGATTGACTGACTTCAACTAATATTTAAACTAACACACCCGACATGACAAACATTTGTACAGATTGTTTGTGACAAAGATTCATGTCTTCCATGTTGTATATGACTGTACTCCTGTTTACACATAACTATATTTCCTCAACAGAACAAAAGTACACTGGAAGGAAGCAGGCCGCATTACAAATCGTCACAATGTGTGATGCCATTAAACAACCTTTTACAGAAATTTCATTGGAGCAGCTGATGATTGACTTTACTATGTCCAATGAAATTTATAAATGTTGTTTATATCTAACCAAAGGCTTTCTCGCAGCAGCATCCAACAAGGTGGAATTCTGGCACAATTCATCAGAGATATCCCTAAATTATCCATATGTAGCTTTAATCTGAGATCTTACTGATTCATATGCTGATGCGTATCTTCTGTAGTGAAGGATTGAAGGCACGGGCCTATAATGAAGTGCTAGTAACGATGACTTAGATGTTTTGGACACTTATTTTTTTCTCATACACATGTAGTAAACAGTAATGTACTCGTATGAAAAGGCACATGGCAGAATTATACGCACATTATAGATTGTATTAAGTTATGATTGGCACATTGACATGTTATATATGATGTACAGGTAGATTAGTCAGACTTGAAGTCTTTTACTCTTTCCTAGTCAATTGTGGAGAGAGATGTTTGGCTTTATGGTCTGGGAAACTGGTTTTGAATAGAATCTTAATAAAAGGCCAAAAGACTAGAAGGAAAAAAATTATTTCCTCTCTCCTGTCTGTCTCCGGGTCTCTCTATGAATGACACGTTAATGACTGGTTATTTTGATGTTCGGGACGTAGCACCGTTTAAATGTGCTCTCTTTGCTAAGAATAAACAGAGATCTTCAGACATCATGCCTGCATGTGTGTGTTTTTCTCTCCCAGTCGATTGGGCCCGGATTGGTAAGTGTATTATGGTGCAGCGGACACAACAAAAAATAACTTTTATTTTCTTAGCTTAAAACTTAGCTCGGACACATTTCTTCTTCATTTAAACCTACCAATCACAAAACTCTGGACTTCTGGTAGTTCCCAGAATATAAAAATCGACAAAAGGTGGTAGGGCATTTTTATATTTAGCTCCAAAGCTTTGGAATAGCTTTCCAGACAATGTTCGGGGCTCAGACACAGTTTCCCAGTTTAAAAAGAAGACTCAAGACGCATCTCTTTAATCTGCTACACGTAATTCATCCCATAACCTCATACTCCAGTACATCTATCCTGAATGGCAAATACACTAATTCTTTTCACCTGTTCTTTATTTTTCTACCCACCCCGAGGCATCTGGAGATTGTGCCAGCTTCAGTAGACAAAGGCCAACCCTGCGAGGATCCTGAGGCATCCAGAGAAGGACCAGGTCCACCTGGATTCTGCTTCATGATGGTTGAAGCTACACATGCTGCACCTGTGCTTCCAGTGATCCAAAACCCCATCTGCCCTCTGCACCTGCTGACTCATCGCTGTGCTGAACTGGACTTGTTAGTTTAAAGAACTTCTGTTATATTGATCTTTTACCTGCATAACGCACATGATGTTACATAGTTTCTATCCGTTACCACCCAAATGAGGATGGGTTCCCTGTTGAGTCTGGTTCCTCTCAAGGTTTCTTCCTATCGCCATCTGTAAGTGATTTAATTTTTTAAATTATCACTGTAGCATTAATAACTTACACTGAAAAAAATATCCAGCCTGATCTACTTAAAAAAAATTAAGGTAACTTTTTGCATCAGATTATTATGTAGTTCAAACAAGACTATTCTTTGTATTTACTACTTACCTTTCTTTATGTAAAAAATATTTTTTGCTAGTAAAGTCTACTTAATTTTTTCTAGTAAAGTCTACTTAATTTTTTCTAGTTAAGTCTATTTAATTTCGCAAGTAAACTCTACTTAATTTAATAATTTCCCTAGTCATTCTTTTGGGCCATGCTCTACTTAACTTTAAGAGTTTCAAATATGTATTTTTAATTGAAATTTAATTTAATTTTTTTTTTTTCCTAGTCTCATTTTAAAGTTATATATACTCACATTATCCAGTTAGGCATTTCTTATATATTATAGTTAAAATACCAGTTGTGTAATTTTGTACTTTGAAATGCAACTTCATCCAGCACAAAACTTAATTTAACCCAGCAAAATTGGTTATTTGTTTATAGTGAATCTGTAAAAAAAAATATATGAATAAAAAAAATGTCTATTAAACAGTTAAAATACTTTGATATACTGGTCTATTACAAAAAAACTTCCAAGTTTTGCAAACCATACATATATGCAATAAACATCATACTATTAAATGTTCTTAGAAAAAATATTTATTTTTCAAAAGCACAAGAACAGATAATCAACAGCAACATCATTACTATACTATTACTCACAAGGGCAGAATGGAGTAATTGCACAAATAGGCTGAGGCAGCTTCTACAGAGCAGGATCTCTGTGACTCCAAATATCTTTTCTGCAGAACAAAACTATCCAGCCCTGGTCTCTGTCAAGAACTAACCTGGAGTGACCAGAAGACGTAGCTTTAGCGGTTAGCCCTTTGTTGCGTGTATGGTAAACCCAAACGCGGAAAAACACGAGTAGGCAGGATAATCACGCTATTTAGTCTAAGGACTCTCACGAATGGGGAGTAAGGGAAAGACTCAATCTAACCCGTGTCCTATAAATACACACTCGATCAGGAAATCAAACCAAGAAGGTGAGTACTCACAGTTTGATGAAGAATTCCGACGTGGCATCGGCGACTCAATGACTGAGCGAGGTGCTATGGTTTGTTTACCTCTTTTATACTTCCTGGTTCGCGACCGCTTAACTTCCGGGTCCAAGTGCTGGTCGCGTTCCGAGTGTGCATGACAGTCTCATTTTAACATACAAACACTGTCTATGACTTTTCAAGTAGGCCTCGCTATTTCATAGCAACATTACAAAAAGTCCTATACAGGAGCACACTACTTTTGATAGTTAATGTCAAAAATATAAAATGCCTTTAAGTTGCATTGCTCCAGAGCCTGTCCCACCAGAATGACGAATGCCTGAGAGCAGCGCTGGTCATCATCTCCCAACGTCAGGATGTAGGGGTACGGCCTTGACACTTCAGCCTGCTGGAGGTATTCCACCATGTTTGTTCCAACCTTTGAAAGAAAAAAACTGAAAGAAAGTAAACATTTTGTTGAATAGCAAAGATTAAACTAAATAAGACTATTAATTTAGTGTGTAATAGGATTGATACTAAATAAAAAATGACAAAGCTGTCCAATAAGATAGGGTATAGGTAACCTGAAACAAAAACATGGAGACAGCTACTACCAACAATAAAACAGCAAAATAAGCATGGCTTTTAGGATAAAGTTTTTTTTTTTTATGTCAGACTAGTTGATCTTGTGGTCTGCGTTGATTTTAAGCTAATTACCGAAAAAATGTCATAGCTCTGACTGACAGCTGCTGAATCCACCGGTAAACTGTGGGGGGGGGAGCCAAGCAAACTTCAACCCAGCAGCTAGGTTACACAAAAACTACCCAACTCTCTGTAAATAACCCAGAAAAATGACCCAACAGAGGCAACCCAGCGCTTCGGTAGAAAAAAACCACCCGTGCATACACTCCTGAACATCCACAGTTCCTTCAAAGTGCACCTGGTCCTGAATCCACAGGTCGTCTTCTGCTTGTTAAAACTTTTAGCACACGAGGTGAACAGAATGCCCCAAAGAGTTGTTTCCTACCGCAATGAGGCTTTGGTACGCTTTTATTTTTGATACGGGGTTTCCCATGCTTTTTCCATGGGGAGGCAGTTTTATTTAAACAGAGTAAAGTGAACAAGATTATTGCTTGTTGTGTGTGTTCACTTAAAAAGATTGTCAGGGATTACGTAAAAAATATATGTTAAGGAAAAAATGCACATTGTCTTGTATTCTTAAAAAATGCAGATTAAGTTCTAACTTAGATATATTTATGTAAACGTACAAACTTGATTATTTATTGTTGAATACACAGATTTAATTATGCTACATTTACAACATCTCAGATTCATTTTTTTCAGTGTACTCATGGTAACTGCTTGCTGGATTTTACTCCTCTGTTCTCTGTCGGAGTCAAAGTGTTGTTTTGAGGAAAATCTAAACCCCTCCCACTGTCCAGAACATTCTGTACCCTTAATGTTAGTGTACCTTCAATCCAGTTGTATCTTAAAAGGTTAAAAAGTGTATCATCAGAGATCTTTTCTGTGCCATTAAGGGTATGTTTTATCGAACCTTTTTTTTTCTGAGAGTGTACATGTAGATAGAATGTTGAAATGTCTGCCGCTTGATCTCAGAGAAGCATTATATGGCTCTAATTTAAGGTGCTATAAATTGCCAGTTCCTGAGGCTGTTCATTCCATTAAACTAACTCTGCATCAGAGGTAACTTTTGGTCTTTCTTTCCTGAGACAGTCCTCACAAGATCCTCATGGTTTCATCATGGCATTTTTTGAACTTACTGACCTTTCTTTGTCATTTCTTCATCTTTTCCCTTCACTTAACCGAGTGTTAACACCATAGTGGCACACCATAGTGAATTGAACCCCATTCCAGGTGACTACCTAATGATTTTGTTGAGAGAATGCCATTATAGGGCCAAGCTGTCATCAAAACTAAATGTAGCTACTCTGGAAAATCTAAAATATAAAACATATTCTGGGTTGTTTAACACTGTTTTATTATGTAATTTCATATCTTTACTTTTCCAGTATCGATGTCAGAATTAATGTTAAAAAAATAGAAAATAAAAATAAAGAAAAAATACTTAAAAAGGTATTTTGACTGGTACTGTATTTATGTTAAAATGTAACATTTTTGCCTTGAATAATTCAATACATGTTTCTATTTGTAATGATTAGTAGTGATATTTTTATCAAGACATTATAGACAATGCTGTTGATCTCAACAAAGAGGGATAGGATGTAAGTATGGCTTTATACAAATGGGTTTTTTTTATTTAAAATAAAGTAAAACTTTTTTCTTTTTTTTATTGGGGTTTCAGTGTCATTGTCTTGTTTATAATCATTGCATTTGGTGCCCTCTGCGTTCATTTTGCAAATGTGGTATTAGTAAATACAGAAGGTACAAATTTACCCTACATTCTATAGCCTACAGTTAAACATATACTGTTAAATAGCTGTTAAATTTTAACTTATGTATCATTAACAAACATTATTTAATGTGAAATAATAATTACAGATCATGCTGATGGCTTGGCTTTAATAGCTTTAGTCCATGTTTTAGCAGCGACATGTGTTTCAAACATCCCAAACATTCACCTGGTGAGTCTAATATTGTTTCTGATAATTATGTGTCACTTATTAAATTATATTTTTTCTGCCAACATAATATGTTGGTTAATGTATTAATGTAGTTAATGCATTCTTTATTACAGGTTTTCTTTACATTATAATCTACATGTTTGGATCAATTGGTCTCATTATTATAAATTCAGTTGTTTAAATAAAAATACAAAGACTTGCTGTTTTGGTCATCCTTGGTTTTTTTTTTTTTTCTTTTTTGTCTCTTTTTGTGCACCTGTAAATATATGTGTGGACTGCACATTTCCCGGCACTTTACAGTAAATAAATTTCACCTCGCACTGAAGTGCTATTGCGGGTTAAGCCATCATTTTACCACCTTTTACGAACAAGTGAGTGAGTGGTGTATCTTGCTTTATCACATATAAACCTTTAGGACACAAACAAGACAATGCCAAAAGGGAAAAAAAATCCAGGAGGAGTTTGCGATCCCAAGTGAAGGCGGTGACTGAGGAGGATGTGGCTTGGGACACGATGGAGTCCACGGAGGAAAAGAAGGCAGCTACAGAGCCATTAAAAAGCATAGAACTTGTAGCAGGAAGAATATAAAGAAATAACCTTGCATATGTTCACTACTTTAAAAAAATATATAAACATTAATCGTCCTGTCAGTAATGACTGTTACTATAAATTTAGACATCATTGTAGTTCATGGATTAGTTGTAACAATACATTACTACACAGTTATAAAATCCTGTTTTGGATCCATTTTTCATTCTTTTACAGATCATAGACCATGTTGTATCAGTGTGTGTGTCTTCATAAAATCAAAACTGACACTGTATTTTCACACCCAGTTTTTAATGAGCTCATTTAATGTGTCCAGTAAAACTGGATAAACAACCGACTTGGCAATCTTGCTGCTGCTTCCTGGACTGGGAGCCAAATGTCCTTTGGATTGCTAGAAGAAAAAAAAAATCCAGGTACTAATAACTCATTGCGACTTCAGAGACAAAAGCCAGTATGTTCAAATAGATTGTATCAAATTCAAAAGGAGTAATAAACATCAAGCTAGATGGATTTGTTGTTTTTGCTCTTTGTTTCTTTTGTTGGATTTGAAGGTAAGGCTTCAATTCTTAAAACATTCATGCCGTTCTTATCATCGTATAATGCATTGTTTTCCAATTACCAAAAAAAGGTTTGGAAAATGCATCCTACAAATTGGAAAACATCTAACTCTGTAATTCCTGAATAAGGCAGTGTTTAAAAAGATGTAGGTTTACTTTAGACACCTTCTATGATCACTCATTTAATTTTAAACCAGGTCTCCATGTCCATGCCTTCCCGGGTCCAGTTGCAGCCAGACTGGGAGGATCAGTCCTACTGCCATGCTTTAGTAAAAGCCCACTGCCTCTGGAAGGTCTGCAGATGGAATGGAGGAAGATGGATTCAGACTCTGTAGTAAGCCTCTTCCAGCAAGGAGAAAGCAGACCAGATCTCCAGAGTCAGGAGTTTAGAGGCAGAGTTGAGTTGTTTCCAGATGAGGTCTCAAAAGGGAACTTCTCCATCTTACTCAAAAATGTGGTTAAAGATGATGCTGGAGTTTACAGATGTCAAATAAATGCAACACAACACTCCAGTGAGGTCATAATGGAAATTAAAGACATTGGTACGAGACTTTACAAAACATTCATACTTACTGCATTTTACAGTCGGGCAAAAAAAGTATTTAGTCAGCCACCAATTGTGCAAGTTCTTCCACTTATAAAGATGAGAGAGGCCTGTAATTTACATCATAGGTATACCTCAACTATGAGAAACAAAATAAGAAACAAAAAATCAAATTGTAGGATTTTTTATGAATTAATTGGTAAATTCCTTGGTAAAATAAGTATTTAGTCACCCACAAACAAGCAAGATTTTCGGCTCTCACAAACCTGTAACTTCTTTTTGAAGCTCATCTGTCCTCCAATCGTTACCTGTATTAATAGCATCTGTTATCAGTATAAAAGACACCTGTCCACAACCTCAAACAGTCACACTTTAAACTCCACTATGGCCATGACCGAAGCTGTCAAAAAAAACAAAAAACTAAATTGTAGACCTGCACCAGGCTGGGAAGACTGAATCTGCAATAGGTACGCAGAAATTAACTGTGGGAGCAATAATTAGAAAATGGAAGACATACCAGACCACTGATAATCTCCCTCGATCTGGGGCTCCACACAAGAACTCACCATCAGCAAGGGCATTGAAGATTAAACGTGGCTGGGTCTTTCAGCATGACAATGATCCCAAACACACCGCCCGGGACACAAAGGAGTAACTAGCCAGTCTCCAGATCGCAACCTCATAGAAAATGAGCAACAGTGTGTAAAAACCTTGTGAAGACTTACAGAAAATGTTTGACATCAGAGTATTGAGATTCACTTTTTTATTGACCCAATACTTATTTTCCACCATAATTTGCAAATAAAAATATATAAATCCTTTAAAAATCATACAATGTGATTTTCTGGATTTTTTTTCTTCTCTTCTTATTTTGTCTCTTATGGTTGAGGTATGATGAAAATTACAGGCCTCTCTCATCTTTTTAAGTGGAAGAACTTGCACAATTGGTGGCTGACTAAACACTTTTTGCCCCACTGTAAATATTTTTCTACAACTTTCATACATATTATTATTATTCATATGTTAAAATCATTTAAAGAGCACATTAAATCCACCTTCATGCTTAGTGTTTGCTGTTAAACATTGTCCATCTTTGTCTTTTCCATTTCCTCAGAGCATTTCATGCTGACAAGGCCAGAGCAATCTGTCTTTGCCCGTGAGGGTGAGGATGTCATACTGAACTGCTCTGTAGATTCACATGTACCAGTCAGTGAGATAGAAGAAGTGACCTGGAAAAGGACAGTCAGAGACCAAGACATCATTGTCCTGCTTTATCAAGACAGTGAGATTTTTCTAGATGCTTCACATGAACTTTACCAAGGAAGAGTTGATTTATTTTCTTCTGAAATCCATAAAGGAAACTTCTCACTAAAACTGATAGATGTACGGATGGAAGATAAAGGAGAATTTGTGTGTGAGGTGCATACTAGGAACATCTCAGCACGTAACATTGTGCTTCTGCAAAGCATAGGTAATAAAGCTGTCAGAAATTACCAATGACTTTTCAATATGGATGTTAAAAATATTTTTTATATTTATTTTGAGATTTTTTATTTATAATCAATTAAAATAGAAAAATAAGGTATTTTTTGACTGCTTATAATTTGTGTGGTCATGTCTACAGGTCTCTCTGCAGTCTCTATAGTCATTTTGATCTTTTGCATGATTGCACTGTTGCTGGCTGTAGGATTGTGTGGTCCTATTTTTAACCTCCTGAGACAGAAAGGTATTTGGCCTCTCATTTTTTCTTTTTTTTTTCTTGTGAGAATACTACTATAAATTCCTTAATACCACTATAAACATAAAGGTTGGTTGTTCATTTATTTATTTTATTTTATTTTAGATGCTTCCCAAGGGAATGTAAAAATACACATGTCTCTGATCTTCTGCCCAAACATCTGCTTGTTTGTTGCTTTCTGTTTGTGGTCGACAGAAGGTAAATCCTGGGTTATTTTTTTCTTATTATTATTATTATTTTTTTTTTTTTTTTTTACAAATATGACACTTTCCATATGTTTTGCTCGGATCTTCTAGAACCTAGCATTAGTTTCTTCCTTGTTAATAGGGTTTCTCTCTGAAGTTATCACTTGTTCAACTGTCAGTATCATGAGACCCCTCATCCTTATGAAAACCTCTTCATATCTCAACAGTTTACCAAGTAAGTGTTTAGAAAACGTTTCATTTTAATTAAGCATATTGAACGTTTTGTCATATTTTTTCCACCATCTAAAGTATTTAATTTATTGCAGACTCATGATAAGTTATCAGTGTTTATGTAATATATATATACAATATATATATATATATATATATATATATATATATATATATATATATATATATATTTGAATAAATTCATTCCAGAGCTCTTGCGAAAAGCAGTGACAGTGTTGGCTTTTCCCGTTTATCATTTAAGTTTAACAATGGGAGCATGTTTATGTAAGTAAAACTTTTGACACAGATATTTGTAACTGTATATAACATTCTATATACCTATTTTCCTTTACTTACAGAACTTTGAAGTTAAAGAATATTGTAATAATCTCTGAAATTAAGTTTGCTTATCATCAATAATAAGCTACAGCCTAGATTTTTAACACTATGCAGAATCCATCTAAATATACACAGCAGTTTATGGTTTGTGTCTGTGGTTTATGCAGGTATATTTCACAATTAATTCCCCCCATTGTATTTTCTTGATTTATTTTTACGAAAGCCACACTTTTCGTACTGGTACCTTGTTGTTTGCATTTTAGTGCAAGACAATCAGCAATAGCATGTCCTAGTTTGTGACAATAAAATCACTCTCGATCCTCTCTAGATTTTGTAGCATTACTTTTTAAACGTGACTGGTCTTTTAAAATAGTCGAAGCGTGCAAAGCTTTCTCAGTATGAGCTGAGGAAAAAAACATTTTTATGAGTTAACGTGAACTCATCTGCAAAAACTGATAGAGAACAGAGAAGTTACCTTTTGTTCATTGAGATAATCCACAATACGATCAAGAATACAATTCTTAAATTCCTTTAAAAGGATTAACTTGCGCAAAACCTGGAAATCTGACACTTTAGTTGATGTGCACCACCTGTCGAACAACACGCACTTTTCTCTAGCGAATTCTAGAAAAGTTTGAGCTAAAAAATTTTATGAGTCCTAAAACAATGTCTATACACTTCGGGTACAAGCTCATATGCGTGCAAAATTGTGGCTTTGACAACATCATAATCAAAACTATCCTCCAAAGACACATACTTCCTGAGCCTTTCCAGTTAACCTACACTGTAATAGTAAAGGCCAAACATCTCTAGACCACTGCAGAGCAAACGTAACTCATTAAAATACACTAGAATAAGAATCAACTTCCGCTTCACTTCGTACTCCCGGAGGAGCCAGAGACTGTCGTTACTGCAGCATTCTGAGCAACCTGCACAGGTGGGAGCGGTGCGCCTCTGGCCGCATTCAATTCAAGCTCTCACAGCCTGACCTCTTTATCCGCCTCAATTTCAAGTCGGCGAATTGCAAATCGACTTTCCTCTAGCCACTCGCGCTCTTTCCAAGCTCAAAGGACGGTAAAGCAGCTTTGGCTACGAACACCTCCGCTGCAGCAGCTCCACTCGCTTCCCTTTCGCCTGCCCCAGAAGAACGAGCATCAGTGTCAGGTGGACTATCAGCCAACACCAGCACACCTGCTTCCCCTAAATGCTGCACGACGACCGTCTTAATATCTTGTTTTAACTGCTGTCTGCTTACTGCAGTTTAAAAGTGCTTAGCAACTTTCAACAAATCATCCTTTCTACATGCATCTAATTGTTCGACACTGATGAAAGTATCCAAATCAAAGTCTGCCGTACTGATTTCGTTCGACACATTTACTAAAAGTCTCCAAATTACCATTCAAACAATACTCTGTCCAAGATTGATCTGTTATCACACCAGCAGGAATATGTTTCACCTCATCCTAATAAGGGAAATATCCATTTATCCATCCCACCGCTGCCACCAATAAATGTTACGTCCTTGATGTTAAATAATTGTAAAATTGTATGGAATTTAGAAACAACAAAATAAGAGTGTTACCCAAATAACTATTACTGATTTATTACTAAATGTACCAAATGATGTATTACTAAATCCTGAACTAACTAACAGAAAAGAAATACAAAATAAACCCGAAATCTTCAGCGCATGCGACGCTCTAATTGACTCCCTTAAAATAAGGAAACAAAAGTACAACGGTGGCGTAACACTCAACACTCAAACTAACAATTGACTAATTTAATAGTAAGAAATAAAGCAAAGCACCAACATGCTTCCTAACACTGGGGTTGAACTTGCCATGTAGTGGGCTAAACCAAACTCCAACACAATTAGTGTAACCACACACAGTTCGATAGAAGTCTGTAGAGAAATTTGAATCAAACAACAAATCAATAAACAATATAATGAAACACAATAAACAACCGGAAGCTACTAAAGTCAAACATGCAAGGTTGAACTCATTGAAGCACATGATATGCTGGAAAAGTGCACGCACACACACACACACGCACACACACACACAGTCTGAATCCAAAGCCTCGAATACTTTCAGCACGTCGCTGATTGGCAGAGCGTCATGATGATATAACGATGACTGACAGCCCAGTCAGCCATTAACCTTGGACCTAAATGTGGGATGAGAACACAAAAGGATACATACGAGGAACACAAACATACATGGAACGTAACAATCATCAAGAGAGAAAAGCTGTTTATTTTATAGAACATGGCTACACCAGAATTGTTTTTAATGCCATTTAATTTCTTTCACACAACCCTGCAGGGAGTAAATACAGACTACATTTCTAAAAACATTCAAAACCAAATAAAATGCCTAGATTATAAACTATTACTAAGCAGTTATGTTAGTTTTAGCATAAACGTCAGTTTATTGGGAACGAATAGCAGTGAACAGGAAGCAAACAATGAAGCTAATTAAGCTTTGAAATAAAACGGATAACATTAACCAGGAAACAATCGAAAGGGGCGTTGTTACCCATGCTATGTGAGCTTAAGCAAAGATTCCTTGGAATTCGTATAAAAATTTCTACAAACAATTAAAATTACATTAAACTGTTTATTTTCTGCATACAGTATGAATAATTTTCATGTCTTGTTTAGTTTTTCTTGGTGCCCGGATAAAGACAAGAGAAGCAGAACTTGATGCAGGACTAATAGGATTAACAGTGATGTTCGTCATTGGTGCTGTTGTGTTGGGTAAAAAAAAAGTAATAAATAAATTTTAGTCAAAAAGGTACTTTGTGAAGAATCATTGCTGCTATATACATTTAACATTCAATCTTCTGGTCTAATATATATATATATATATATATATATTTTTTTTCTTCTGTACAATCAAGGTGTGTGTGTGTGTATGTGTAAGATAGAGAGAATTAAAATGTTCTTGTCCAAATACTTATGGACAATGGAATGTATGTTCTATTTTATTAAAAAACACCCGTCCTTGTTTTACAGCTGCCCGTGGCCCCCGGATACATCTGATTGTGTGTCTAGAAGCAGTGAATTCTCTACTGCTTTCTTTCAGTGTCAGGAGCAGGGTAAACCCTTTGGCCCGTGAGTAGTGTTCTCACGAAATCTGAGTGTTTACTGAATTTACTGTCATCACCTGTGCATTTATGAAATTAATACTTTTTAATATATATATTTTTTATTATTCTGCCATACAATGAAACACACCTCTTGGGACTTTTAGTCAACTCTGAGATGGCTATGGTATTACCATCTCTAAATGTGGGAATATTGTTGGTTCTCTCTCTGCAACAGCACTTTTTTCTAGGAAAACCTTTTAAAGGTAAGCATCCATAACTTTTACATGAATTCATTATTATCGAAAACTGATGACCAGTTTGATTCTAATGAAATTCTCTTACTAATTTACTATATTCTGTTGCTACTGTTAATCACAAGCTTGTCATGTTTTATTTTAAATTCTCAGGTGTGCATATCGCTGTTCCATCCATTCTTATGACTATATTCACCCTCTATGAAATTGGCGTCTATATATATTTTTATATTGCAGCAAAAAAATTTGATAGGGGTAAGTACCTAAAGTCAAAGAAAATAATAAATTAAAAAAAGATAAGCTTTTTTTTTTTTTAAATATTACATTATGTGAATGTACGTGTTATAGATAATTTTAATCTCCTCTATTTATGTCTACTTCCATTTAATACTTTTGAAAAGTATTTTTAGGTTGGACATTTTTATTTGAGGCAGTATTGTTTATACTTGCGTGGTCAGGAATGATCTATCTATTACGCTGTCACAGAGGACAGAAACGAGGATGCTGCTCTCAGTGGAGAAAAATAGGATGTGAGTAGTAGTAGGTGCATTATATTATATTATAAATGACTTACTTTATTTATTTATTTATTTAGAACATGCTAAAATATTTTGACAATATTTATTTAAAACAGAATTTGTGCAAGTGTTTTTGTCCTGTTAAAAATATTACATTATTGCAGATAGACAGAAGGGCAATTAAGTACAGATATACATTTTAATAAACATATGACAAAACATCATAACAGCATGCAAGACAAGAACACTGTGAAAATACGGAACATAAATAATACAATTGTTCAAAAAGTCACAAAACAAAGAGCTCTTAAGTGGCTCCAGTCATGTGCTGCTACTGTAGGTGGCGACCCTGACATTACCCACCTCTAAAAGCATTACGACAAAGTACTCTAACAGTGGTCCAGAACATCCACTTAAAAAAATTCACAAAGCTGGTGGTGGATCCACAAAGCTGGTGGTGGATGGAGCATGATGGTGTTAAAGGTGCAAAGCAAGCACATTATATTTTAAGCTAGAATGCATAGCAAGTGTGAGGCTACAGGGAGCAGAGGTAAAGCAGGTGCAGGACTTTAAGTACTTAGGGTCAACGGTCCAGAGCAATGGAGAGTGTGGAAAGGGGGGGGGAAGAGGCGGGTACAGGCAGGTTGGAATGGGTGGAGAAAGTGTCAGGTGTGTTGTGCGATAAAAGAGTATCAGCGAGAATGAAAGGAAAGGTGTACAGGACAGTGGTGAGACCAGCGATGCTCTACGGCTTAGAGACAGTGGCGCTGAAGAAAAGACAGGAGGCAGAGTTGGAGGTAGCATAGCTAAAGATGTTGAGGTTCTCCTTGGGAGTGACAAGGATGGATAGGATCAAGAATGACTTCATCAGAGGGACAACCCATGTTAGATGTTTTGGAGATAAAGTTAGAGAAGCCAGATTGAGGTGGTTTGGACATGTTCAGAGGAGAGATGGTGAATATATCGGTAGAAGGATGCTGAGGTTGGAACTGCCAGGCAGGAGGTCTAAAGAAAGACCAAAGAGATTTTTGGATGCAGTGAGAGAGGACATGAAGTTAGTTGGTGTGAGAGAAGAGGATGCAGAGGATGGGGTTAGATGGAGGCAGATGATTCGCTGTGGTGACCCCTGAAAGGGAACAGCCGAAAGACAAAGAAGAAGAAGTAGCACAGCAAGTATGGTAAGGAGTACGGTGCATGCATGATGGTCTGGAAACATAACCATGAAGCCAGGGGGTGCTGTTCTTGAAGAGTACGCATGACGTCGTCAAAGCTAGGTCATGGAAGAAACACTGTTTTCCAACCCAACTGGTGGAGACAGCTGGGCCAGGCTAACTTGGCGAAGTGCCTGGCTGAGAGTGCAGGGCTAGGACCAGCAGAGGTAGTCAAGGATCAGGCACTGCAAAGCATATCTTGGGTGAAATAGGGCATATTTCAGACAAATCATGGCATAAATCTGCCATGAGTCAATATAGCATACAGTAGGTTTGAACACCGAATCAGGTAAATGTGGACAGTTATGTAGTATAGGGAGATCCTTCACCCTGGGCACCATTGAAAAATTTGCTGCCAATGTCTATTCACAAGGTAATATCTGGAGCTGCCTTCTTAAGCATTCACATACCTACCACAGAACACCATACAGTGGCCTCTGGTATCTGTCTTCTTCCACATGCTGCTCACTGTTGTTAACTTGCTGCCTGATAGTCACAAAAGCCCCCAGAAAAAAGGAAAAAAAAAAACTATGTTTTTATCTAAACAGCTAGCACTACAGCCCTGCTTATGGCTAACGTGTGAACAAGCCGCACATGCACATCATAATGCTTATGTCACATATTGTAGTACCACCTTTTAGGTCTTTCCTAAATCTTTAGCTGTGTAATATGCAGGCGGTTGTCCAAGTAAATCAGACCACAAATAACCAACACAATATTTAACCAGAGCAAAACTGATGTAACACAACAGAACATCAACCAGTGGCAACTGTAAATGTCATCTTATTGAACTAATTTGAGTTAAAAATCAAATACAGTCCAGTTTACTGGTAATAACTTACCTAGCTTCATTGTCAATAATTGTGCTTCCTGATAACATGTGTATAACCTTTTTTTTTTTTTTTCAGATTTATGCTGCACTGTCATTCTTGCATTTTTAATCATTACAAATGGCACAATGTGCTTTTGTTATATATACCTCATTATGGACAATAAAGGTATGCTAAAATTTAATAAGCTATCTTTAAATTACTGTTTTTCTAACCACCATATTTTGTCCAGTTTCACTGTTATTAATTATATTTTTATACCTTTATAATAATTTTTTTAGCACTCATAAGAATCCTATTGCATTGTTAATGTGCAGTGGAAAAAACACAGAACCACAGTAATATTTTTTACCTGAAACTGTTTATGCCTGTACTTGGAAGGCATCTCACAAAAAAGTAAACATTTTTTTAAATGCATTATTAATTAATTCAAGCATTTCATTAAACCAATATTAAGGACCTGTTCAACCTTGGTGCATTAGGTTTAATTAAAATTAACTGTAGTGTGGTTGTTCAGTATGGTTGGTCAGTGCAGTTCACTTGTGTGAACGCTGCCATACGAACCTTGGTGCACACCAAACTAGCTAAATGAGACTACTTCATGGGGTGGGTCTCAGTCCGTGGAGTCCAAATTAAATGTTTTTTACGCACATTCATGGACATTCACTATGGACAGCACAGAATAGCACAGAAGCGCACTTGATAGCATAGTATTGGAAACTTTTCCCTTGTCGATTCAGAGACCAGGAGACATTGAGATATCTTTTAAACAGAAGTTCTTTATTGAGAACTCGCCGTGTGTCGCTGTAGTCATGCAAGTCTTTGCATGAGAGTTTTTACTTTTTAAGGGGGAGGGATACAAAGACAGTCTTTTGTGGAGACAATCTAAACAAAGCATACAAAAATAGTACAGGAATTCAATTCAATTCAATTCAATTTTATTTTATTTAGGAATCAGCCTGGTAGCAGAAGTTCCCTAGCCCTGATCTCATAAGCATAACAGTGCCTTTCAAATGCATAGGTGCTGATCTAATCAGCTTGACAGTATCACCCAGACCTTCACAATATCATAGAGACAAGGGCACAGCCTGGCCTTGAGATTAGCATTTACATTCACATTGGGACTCTATGCAGTGGTCAGGAAGTACATAAAGACAAAAGGTTGACGTCTCAGACACCTGGGCTACCAGACTTGATCTTTGTAGAATGTCATTATCTTTACCTTAAAATGTAAAACTCAAAGTACATAAATTTTTTAGTTTATAAACTATTACGTTGGAACCTAGATTTAACTTTTTATTAATTTGTAATCTTACAATAGCAAGTGTCAACACACTATAAACGGTAATGACAAATAAATTATTCAGAAAAAGTCATAATCTGAGTTGTATGTTTAACTGATGATTACAGATCGTGCTGGATCTTTGGCTCTGATGGCACTGGTCCACGTTTTGGTAGCAACATGCTCCTTCAAACATCCCAAAGTTTTACCTTGTAAGTCTAATTTTTTTTTTATTTTTTTTTATATTTTCACTTATGTTGTATTAGTTGTAATGCTATAATTGTGTTATTATTATTTTGGGTGTCATCAAAATATTGACCAGTCACATTTAAATTGCAGATTTCCTGCATATTGTGATCTACATGTTTGGAGCTGTAGTTCTCAGTATTGTTAACGCGATTGCTCTTGCCACTGAACTGATCCTAAAAGCAGGTACTGTATGAGTCTATTATAAATATAACATTAAATAATTTCATGAGAGATCAAATTTTGTAAATGGTTTCATGTAAATGTGTTTGATTTTAGCCCTTCTTGTGGTGGATGTGTTATTTAATGTACAAACATTTGAATGTTCAATTTTACAACCTCATATGCTTTAATATTAATTCATCAAGTACATTTCCCAAATCAGGCAGTGTGCATCTCCACTATAGTAGTGGCAGCATCATGATGTAGACTCTTTTTTTTATAGCTAGAAAATAAAAGAGAACCTGGTCAAAATGGTTACTCTTGAATGATTTTACCAAAAAGAATGAAAGAAAAAATGCAAAAGAAGCTGTGCCAAGCTTGTAGCATCATGTACGATAAGATGTAGATAATTTCTGGCAAAAAAGTGCATTAACCAGGTACTGAGCGATGGGTCTGAATACTTATTCCGAACATACGGGGGGGCCGGGGTATGCAGAGGAAGAGAAGGTTAATTGTTCCTTTGCTTGTTATGAGGAGACAGCTGAGGAGACAGATACAAAACCTTCAGCAGCCACTTTTTTGCAGAAGTAAGCTGTGAGGCATGTGCTTAGAGCAGTAAACTCAAGGGAAGCTGCAGGACCTGAGGGATGCAACAAAAAGAGGGCTGGAAAAAAAAAAAGGCCAGACCAGCTCTCTGTGGTCATCACAAAGATCTTCAACTATTCCTGACAAAGTCTGCCATTGTCATTACAATTCCAAAAACAATGCCATCAGTGTCTTAAATAACCCTTCAGAGAGCCCTTCCCAGGGTCATCAACACATTTCAGAAAATTATAGGCTGCTTACTGCCCTCCTTGAACAACTTATTCAGCTCAATAAAGAAACAAATATACTGAAAAACCCATTCCATCCAGGCCATCATCTGTCAGACACTCTGCCCTTTGTTAAATATTTCAGGTCCATCGTTTCATGGATAAACAGACTTAAGACCAGTACTGTATGAGAATAGAGCACTTCTCTATACTGCAGCTGCTTTTTATTATTATTATTATTATTATTATTATTATTATTATTATTATTATTATTACTCTATTGTCTGATCATAGGCATTGGTATTACAGTGCCTGCCATCTGGAAGCTCGGGTTTAGTTCCCAGCCAATGATTAGACCCCATCCTTGGGGGCAGGACATCCTTAATGCCCAGATAGAATGGAAGAGGTACATCACAAAGGGCATATATTTGATAGACAGATGTACCACGAATAGGGATACCACATTCCTGTGTGTGTTATTCTACCTTGTAATGCCAAAAAAAGAAGAAGATTAGAATTCCAGTTTATGTTTTGACTTGATTTACATTAATATTGTAAAAGTTACATGTGCTATTGGTTTCTAGAGAGAGGAGCCCGAACTATAGATCTACGTCTGATTGTTCTACCATTCGAAATGCTGTTCCTCTTTGCTTGGCTCACCTTGCAAATCTACAATGCCCGTGAGTACTGTTAAAAGCAATTATTTATTCATTTATTTTTACACATTATATAAAAGCGCAGCCCCAGTGACATTATAATTCTGTGTTGTTGTTTTTTTTCATTTGACCCAGGGATTGGATTTAAAAACAGGTAAGCTTATTGTAACTGTTAAAAAATAGTTTTTTCAGCATTTTTTTTTTCGTTTGTTTAATTAGGGTTAGATACTATATGACAATTTTTCATAAATCTGTTTGTGGTTTGAACAGAGCAAAACATTACTTTGAAAATAAAAGGAGATCAGAATCAGAGGTATGAAACTAAAATCACTATTCAAATCATGTTCCTAGCTAGATGTTACCCAGTTAGCTCTGCCTATTTTTTGCTTGTTCTTGCGAATTATTATTATTATTATTATTATTATTATTATTATTGTTGTTGTTGTTGTTGTTGTGCAGGTTGAGTTTGAAATATAACTAAATATAAAATATTAAAAAAAAAAAAATTCTGTAGGTTGTTCCAGAGATGAAGGTTCTCTCAGACCCTAATCTTGACTGATCTGAGGTGATTAGTAAATATTTTCTCAAAAGTATTCTTGTCTTGTGTTGAGATTATGTTGTAATATCTTAAAAGAACTGCATTATGTCTTACATTATTGTTGTAAATAGAACATGTTCACAGTTCTGTAAGGAATGATGCTGATTTCTATCTTTAATCTTTGTCTTTAAAGATATCATTTCTTAAACAAGCTACAAGAAAGCTGGTGTAATTTAATCATACATATTGGAAATGAGAAAAAAAAAATTATTGTTGCTTGTCATTACCAGCTACTTCATTTTCATAAAAAAATTTTTACTGAATAATGTTGATACCAGTAATTACTTTGTTTGATTATTAACTTTTAACTTTTTTTTGACAATTAATTTTTATTAAAATTGTATTTTTTTAAAGTGACATACAGTGGTGTGAAGAACTATTTGCCCCCTTCCTGATTTCTTATTCTTTTGCATGTTTGTCACACTTAAATGTTTCTGATCATCAAACACATTTAACTATTAGTCAAAGATAACACAAGTAAACACAAAATGCAGTTTTTAAATGATGGTTTTTATTATTTAGGGAGAAAAAAAATCCAAACCTACATGGCCCTGTGTGAAAAAGTGATTGCCCCCTGAACCTAATAACTGGTTGGGCCACCCTTAGCAGCAATAACTGCAATCAAGCGTTTGCGATAACTTGCAACGAGTCTTTTACAGCGCTCTGGAGGAATTTTGGCCCACTCATCTTTGCAGAATTGTTGTAATTCAGCTTTATTTGAGGGTTTTTTAGCATGAACCGCCTTTTTAAGGTCATGCCACAACATCTCAATAGGATTCAGGTCAGGACTTTGACTAGGCCACTCCAAAGTCTTCATTTTGTTTTGCCTTAGCCATTGAGAGGTGGATTTGCTGGTGTGTTTTGGGTCATTGTCCTGCTGCAGCACCCAAGATCGCTTCAGCTTGAGTTGATGAACAGATGGCCGGACATTCTCCTTCAGGATTTTTTGGTAGACAGTAGAATTCATGGTTCCATCTATCACAGCAAGCCATCCAGGTCCTGAAGCAGCAAAACAACCCCACCACCATATTTTACTGTTGGTATGATGTTCTTTTTCTGAAATGCTGTGTTACTTTTACGCCAGATGTAACGGGACACGCACCTTCCAAAAAGTTAAACTTTTGTCTCGTCGGTCCACAAGGTATTTTCCCAAAAGTTTTGGCAATCATTGAGATGTTTTTTAGCAAAATTGAGACGAGCCTTAATGTTCTTTTTGCTTAAAAGTGGTTTGCGCCTTGGAAATCTGCCATGCAGGCCGTTTTTGCCCAGTCTCTTTCTTATGGTGGAGTCGTGAACACTGACCTTAATTGAGGCAAGTGAGGCCTACAGTTCTTTAGATGTTGTCCTGGGGTCTTTTGTGGCCTCTCGGATGAGTTGTCTCTGCGCTCTTGGGGTAATTTTGGTCGGCCGGCCACTCCTGGGAAGGTTCACCACTGTTCCATGTTTTTGCCATTTGTGGATAATGTCTCTCACTGTGGTTCGCTGGAGTCCCAAAGCTTTAGAAATGGCTTAATAACCTTTACCAGACTGATAGATCTCAATTACTTTTGTTCTCATTTGTTCCTGAATTTCTTTGGATCTTGGCATGATGTCTAGCTTTTGAGGCGCTTTTGGTCTACTTCTCTGTGTCAGGTAGCTCGTATTTAAGTGATTTCTTGATTGAAACAGGTGTGGCAGTAATCAGGCCTGGGGGTGACTACAGAAATTGAACTCAGGTGTGATAAACCACAGTTAAGTTATTTTTTAACAAGGGAGGCAATCACTTTTTCACACAGGGCCATGAAGATTTGGAGTTTTTTTTCTCCCTTAATAACGTTAACCTTCATTTAAAAACTGCATTTGGTGTTCAATTATGTTATCTTTGACTAATAGTTAACGGTTTTTGATGAGCAGAAACATTTAAGTGTGACAAACATGCAAAAGAATAAGAAATCAGGAAGGGGGCAAATAGTTTTTACACCACTGTATGTATGTATATATATATATATATGTATATATATATATATATATATATATATATATATATATATATATATATTTTTTTTTTATATATATTTTTTTTTTTATTGTATTGTATTATATATATATTATGCCACTCTGTAAATAATGATGCTTTATTTTAACCCACTATATTAGCTGGTTATGATGTTCTTTTTTTTTCTTTTCCCTACATTTCTTGAGATAAACCTGTAAATTTTAGACCCAGATGACATGCCTGTGTAATGTGCACAGGAATGAGGAACTCTGAGATATGAAAATACTGTAATTGTATCATTAATATGCAAGTCTTTGCCAGCAGGTGGCATTAATCATCTCATATGAAAATCTCACATGACTTTCTGTGAAGCTCCAAAGTACAGTACCATCTTAAGAAGTCATGAAGTTGTGCTTAAAACATATTGATTTTGGTTTTATTTATTTTTACCCCCTTTTTTCTTATACTTTTACTGGTCAGCTGGTAAAATGACAACTTTTCTGCAAATATCAGATGCCGGAAGTTTATTGCAAAACTAAGTGAAAATAAGAAAAGAGGTCAATTCTTTTATCTGTGCTAGGGGGAGGGTAGTGGGAGGGTTCAGATAGCTCATAAAAGTCACTGTGCTATATTTAAGGTTAAATAAAAATACCTACCCTGGTTTATTCATAAGGATTGCAATTCTTCACTAACATGAATATTCCCCTTGAAGCAATGCAAGAGAGTAATGAGCAATGATAGTATCCAAAGAAATTCAATTCAATTCAATTTTAATTGTATAGCGCTTTTAACGATTTACATCATCACAAAGCAGCTTTACACAATTAAAATAATTAAGTTTGTATGAAATGTGAATGTGTATGAATCAAAATTATATGATTGTCCCTGATGAGTAAGCCTAGGACAACGGCGACAGTGGCAAGGAAAAACTCCTTGAGAGGAACCAGACTCAACAGGGAACCCATCCTCATCTGGGTGAAAACAGATAGCAGGGATTGATGTGCATAATAAGCGAGACTGGAAGTTCAGTATAAGAGGAGATGTGTAAGAATAAAGTCCAGTTTGTTCCTGGAGGCTCAGGTAGACTGTGAGAAATTCCAGTCCTGAACTATTGAGCGACTGAAGTCACAGGTCCTCAGAGAACAGTTGACTGCATCAGTCGAGGACAGGACCACCTTCATGGAAAAGTGGAACCAACCCCAGTCACCACACGCATTCCAGGCAGACCACACGGGGCATCTATGTAATGAGATCTCCAACCAGAAGCAGGACTCCAGGATGAGTTAGACAGGTCCAGCGGGGAGAGTGAGACGGAGAGAGAGAGAGGATAGAGCAGAAAAGGAGAGAGCAAAAGAGATGGAGAAATAACAGTTAACAAGCATTCCCGTTCCTTTCTCCCAACCACTCCTTCCAACTCACCACCTCACTTTCCACTCTCCACACACCTGTCTCCTATCAGCAATCACCTCTCATGCTTATTTAAGCCATGCGCTGACACCACCACAGTTTATTGTGTGCCTTCTCAGCCTTAATTTACCAGCGCTATCTCTCGTCTCAGCCTGCCAAGTATCGACCTCGCTTCGCCCTTTCGACTACGACTTCGCCTTTTCGTTTTGGATTTGACACATTTGGAGTTTTCCCGTTACCGACTGCTTACCTGTGTTATGCGCTAAAATGCCCCCCTGCCATGGATTGCCCCCCCCTACATAATCGCTATCAAATATTGTATTAGAATATAAATTCATAGGTTAATGGTTAACAAATTACAAATTACATGAGACAATAAAATAAAATAAGCAATATGAAAAAAAATATGTTGTATATGAAAAAATAGATTTTTTTTCATATACTGTACAACATGTATACTTTGGGATTGTTTATTTTATAATAAAAATAGTTTACTCTAATTTTTCCATTATGAACAATATTTATTTTTATTGTATATAAATGCTTATTTGTATATTCATGACAAAGCCCTTAAAAATAAATGTGCCACAAAATAAACATTATACAAGAATTTGTATTCATGGTCTTGACGGCTGTCACATAACTAGGGTTTATTATAATATTAATATCATATTTGATAATAATAAACCTATGAATGTATGTTCTACTATAATATTTGATAGCGATTATGTATGGGGGGGCAATCCATGGCAGGGGGGCATTTTAGCGCATAACACCGGCATAAAGCTTGCGATTCCGCGTTCCTGCGAGCCAAGCGTCATACAAACCGCCTCCTCCCTCGGCCCGCTCGTGCCGGCGCTCCGCGCTTCCGCTTTCCAGCGGATTTATTCCAAATCCCAGCTCTACGCAGAATTAAGGTCAAGGCATTAAACTATAACGTTGTCAACCAAGTCACAAGCACCCGAACTCCATTTGCTATCTAAAGTGATCTGTCTCTTCTGCGTTTGGATCCACCACGCCCCCTACCGATCCCTGACAGCAAATCTATTTATAAAAATGCTTGGCTAAGTAAATAGGTTTTTAGCCTGGACTTAAACACCGAGTCCCAAACACTATTTGGAAGACTATTCCATAACTTTGGGGCTTTGTAAGAAAAAGCTCTGCCCCCTGCTGTAGTTTTAATAATACGCGGTACTGACAAGCAGCCTGCATCCTTTGATCGAAGTAGGCGTGGTGGATTGTAAGACACTAGCAGTTCACTCAGATACTGCGGCGCAAGACCATTTAATGCTTTATACGTCAAGAGTAGTATTTTAAAATCGATGCGAAATTTCACAGGAAGCCAATGCAATGGGGATAAGATAGGGGTGATGTGCTCATATCTTCTGGTTCGAGTGAGGACTCTCGCTGCTGCATTCTGGACTAATTGAAGCTTGTTTAAGCACCTTGTTGAACAACCAGACAGTAAGGCGTTACAATAATCCAACCTAGACGTGATAAAAGCATGAACTAGTTTTTCTGCATCATTTGGTGACAATATATTTCTTATCTTGGCAATATTTCTGAGGTGAAAGAATGCTATCCTGGTAATATTATCTACATGTGATTCAAATGAATCACATGTAGATAATTGAATTGATAATTTGCTTGAATTTATAATCACACCGAGGTCTTTTACTGTTGCACTTGATGGAACAGAAAGGCCATTTAAATTACAGTGTGATCAGACAACTTACTTCTAGCTGCTTGTGGTCCTATGACTAGAACTTCTGTCTTATCAGGATTAAGCAGAAGGAAATTATTTAACATCCAATCTCTTATGTCCTGCACACATTGCTCAACTTTAGTAAACTGGTTTTTCTCATCTGGTTTTGCTGAAACGTATACTTGTGTGTCATCAGCATAACAATGAAAACTAATACCATGTTTACGAATTATGTTGCCTAGAGGAAGCATGTAAAAGGAAAAAAGCAGTGGGCCTAAAACAGAACCCTGTGGAACACCAAACTCAACTTGAGAACATGAGGAATGGTCACCATCTAAATCTACAAACTGATAACGATCAGTCAAATAGGATCTGAGCCATAAGAGGGCCGTTCCCTTAATTCCTACTACATTTTCTAATCTGTGAAGGAGAATACTATGATCAATAGTGTCAAAAGCTGCACTGAGGTCGAGTAACACAAGTATAGTGACACAAACCTGATCAGAGGCCACTAGGAGGTCATTTACTACTTTAATGAGTGCTGTCTTTGTGCTGTGATGAGGCTTAAATCCTGACTAATACAGTTCATGTATGCTATTCCTATGTAGATATGAACATAGCTGCTGTGATACTACCTTTTCCAGAATTTTAGAGATAAAGGGGAGGTTTGATATAGGTTTGAGGTTTGATAATTGGAAAGCTGACAGGGGTCAAGGTCAGGTTTTTTTTTATTAGTGGTTTAATAACTGCTAATTTAAGGGATTTAGGAACATACCCACTGCTAAGTGAACAGTTAATTACTTTTAACAGGGGTTCTGTTATTGCTGGAACTACCTGCTTGAGGAAATGTGTTGGTATAGGATCTAATTCACAAGTTGACGATTTTGAAGAGGAGATGAGTGAAATTAGTTCTCTCGCTTCAAGGGGAGTAAAGTATTCTAGGTTCTGATGTGATGTGATTAATTTATCATCTGTATCACTTAAATTGTCTGGTTTTAAAGCCTGAATTTTTTGCCTAATATTTATGATTTTGTTATTGAAAAAGTTCATGAAATCCCCACTACTGTATGTTGTTGTTTTGGTGATTTCTGCAGTGGTCTTGTTTTTAGTTAATTTAGCTATGGTATTAAATAAAAATCTAGGATTATTTTTCTTTGTTATTTTCTTTAAGAGTAGAGAGATACATTGACCTAGCAGCACTGAGAGCTCTTCTATAGTTCAAGATGCTCTCCTTCCATGCTATTTGGAAAACTAACAATTTAGTTTGACGCCATTTGTGTTCTAATTTCCGAGCGGTTTGTTTTAGAGTGCGTGTGTGATCGTTATACCAAGGAGCAAGTTTCTTATCTCTAATCATTTTTCTTTTAACTGGAGCTACATTATCTAAGCTATAACGAAGTGTTGACTCTAGATATTCAGTCGCTTGATCGAGTTCTGTGGAATCAAATGGCGATACAATCAAAGTTGATAACTCTGGAAGATTATCGATAAAGCTCTGTGTGGTATTTGATGTGAATGTACGTTTAAGGCGGTAGCGCGGTGCTGTGCGTACATTATTACTATGAGACACTTTAATCGAGACAAGACAGTGATCTGATATAACTTCAGACTGTGGAATTGTAATTATGTTTCTTATACTTAATCCGAAGGATAATATTAAGTCCAAAGTGTGACCTGCTTTATGAGTGGGTCCTACTACACACTGATTTACTCCTACTGAGTCCAGTATGAACATAAATGCTATTCTCAGAGGGTCTTCTGGATTCTCAAAATGAATATTAAAATCTCCCGCAATTAACGCTTTGTCTACGGAAACGACAAGGTTTGAAAGGAAATCTGCAAATTCACAGAGAAATTCAGAGTACGGCCCTGGGGGTCTGTAAATGATGATTAGCGGAATCGTCTAAGATGACTTTATGTTACTATAAAGAATTTCAAATGCATTAAATTTAAATCTGTGTTTTTGTACGATAGCCGGATTATCGTTGTAAGTAACTGCGATGCCTCCTCCTCTACCAGTTAACCGAGGCTGGTGTATGTAGCTGTATCCAGGAGGACTAGCTTCATTTAGAGCTACATACTCGTCCTGTTTAATCCAGGTTTCAGTTAAACATAATATATCAAACTCCTGGTCTGTGATAGTTTCGTTAATAATAACTGCTTTAGATGCGAGAGATCTAATATTTAACAGTCGAAAGAGAATTTTGCATACATTTACAACCCATACATTAAGTAACATCCAAATGTACGCCTCAACTGAATCCAACTGAAAACACTGCAAAACTAGAGCAACAGTCATAGAAAACCTGATCCTGTTTCCTGGTTTGGTTGCCAAATTTCTTTTAGATTTTTTTACATGATTAGAAATCTTAGAAAGAAATAACTGAAAATTATCTCAGAACAGATTTATACAGAACATTCATTGCATACATGACTTGTGACTGTATGTGGTATAATGTTACTCGTTACCCTGCATTGTATACAAAGCATAAATCAAAGACTGCCAGCTATAGAAGTAGGCTACTGTAGGTTTTATCACTTTATCTGTTTTCCTTCTTTCAAACTTGCTGTTCTAGTTTATACAGGTTTCTCATTGCATTTTTTTTATATATATATATATATAAAAGTTCAGGTACATTCAAACTTTGCCAGTTGAGGTGAAGCTCGGGTAAAAAAATAACTGCAAGCAGATGAATTTATCAATATTTTTAGTGTTTGTATGTGCTGTTGGACATGAAGGTAAGTTGTTGCTTTGTTTTTTGTATTTGTCTTTTATTACTATTTGAATTCCATTGTTGTTTTTGCTAATATTAATAAATATGATCTTTTTAATGCAAAGTTTATAAAAAAAGAATCACATCTGATTAGATTAAAAACTTTACAGGTTGTGTGCACAGCAAAATCTCCAGTGTTGATTTAACAACCCGCAGTATTTCTTTAGGTCCAGTTGGACTCAAATGAATTCTGAAAGTGTTTAAAATACCACTGAGGATTTTACTTTCTGAAAATGTGCTGTAGTGCACCAAAAGGCACTTAACCATTTATTTGTATTTATGTTTGTGCATGGACCCATGTACACTTTGGTATTAATCCAGGTCTCCATGTCAGTGGCCCCTCGGTTCTGGTTGTGGCCCAGCTGGGGGGTTCAGTCCTCCTGCCATGTTTTATTGAAAGCCCACTGCCTCCAGAAGGTTTCCAGGTGGAATGGAGAAAGATCGACTTGAATTCTGTAGTAAACCTCTTCCAGCAAGGAAAAAACAGATCAGATCTCCAGAGTCAGGAGTTTAGAGGCAGAGTTGACTTTTTCCCAGACGAGATCTTCAAAGGGAACTTGTCCATCTTACTCAGAAATGTGGTTGAAGAAGATGCTGGAGTTTACAGCTGTAAAGTAAATACAACCCAAACCCAAAACTCCAGTGAAGTCATAATAGAAATAAAAAATAGCAGTAAGTAACCATACATAGTATTTGTGTGTTTCTATCTTTTTGTGTTTTCTTGAGTCTAACAAGTTAAATACATTTCTGTATTGATTCTACTAAATGTACAAACATCAGTTATAATCATGAAGTGATTTGAGTGTCTGGACACGTAACCCTCAGGACTCCTCATCACACTTCGTGTACCTCTGCAACTGTTCCACAGAGGGTGCAGTTTTCTCATTTATGCTCTTTAGTTGACTTTAACTCAAACAAAAACAAAAAAAATCAGAAGAATTCAAATGTCAGTTGTGTGTTTATAGATATTAGTTCAGTGTTCCACACCATAATTAATAAACATTTACATTTAGACATATGGCAGATGCTCCTATCCAGATCAACTTACAAAAATGCTTTGAAGTTTCCAACTTTGGATATTTCCTTACACTGGTTACTAATCTACTAACTCTCAGTACCATCAGTCAAGCCCTGTTGGGAAGGATTTGGGGGGATAGGATTAACACAAATATCTATGTAACAGATAGGTCTTAAGTCGTTGTTTAAAGATTGCCAGTGAATCAGCTGTACAGACATCTAGAGGTAGTTTTTTCCACCACCTACAGTATGTGCCAGGACAGAAAGCAGTCTAATTGCATGTCTTCCTCGATCCCTGAGGATGCTGGGCCATTTTAAGCTTTGTAGGCAAGCGTCAGTGTTTTGAATCAGATGTGGGCAGCTAAATGGAGCCAGTGCAGGAAGTGGAGAAGTGGGGTAGTATGGGAGAATTTAATAAGGTTAAAAACAAGCCATGCAGTCAGAACTGCCAGGAGTGAGTTGAAGTAGTCCAGTCTTGAAATAACAAGAGACTGAACAAGCACCTGATTAACCTACGTGGAGAGAAATGGATGATATCTTTTGATGTTGTAAAGAAGAAATCGACAAGAGCGAGTAAGATGTTTGTGGAAAATAATAGTTGATACTGACATGTGGATGAATCATCTGGGATAAACAGCAGTTCGGGTTTTACTGAGATTAAGTTTCAGGTGATGAGCTGCCAACCAGCATAAGATGTCTGCCAGATATACCGAGATCCGGGTGGAAACTCCTGAGTGTCTGAGGGATGGAAAGGAACTGGATGTGCTGACCTTCCAAAGCTGTGTTCAAACCAGTGCTATTTACAATGCTGACACATGAGTGCACTGCCACATCCAGTTCTAACCACAAGGTTACTGATGACACCAGAATGATTGATCCCATTAATGACTAGTGTTGTCAAAATAAACTAGTCTACAATCACAAGTCCACGAAAGTTTCCACAACAGAAATTTGGCCTGGTTTGATGTGTTTCCTTTTGTTCATTTTGTTAAAAAAAAGAAAGAAATCAAACTGTGCCTTTGACAAAAGAACACATTTTAATATGGTGCAAACCATAAAAGTTGTGTGATTTTCCAAAATCAATAAAGATCTACTTGTTTTTGACTACTGTATGACGAACACAACTCTGGCTGCCATTATATTTTAAGGTGTACTCAATATTCAGGGTCAATTTAAGCACCAATAAAAATATGGCACTAAATTTTGTGTTAACTGGTTTTTTTCTTTTTTTTTTTTTTGCCTTACTGTTTGTTTATTTGTCCTTGTCATATGCATTCTTTCAGACAATCTTGTGGTGAGTGGTGCGGACCGTGCTGTCATTGCCCGTGAGGGTGAGGATGTCATATTGAACTGCTCTGTAGATTCACATTTTCCTGTCAGTGAGATAGAAGAAGTGACATGGAAAAGGACGGATGGAGACCAAGACATCCTTGTCCTGCTTTACCAAGATAGTGAGATCTTCCCAGATTCCTCACATGAGAAATATTGGGGAAGAGTTGATTTATTTACTTCTGAAATCCCTAAAGGGAACTTCTCACTAAAACTGAAGACTGTCGAGATGGAAGATCAGGGAGAATTCATGTGTGAGGTCTACACCAAGCACACGTCGGCACGGGCCATTGTGATTCTGCAAGGTGTAGGTAATGTGCCCGTGTAATCACTGATTAGTTCAGGTCGTCACTAGATGTTTATTATTCTTGCCTCATTCCTACAGGTTTCTCTGCAGTCCATATGGCTATACTGGTCTGGTGCTTTATTGCAATGTTAATTACAGTGGGATTTTGTGGTCCTGTTTTTATTCTGCTGAGAAAGAGAGGTATGTGTTAGACATTGTATAGAAAAGCATTTTTATAATTGCAATATAAATATCAAATTTTCTATTATTATTTTTTTTTAGTAACTAGCAAAAAGGGCATGAAAAGGAACTTATCTCTGATCCTCTGTCCAAACATCTGTATGTTTATATCTTTCTGCTTGTGGTCAAAAGAAGGTAAATCTAGAATCATTTCTATTGCTATTTTCACCAGACATTGCACCTTCCACACACCTTTCTGTGCTCTTATTTGTTTCTTTATTACAGGGTTTCTCTCTGAGGTCATTGCTTGTTCAGTAGTCAGTATCATGAGACCTGTCATCTTGATGAAAGCTTCTACTTACCTTGGCATGTTGCCCCGTATGTGTTTGGAAAACCTGTTTATTATATTTAGTATGGTTAAATAAATATTAGATAAAGATAATCGGGAAGATTATTTAGAACTAAGAACTAACTGATTTTTGTTTCAGAGCACTTACAAAAAGCTTTAAAGTCTTTGGCTGTTCCACTTTACCATTCAACTATAGCAATGGCTACATGTTCAAGTAAGTTTACGCTACTTTCAACCCTCTCAAACCCCTGTTACTACAAATGCATGTGATGTACTTAAGGTTTTGTTTACTTTTTTTATTTACTTTCTTGCCTGTTTACTTTTGTGCTTCTTTTAAAAGAAGCAAAAGTGGACTGTCTAAATAAAAAAAAAAAAGTCTAAATAAAAAAAACTTGCACACACTCTCAGCAAGGCTGCAGTTGTATCATGAATATTAAAATTGCACAGCACTGCGATATTATTATTACAAACTTTTACAATAAATTTCATATTCTTTGGTATGTATTGTGGCAAGGGCGGGGCGGCGGCTGACGACCAGCATGCTTTGCGGGAATGTCGGTGTGTTCACCATGATGGGGAAAGGTGTTTGGGTTAGTGACTTCGGCCCTGTTGTTGTGTGTGTTGAGGTGTGTGACGTGTGAAATGTGCTCCAGTTCAAGCTAGTGCTGAATTGGATGTAGGCTCCTGAGTGAAGGTGCTGCTCATGCCTTTCATGCTGTGTGCTTAATAAAGTACTCCCAGCCATTGCATTGGGCAGCAAATAAGCTCGCTCGTCTCTCCAGCATTTCTTCAGGCGTAAAAACGCTACATTGGTGTCAGAAGTGGGATGGAGAGTAACGGGTTCGAGCGGACAACGGAAGACCTACTGAAAATCCAAGCGGGCCGCCGAGTAGCGGAGCGACTACTCGCGAAGAAGAAGCGCTTTCCCGACGGCGCTAAAGCGAGCACACCACGGCAACCAACGCAGAGCGGCGAGGTGAAAATCCCGGCGCTGGATCTCGGGGCGGAGGCTGGCGCAGCGCAAGCGCCGGAGCAAGAGACAGCTCCGCGCGCCGTTAGCCGGCAAAGCGACCTGCCGCTGCGCGAGGCCGAGTGCGCTGAGCCCATATCAGCGGTACATCACGGCAGAAGAGCCGAGCGACCGCCTGCAGCTCAGTGGCGCTCCGTTCGTGAACCTAGCCGGGGACAGGGCTACCCGTCGCGGCTAGGCAACGAGCAACTCCCCGACGTTTCGCGGCGAGGCCGAGGCACGGGACAGCGTACACCAGCAGCCGCTAGACTAGCGCCGGGAGGACGCATGGTAATCCGCGCTGGGCTCTACATCGACTGTGTGCTGGATGGCGTCTTACTGCGGGCGCTCGTGGACACCGGCTCCACTGTTTCGCTGCTGCGCTCTGGATTACTGGGGCAAAGCAAGCGTGTTTGCGGACGGCCTGATCCTGCCTTCAGCATCTGCACCGTTGCTGGGGGCTACGTGAAGGTAAGGGCGTGTCGCACAGTGCGAGTCCAGGTGGGTGGACGAACTTATTCCCACGGGTTCGTTGTGGGGGACGTCGAGGAGGACTGCGTTTTGGGGTTGGATATTTTGGAGAGATGGGGTGCGCTGCTGAATTTGTCCAGCGGAACTCTGCGTGGTAACTTCGGGGTAGCCAGGTTGCTCGGACCCAAACCACAGCCGGACAGGTTAGCAGCACACACCCGGGGGGCGGAACTTCCGGTAGCAGACCGAGCGGGAAATCTGCGCGCTAACACCGGAGCTTTACCTTGCCGGCCGGGCAGCAAAGCGCGTGGCCGGTACTGCGAGCAAGTGGAGCGCTGTCGCGACGTAGAACCCACGACGCAGGACGTTCCCCCCGTGCAGTCCTCCAGGTCCTCCGGTGGTGATCAGCCGTCCGAGCCAGCATGCAGCCGTCTTACTGCGTCTCCCAGAGCGTCACCCGCAGTCGCTCCGCCGGTCTCACAGCTGAACTTTGAACCGCTCATCGCCAGGCAGAAGGGCCCCACCCAGCGCTCGCGGGCACCGCTGCAAGACTTTCAGGTGGGGGCACCTATGGGGCGAATGGGCGTGGACACTCACAGCCAGGGGCGAGATTTTGCTGCTGGCGAGCAGGTGTGGGTGTGTTCCTCCGGAAGGAGAAGGAGGGGGCTCTCGGCCGGGCGTGTGTCTCACTGGGTGGGCCCCTGTGCGGTAATAGCTCGGCTTTCCGATGTCATCTACCGGGTGCGGTTGGCGGGGCGGGTACGAGTTTTGCTCCACCGGGACCGTCTTGCGCCTTACCAGCCGCACGCCGATGAAACATCGAACTCTGTGGCGGCCGGACCGCCTCAGGACTATGTTCGCGTTCATCCCTCACCTGCCAAAGGACGCCGGCGTTCCCACCGCCAGCGCCGACCGCCTCCACGCCTCCAAAACAAACTTCGTCATGGTGACCAGGGACGGTCACAGCTCGGGTGGGGGCAGTGTGGCGTGGGCGGGGCGGCGGCTGACGACCAGCATGCTTTGCGGGAATGTCGGTGTGTTCACCATGATGGGGAAAGGTGTTTGGGTTAGTGACTTTGGCCCTGTTGTTGTGTGTGTTGAGGTGTGTGACGTGTGAAATGTGCTCCAGTTCAAGCTAGTGCTGAATTGGATGTAGGCTCCTGAGTGAAGGTGCTGCTCATGCCTTTCATGCTGTGTGCTTAATAAAGTACTCCCAGCCATTGCATTGGGTAGCAAATAAGCTCACTCGTCTCTCCAGCATTCTTCCCGGCGTAAAAACGCTACAGTATTTTTTAACAAATAAATGAACGATTGAAGATTGAATTGTACAGTAGATCAGCTCAAATCACAGATTTGACTACAGTGTGGTAAATGATTATTTGTGATAACAACACATTAGATGTATAAAAGCCACATGTCCACAGAATCTCTATCTTCCTATTTTAACCTCAGTACCATGGAGAAAACCAAAGAGCTTTTAAAGGACATCAAGGACAAGACCTGCACAAGGCTGAAATGGGCTAAAAGAACATCTGAAGAACATAAAAATTTGATAAGAAGAAGATACCTGTTGGAGTGAATATTTGCAAATGAAAGAAATACAAAATAACCCCTTAATCATTCTCGGTCTAGAGCTTCATTTCACCTTATGGGGTAGAGATGATCATGAGAAAAGTGAGGAATCAGCCCATGAATGATCTCAAGGTAGTTGGGACCACAGTCACCAAACAAACCATTGGTAACACAATACACTGCCATATACAGTAGTAGATTAAAATCATTTATCGCTGAAAGGTCCCCCTCCTCAATAAGGCACATGTACAAGTTTGCCAATGAACAGAGAAGGATTGGAGGAAAAGTGCAGTGTTCAGGTAAGACCAAAATTAAGCTCTTTGGCATCAACTCGACTTGTTTTGTTTGAAAAAACAAAAATGCTGACTATGGTCTTAAGAACACCATGCTTACAGTCAATCATGGAGGTGGAAACATCATACTTTGGTGCTGTTTCTTTTCTAAAGATACAGGCAGACGTTGCCGCTTTGAGAGGCCAATGGACGGGGCCATGTATTGTAAAATTTTTTATGAGAACCTCCTGAAGATGGGTCATGGATGAGTCTCCGAGCATGATAATGACCCAACAGTGGCTCAGTAAAAAGCACATTATGGTTACAAAAATGGCCTAACCTGTCTCCAGACCTCAATCCTATAGAAAATGTATAGAGGGAGCTGAAACTTCCAGTTGTCAAACAACAGGCACGAAACTTTGAGGATTTAGAGATTATCTGTAAAGAAAAGTGGACCAAATCCCTCCTGAGATGTGTGCAAACCTGGTAACCAACTACAAGAAACGTCTTACCTCTGTGTTGCCTACAAGGGTTTCTCCACCAAGCACTAAGTCGTGTTTTGCTTGGGGAATCAAATACTTACGTAATTTTCTCATTGGAACGCAAATCAATTTATATAAGTCTTGCAAAGTTCTGTGTTTCAATTAAAATATCTAAAATGTTTACACATTAAGCCCATTGCATTTTGTTTCTTGCCATTTTTATTCATTTACATATGTTGATACATAAGATATGGAATGATTCACTCTGTGTAATCTTAACTGCATATAAACTCCTGTCTGTTTTTTGTTGTTACTCTCCTATTTAGTTTTCTTTGAAAATCTTGCTTTGACTCAGATAACATCTGGACACATTATAAAAGTGTTAGCAGTCGTCATGGTGATAATTGTTTTGAGTGCAGTTTTACTAGGTAAGGAAGAATACATTTTAATGATTATTAATATTATAATATACTAATGAATATAAATATTTTAAAATGCAGTAAAGTTTAAAAATTGAAGTGATTCACACTAACAGTTTACAGGGAAAAGGCAAAAGGCCCTGTACCTGAGGAATGTATTTTGTTTGTTAAGCCACAGAGTGGCCTATGAATCACTCAAGTATAAAATAACATTAAACTAACATCAAAATAACATTAAGGCATGAACCAGTGAGAAGGCTTCAGATGATGACAGATGATCAGGCCGGTGATCAGTGTTTTTGTAAATTAATAGATTTATTCTTGTTATTGTTTCCCTACCACTGCTGATCTGCTGATATCACAATATTACACCATCCTGATTCATACTGTGGTGTGGTGTCCTTAGGGTAATGATTAATGTTGAATCTCTGCCAACCCCCAAATAATTTTTGCTTTGTGTAAAATTTGCACATTATTGTTGTTGAGAAATTGCTCCTACTTGTTCCACAGCTGTCTATGGGCTCCAGATGTATCTGACTGTGTGCCTAGAAATATTCAACATTGCAGTACTTGGAATACTTCTCAGTAACAGCAGTAATATTGACTGTAAGTATGTTAATGCAATTATATAAATAATATGTAACTCACGAGAACAAAGTTCAATGTACATGGTGTATTTAACACAAATATTTTAATTGTACAAAAAAGATCTGCCCCACCTCACATTACGTTTTCAGACAGCTTTGAAATACCTTCTGTAACAACACCACAGGCTATTGGGATGATGATGGTCCTCTCTCTAAAAAGACACCTTTTTCAAGGAAAACCTTTTTCATGTAAGTATTGTAAGTTGCACTAGATGTTAGTCTAATTCACTTACTAGTTTGTTATTTTTAAAGTAATCACATGTATAAATATTTCCTTTACTTTTTCAGGTGTACATCTTGTTCTGCCATCTGTTATTGTGGCTATATTAAGCTTAAGTCATATTTGTGTTTACATTCTTCTATCTGTTACTATAAATGATTTTGCCAGGGGTAAGTATAATATAATATAATATAATATAATATAATATAATATAATATAATATAATATAATATAATATAATATAAATGTTAAAAATAATAATAATGTAAAAAGCCTGCTGGGCCTCATGTGGGGTGCGGCCCATTGAATGATGTAGACTAAGAATTAAGAAATTGCAACAAAGTAAATGAACAGAGAAGAAATCCAAATCAAATAAGCATTTGGTGTGACTAACCTTTGCTGCAAAACCAGAATAGCCATCAATTCCTTTTAGGTACACTTGCACAGTTTTTGAAGGAACTCTGCAGGTAGGCCGTGCATGCGGCCGTTGCATCCTGGAGAACCCACCACAGAACTTCTGTGGATGTAGACTGCTTCAAATCCGTCTGTATCTTTATAAAATCCCAGAAAGACTCGATGATGTTCAGATTCGTGTTCTGTGAGGCCAAACCAACATTTCCAGGAATCCTTGTTCTTCTCTATGTTGAAGTTATTCTTAATGACACTGGCTGTACAGTATGTTTGAGGACACTGTCCTGCTGAAAAATAAATGTATGGCAAAATAGATAAATCTACGAAAGGTATTGCATGGTGAAAAAGTATCTGCCTGTATTTCTCAGAATTCAGGACACCATTAATTCTGGCGAAATCTCCAATTCCATTTGCAGAAATGTATCCCCAAACTTGCAAGGAACCTCCATCATGCTTCACTGTTGTCTGCAGACATTCATTATTGTACCATTGTCCATCTCTTAGGGAACCAACTTAAAAGTTTGACTGGCATTTTTCTGCACTCCATTTCCTATGATTTTAGTGCACTGTTGAGATATGCTTAGCCTTGTTTTGAGACAGTCACAATTCTTTCATAAAGACCACTCCTGGCCAGATTTCTCAGGACAAAAAAATGGGTGTTCCTGGGGCCCACTGAATTCCACCAGTTCTTTACTGATGACACTGCTAGACATTTTCCAATGCTTCCATGATGTGTCTTTTATCTGCTGTATTATGCTTTGGAACTTTTGCCTGGGAGAGACCTTCCTGGTGTTGTATAACCTTGATACTTGCCACAGAGTAAGACTTGTGACATAGAACTGTCTTCTACAACCTTGGTAGCAGAGTTCGTCTGTTCCCCACCCATAAGACTCGTGAATGGCTGTTTCTGTTTCGGGTTAATTACTTTATTTCAACTTGCATATGAAATTCATGATAATTATCACTTGCTTGGTATAATTGGTTAATCGAGCAACTGATTCTGATCCTACAAATTTCATGACTTTTTCTTGCAAATATAAGAATCGATGCTGGTTTAAAGCTTAAGGGTAGTCATAGACTAAAAATCTATTTGATTTCGATTTTTCTCCCGTTCAATTTGCATTTTTTAAAATTGATTTTTAAAAATTAAAAATCAATCAATTTAAAATTGATTTTTTTAAAATAGTTAAAATATCTATATTAAACAAATTTATACTATTTTTTCATACTTGCCTGAAAGTCTTTTATTTTTAAAAATCCCATATATTCAAAACAATAATCTTTAATAGAAGAAAATCTGCTTCAGAACATGAGCAGGTCTTTCCCCTATTTCTATCTTTGTAGAATAGAGGACAAGCTTTATCCTCATCTTCCTGTTTTTGAGGCTTAGTAATGGTTTCCATCTTGTGGTAAACCCTTTGAACTTACTCTGTTCCCTTGATTTGTGACTTTGATGCAGATAAGCCTACTACCTAGGCGCTGTTCAAGTTGTAAAGGTTTCTTCTTCCACCACTTTGTTTTCCTTTGCCTTTCAAGCCTTTTGGTTTTCTCTATTTAAAAATAGTTGATATTGCTAGAGATTTTGTTTCTGTCATCTTCCTGACAAGTATGATAATTTCTATATGTTTATTTGATGGATGGAAGGATGGATGGATGGATGGATGGATGGATGGATGGATAGGTGGATGGATATAAAATGTGTATGTGTCATTTTTTTTCAGGATGGATACTTTTATTTGATGTTGTAATCTTTATACTCGCATGGTCAGGAGTGATTTATATATTGCGTTGTCCCAGTGGACAGCGAGAAGGATGCTGCTCTCAATGGAAAAAAAATGGAGGTAAGTATAATTTTATTTTGTCTTATTCTATTGAATATAAAACAAAGAATAAAAAAATGCATGTAAACAGGCAGTATATAATATTTATAATAACAAAGAGTTTAATTGAAACAGGATGTAAGTAAGCATTATCATAAGTTTACTAGTTATCAGTAATTGTCAGTTAGCTTCATTGTCATTGACTGTAATTGTTGATGATTTATGTCCAATATTATTTCATTTTTTTAGATTTATGCTGCACTCTCACTGTTGCCTTTTTAATCACAACACTTAGTGCAGTGTCCCTTCATTATCTAAACATCATCACAGAAGATAAAGGTAAAATATTCCAACAATTTATTGATGCAATCATTATCAGATATCTACAGTGGTCTTAAAGTACAAAGCGTAACTGTATTTTCCAGAACTCACCAACATTTCCCAAAACACAGTCAAATTTCACAAACTACAAAAAAACATTACATGAAAAAGATAAATAATTTCACAAAACATCAATTACATACAGTAAATAGTAATTACATTCCAAAAAACACAACCACATTTTATGAATATTTTGGTATTTTGGAATATTTTGTTTATGTGGAAGATGAGTTCAGGCCACCAGAGATATTTATGTAAAGTCATAAAGCTGTAAAGGCTAAGGTGGAAAAATTTAAGCATGTTTCTGATTTCCAAATTTCCTCATTTTTTGTCCCCTGCTTTGGATGCAACGACAGAAACCTTACAACATTTCGTGTGTCCAAATCTCACTCAAACAAAAGCTAAAATATCTCACATTAACACTGACAGTTAATAATAGCAAATTAGCAATGACTTTGCGTAAGTCAAATAGGAAGGTTAACCAAAACCCCATTTTAAAAGAGACTTGTTTTATTCCTGCGTATTGAAACATTTTACTGAGTTCATCCAAGTAGCAGAGTATAAATTCACTGACTAGACAGGAGAGAGAGAAAAGAGATAGTTGAGGTTTGTAAAAAGTACTTTTCAGGGGTAAAAAATGTATAAGGTGGAAAAGTTTTTATTTAGCGTTAATTTATTTTATTTATTTTATTTAATAAGTAATCAACTTTCTAATTTCTGTAAAATTTAATCAAGGTATAAATACTCCAAAATAATAATAAGGGAGCAGAGTAATTTTTCCCACCTTACCTTTTAAGGCTTCACTTTAATTGTATAAAATCCAACAGAGTAAAATACTGTTCTTAAAATTTAACATAAATTAATTTGTTAATTTGTTTAAACACATATTATATATATTGTCAACCACCAATTGTGCAAGTTCTCCCACTTAAAAAGATGAGAGTTCTCTAATTTTCATTATAGGTATACCTCAACTATTTAAAGAATATAAAGAATTTATTTGCAAATTATGGTGGAAAATAAGTATTTGGTCACCTACAAACAAGCAAGATTTCTGTGGGATCAACTGTGGGAGCAATTATTAGAAAATGGAAGACATACAAGACCACTGATAATCTCCCTCGATATGGGGCTCCACGCAAGAGCTCACCCCGTGGGGTCAAAAAGGTCACAAGAACTGTGAGCAAAAATCCCAGAACCATATGGGGGGGACCTAGTGAATGACCTGCAGAGAGCTGGGACCAAAGTAACAAAGGCTACCATCAGTAACACACTGCGCCGCCAGGGACACAAATCCTGCAGTGCCAGACGTGTCCTCCTGCTTAAGCCAGTACATGTCCAGGTCCGTCCGAAGTTTGCTAGAGAGCATTTGAATGATCCAGAAGAGGTTTGGGAGAATGTCATATGGTCAGATGAAACCAAAATAGAACTTTGTGTTTGGAGGAGAAAGAATGCTGAGTTGCATCCAAAGTACACCATACCTACTGTGAAGCATGGGGGTGGAAACATCATGCTTTGGGGCTGTTTTTCTCTAAAAGGCCCAGGACGACTGATCCGTGTAAAGGAAAGAATGAATGGGGCCATGTATCATTTTAAATGAAAACCTCCTTCCATCAGCAGAGGCATTGAAGATGAAACGTGGCTGGGTCATTCAGCATGACAATGATCCCAAACACACCGCCTGGCCAACGAAGGAGAGGCTTCGTAAGAAGCATTTCAAGGTCCAGGCGTGCCCTAGCCAGTCTCCAGATCTCAACCCCATAGAAAATCTTTGGATCGAGTTGAAAGTCCGTGTTGCTCAAAACATCACTGCTGTAGAGGAGATCTGCATGGAGGAACGGGCCAAAATACCAGCAACAGTGTGTGAAAACCTTGTAAAGATTTAGAGAAAACGTTTTACCTCTGTCATTGCCAACAAAGGGTATATAACAAAGTATTGAGATGAAATTTTGTTATTGACCAAATACTTATTTTCCACCATATTTGCAAATAAATTATTTAAAAATCCTACAATGTGATTTTCAGGATTTTTGTTTATTTTGTCTCTCACAGTTGAGGTATACCTATGATGAAAATTACAGGCCTTTCTCATCTTTTCAAGTGGGGGAACTTGCACAATTGGTGGCTGACTAAATACTTTTTTGCCCCACTGTGTGTATATATACTGCTCAGAAAAATAAAGGGAACACTTAGTCCCGGTTTGACTCGAACCATGCATACACATACAAAGAGAGGCATTTAAGTCAAACTGGGACTAAGTGTTCCCTTTATTTTTTTGAGCAGTATACACACACACAGGGGTTGGACAATGAAACTGAAACACTGGCCAATTTGGTGTTGGAGGTTTCATGGCTACATTTGACCAGCCTGGTGGCCAATCTTCATTGATTGCACATTCCACCAGTAGGAAAAGTGTGTGAAGGTTTAGTTAGCGGAGTAATACTGTAGAACAGTTTTGCTTAAAATATTGCAATACAGGCCTCTGAGTCATCCTATCATCCGGGAGTCGCAGGTTCGAACCCCGGGTGATGCTGTTTACCTCTCACAAGACAGCAAGTCTTTGTGATGTATCAAGAGCCACAGTATCCAGGGTAATGTCAGCATACCACCAAGAAGGACGAACCACATCCAACAGGAGTAAATGTGGACGCAAGAGGAAGCTGTCTAAAAGGGATGTCCGGGTGCTAACCTTGATTGTATCCAAACTGTTCGTCGCTATAGTCAAACCTTTTGTCACTTGTGCCAATGCCAAACATCGGTTTCAATGATGCCAGCAGCGAAAATCTTTGGCTGTGGACAATGTGAAACATGTATTGTTCTCTGATGAGTCCACCTTCACTGTCTTCACTGTCACAGAATAACGGTGGGGAGAAGCCCTTTAGAAGCGTACCACCCAGACTGTTGCATGCCCAGAGTGAAGCATGGGGGTGGATCAGTGATGGTTTGGGTGCAATATCATGGCATTCCCTAGGCCCAATATTTGTGCTAGATGGGCGCATCACTGCCAAGGACCACCGAACCATTCTGGAGGACCATGTGCACCCAGTGGTTCAAACATTGTATCCTGAAGGTGGTGCCGTGTATCAGGATTACACCAATACACACAGCAAGACTGGTGACAGAGTGGTTTGATGAACATGAAAGTAAAGTTGAACATCTCCCATGGCCTGCACAGTCACCAGATCTAAATATTATTGAACCACTTTGGGGTGTTTTGGAGAAGCAGGTCAGGAAACCTTTTCCTCCACCAACATCATGTAGTGATCTGGCCACTATTCTGCAAGAAGAATGGCTCGGCTCAAAATCTGGCCACTGTGCAGAACTTGCATCTGTCATTCCTAAGACGAACTGATGCTGTATTGGCTGCAAAAGGAGGCCCTACACCATTCTAATGAATTATTGTGGTCTAAAACCAGGTGTTTCCGTTTCATTGTGCAACCCCTGTGTGTGTGTGTGTGTGTGTGTGTGTGTGTGTGTGTGTGTGTGTGTGTGTGTGTGTGTGTGTGTGTATAGTATATTTATATTGTATATATACATTATGTATACATACAAAACCTGACATAAATAACATGATTTTTTTGTTTTATCTGTGTGACATACTGTATTTGAATGATGATTTTTAGATCGTTCTGGTTCCATGGCTCTCATAGCATTCATCCATGTTCTGACAGCAATATGTTTGTTTAAACATCCAAGGCACCTACCTGGTGAGTCTAGTAATTAATACATTATGATTGTTTTTTTTTTGTTTGGTTTGTCATGCACATTTGTAAGGTTAACATTAGCTTCTTGCCCCTAAATGATGCAGTGTTAAAGTGCTCGCCCTATCAACCGGATCCTGTAGCCTCTTGCAGCCGGTGGCTTAGAAAAAGCAGATTGCCCGGGGAGCCAGATGCACTTAGCGTTCTGACTTGAATCATGGCTCTACAGACAATCATGGTCATCTGTGAGCTCATGAAACTGGTAGTAGTAGCCTTAAAGTGGGAGCCCCCTAGTGAAGGGTGGGAATTTGATATGACTAAATTAGAGAAAAAATCTGGGAAAAATGCCCCCCCCCCTCCAACCAAAAAAAAAAAAAAACCTTAGGTTCTTAACTTTGATACATTATCCTTTTATTTTTCTATGATCAATATCAACATATTGTTACTTACAGAATTCCTTCACATGATGGTCTACATGTTTGGAGCTGTAGTTCTCAGTACTGTAAATGCCATCGCTCTTGTTACAGAACTCATCCTAAAAGCAGGTATGGTAAGATTCCATTATAAATATGTAGTTTTCATTGTTTTAATATATTATTTTTTTTTTTACCCCTATTGGAGATCAGGTTGTTTAAATGGTACAGTGACGGAGCAAGAAGGATTAATTTTAAGCATACAGTACATTATCTAGAGACCATGTAAAATTTTCCACCATGGCCCTGGAAGTACAAATTAACAAATTAACTTATACGAAATGTCTTTGGTTAGTGTTGATACTTAGATAATACTGCTAATGTGCTTCGTTCATAAGACTACATGTTACAAATGATGTTTATGCTGTGTCAGAGTAATATCCAGAGAAAAGTGCTCTCTGCTCTCTTCTACATACATGACCTCCCAGATGCACATGATGGGCTAGTTTTGATGTGATTGATGAAAAGAGAGTAAGCACCTCCAACTTATAGAGTTGCTTACTTGGTTCCTGGACAGAGATGGCTAAGGCATTGGTGGGATTTAAATTTGTTCTTTTTGAATGGGGAAGAGAGGAGACAGAACTTTCTTTTTAAGTGTGTTATACTGTGCTGTGATGCAGCATGGGCCCTAGTTTAAGTTTGGATTTTTTACATTTAACACCAAACAGCGGGAAGGATGTTTTAGCTCTCATCCTCCTTGGCTGGTAGCAGAAGTGTTCTAGTGGAGAGATAGTGGGAAATACCCAATACCAAACCATGATCCTCTCTGAAAATAGGCTCTTTTGTTAGATTTGAAACCCACCTCAAGTCTCAAAGCCGTTGAGGTGTGGTAACAAAAAGACTCAGCTGATATGTCAACTCGGTGTTGGGGTTAACAACAACGTCATGTCTTTTAACAACTGACATCTGCTGGGGCATGCTTATAAAAGTTGGGCTAGGCTAATACTTTTTCTACTTTCAAAGGAAATACCACAGTTTGTTATTGACCTTAAAAATTGTATATAAGATTTGTATAACCTTTCACCTTAGGATCACCAGGTCCATGTTTTAAAATAATCTACACCAAAAGGTACAATGTAGTGTCTGTTTTTTATTATTATTTAGAAAAAGGGGAACGGACTATTGGAGATCTCCGTCTGATTGTCCTACCACTTGAAATGGTTTTTCTCTTCGGTTGGCTCTTCTTGCAGCTCTACGATTCTTGTGAGTACTCAGAAGAGCAATTATTTATTAGTTGTAGAGTACAAATAACTCACATTAGAAGGTCACTAGTGTGGTCGTCGGTTCGAACCCCGGGTGATGCTGTTTACCTCTCACAAGACAGCAAGTCTTTGTGATGTATCAAGAGCCACAGTATCCAGGGTAATGTCAGCATACCACCAAGAAGGACGAACCACATCCAACAGGATTAAATGTGGACGCGAGAGGAAGCTGTCTAAAAGGGATGTCCGGGTGCTAACCTTGATTGTATCCAAACTGTTCGTCGCTATAGTCAAACCTTTTGTCACTTGTGCCAATGCCAAACATCGGTTTCAATGATGCCAGCAGCGAAAATCTTTGGCTGTGGACAATGTGAAACATGTATTGTTCTCTGATGAGTCCACCTTCACTGTCTTCACTGTCACAGAATAACGGTGGGGAGAAGCCCTTTAGAAGCGTACCACCCAGACTGTTGCATGCCCAGAGTGAAGCATGGGGGTGGATCAGTGATGGTTTGGGTGCAATATCATGGCATTCCCTAGGCCCAATATTTGTGCTAGATGGGCGCATCACTGCCAAGGACCACCGAACCATTCTGGAGGACCATGTGCACCCAGTGGTTCAAACATTGTATCCTGAAGGTGGTGCCGTGTATCAGGATTACACCAATACACACAGCAAGACTGGTGACAGAGTGGTTTGATGAACATGAAAGTAAAGTTGAACATCTCCCATGGCCTGCACAGTCACCAGATCTAAATATTATTGAACCACTTTGGGGTGTTTTGGAGAAGCAGGTCAGGAAACCTTTTCCTCCACCAACATCATGTAGTGATCTGGCCACTATTCTGCAAGAAGAATGGCTCGGCTCAAAATCTGGCCACTGTGCAGAACTTGCATCTGTCATTCCTAAGACGAACTGATGCTGTATTGGCTGCAAAAGGAGGCCCTACACCATTCTAATGAATTATTGTGGTCTAAAACCAGGTGTTTCCGTTTCATTGTGCAACCCCTGTGTGTGTGTGTGTGTGTGTGTGTGTGTGTGTGTGTGTGTGTGTGTGTGTGTGTGTGTGTGTATAGTATATTTATATTGTATATATACATTATGTATACATACAAAACCTGACATAAATAACATGATTTTTTTGTTTTATCTGTGTGACATACTGTATTTGAATGATGATTTTTAGATCGTTCTGGTTCCATGGCTCTCATAGCATTCATCCATGTTCTGACAGCAATATGTTTGTTTAAACATCCAAGGCACCTACCTGGTGAGTCTAGTAATTAATACATTATGATTGTTTTTTTTTTGTTTGGTTTGTCATGCACATTTGTAAGGTTAACATTAGCTTCTTGCCCCTAAATGATGCAGTGTTAAAGTGCTCGCCCTATCAACCGGATCCTGTAGCCTCTTGCAGCCGGTGGCTTAGAAAAAGCAGATTGCCCGGGGAGCCAGATGCACTTAGCGTTCTCACATGAATCATGGCTCTACAGACAATCATGGTCATCTGTGAGCTCATGAAACTGGTAGTAGTAGCCTTAAAGTAGGAGCCCCCTAGTTAAGGGTGGGAATTTGATATGACTAAATTAGAGAAAAAATCTGGGAAAAATGCCCCCCCCCTCCAACCAAAAAAAAAAAAAAACCTTAGGTTCTTAACTTTGATACATTATCCTTTTATTTTTCTATGATCAATATCAACATATTGTTACTTACAGAATTCCTTCACATGATGGTCTACATGTTTGGAGCTGTAGTTCTCAGTACTGTAAATGCCATCGCTCTTGTTACAGAACTCATCCTAAAAGCAGGTATGGTAAGATTCCATTATAAATATGTAGTTTTCATTGTTTTAATATTTTTTTTTTTTTTTTACCCCTATTGGAGATCAGGTTGTTTAAATGGTACAGTGACGGAGCAAGAAGGATTAATTTTAAGCATACAGTACATTATCTAGAGACCATGTAAAATTTTCCACCATGGCCCTGGAAGTATAAATTAACAAATTAACTTATACGAAATGTCTTTGGTTAGTGTTGATACTTAGATAATACTGCTAATGTGCTTCGTTCATAAGACTACATGTTACAAATGATGTTTATGCTGTGTCAGAGTAATACCCAGAGAAAAGTGCTCTCTGCTCTCTTCTACATACATGACCTCCCAGATGCACATGATGGGCTAGTTTTGATGTGATTGATGAAAAGAGAGTAAGCACCTCCAACTTATAGAGTTGCTTACTTGGTTCCTGGACAGAGATGGCTAAGGCATTGGTGGGATTTAAATTTGTTCTTTTTGAATGGGGAAGAGAGGAGACAGAACTTTCTTTTTAAGTGTGTTATACTGTGCTGTGATGCAGCATGGGCCCTAGTTTAAGTTTGGATTTTTTACATTTAACACCAAACAGCGGGAAGGATGTTTTAGCTCTCATCCTCCTTGGCTGGTAGCAGAAGTGTTCTAGTGGAGAGATAGTGGGAAATACCCAATACCAAACCATGATCCTCTCTGAAAATAGGCTCTTTTGTTAGATTTGAAACCCACCTCAAGTCTCAAAGCCGTTGAGGTGTGGTAACAAAAAGACTCAGCTGATATGTCAACTCGGTGTTGGGGTTAACAACAACGTCATGTCTTTTAACAACTGACATCTGCTGGGGCATGCTTATAAAAGTTGGGCTAGGCTAATACTTTTTCTACTTTCAAAGGAAATACCACAGTTTGTTATTGACCTTAAAAATTGTATATAAGATTTGTATAACCTTTCACCTTAGGATCACCAGGTCCATGTTTTAAAATAATCTACACCAAAAGGTACAATGTAGTGTCTGTTTTTTATTATTATTTAGAAAAAGGGGAACGGACTATTGGAGATCTCCGTCTGATTGTCCTACCACTTGAAATGGTTTTTCTCTTCGGTTGGCTCTTCTTGCAGCTCTACGATTCTTGTGAGTACTCAGAAGAGCAATTATTTATTAGTTGTAGAGTACAAATAACTCACATTAGAAGGTCACTAGTGTGGTCATAGTTTAACAATATATATTAATGAAACAAACATATATTACTATTTACATAGTAAATATAATTAACTAAAAATAATTCCTGTAAATTATGTCTGACATTGTGTTCTTTATATGATTTAGGGATGAGATTTACAGCCAGGTAAACTCATGATTATTGTTAATAAATATTGATTTAAATCAACACAAAGTGTTCCAGCAACATTTGGTGATCAGGATAAAATGCTGTATGATGTATGATGCTGTATTGTTTTTAACAGAACAAATCAGAATTCAGAAAATGAGAGAACGGGACACGAGGTAAAATGCTTGAAAATGTATTGAAATATATTTATATTTAAGTTTTTTTTTTTGTTCGTTGGTTCATTTAATTAATTTTAAGTAAAACACACACACATACACACTGTATTTACTTGTGTGGTCTGTTTGTGTGTGTAGGTTGTTCAGGAGATGGAGCTCCGTCAGACCCTACCTCTGACTGACTGATCTGAGGTGGTAAAATAAAGGCACCCAAAGACATTACAGGGCAGCGGCTTAAATGTTAAGTCTTTGGATTACTGATTGAGTACAAACCTTAAGTTTACAATCAGTAAATTTTAGTTATAGATAAATAGATGGTGTCATTGTATCAACTTTACACAACCATGTGTATCTGTGTTATTTCTTTTGCTCTTTATTTTGTTGCTCAGTCGTGGTTGTATAGAAGGTAAAAATAAAACCACTGTTCAGTTCTTCATATTTTCTAACTTGTGCTGAAGAAAAAAAAAAGGATACGTCACTCTGTACTGCACAATTCTAAGCCCTGGATGTTTATTTAAAAAAACAGCTAAACAAAAAATATCTAAATGCTGTGAGGTTTAAGGGCTACAGATGCTACTGTAAATGTCTCAAAGCATGACACGGGGGCATAAGGGCGTATCTTGAGCAGACACAGGCATACATAAGCAAAGCAAGATTCATGCAGAGATCTTGTTGCAGAAACAGATTTAGGTGGCCTTAAAAGTCCGAAGTTCTCTTATTAACACCTATGTTCTACAAATTAAGAATCAAAATCCAGTTAAGCACCATGAAGGAGGTTTGTTCTTATGGCATTGACACCTGTTGTGTCTCCAAAAAATGTATCGGGGCATATGGTGCCCACCCCAGGGAGCTCAGGGCACAAGCTGAGGGAAACCCTGGACCTTAGGAACTTATACATTAGCAGTGCACCAGCACACACTCACTCAGACACCCTGTCATAGAGTATGAGCAATTTTGAAATGCAACCTGATCAGCCTACAGAACATTTTTTTGGACTGTGGGAGGAAAGTGGAGTACTAGGAAGAAACCCACAAAAGTGTTTATTTTTAATAAAATATAAAAGTTTATAGGACTATCATTCTTACAGAAGTGTAGTGTGGCATTAATCATCCTGCAGGTCAACATAAAAAAAAATCTCACATGTCTAGTTCCAGGAAGCAGTGCAGAACAGGAGTGACATTTTGTTTTCTGTATGTAACAATGGCATGTACTGCGTAGAAGCTCATTCGACAATGTTTTTCTTAAAACCTGTTTTAAGAACATAGCAAAGCTAAACCGACTGTGGAGCACATTCTGCCGGTTCCTGGTTTGGTGCCAAACTTTAGACAGAACTAACTTTAATCCCAGGTTAAACATTATATGTCTTTAACCAAATACAGGTTTGATTAGTAAAACTGAACGTTTATTACATACATTACTTGTTTTTCAGTAAGTGCTAAATGTTAAGAATTATCATGTATTATATGCAGAGCATCAATAAAAGATTTATCACTTTTCATTGATCTGTTTTCTTTCTATAGCTTAACGTCATTAGAAAAAAAACAGACTCTCTATGTTAAAACTCAGTTGGTTAGTTAAGGTGAAACAGAAGTAAAAAAAATTTTTTTGCTGTTTGTTTTTGCTGTTAAACATGAAGGTAAGGTTTTTCTAGTCATCTTTTATATTATATATATATTTGATATATTGCTTACTATTTATAATTAATTATATATGTAGGCTATATATATATTTATTTATTTTTTTTATTTTTTTTTATGATTGTAACAGAATAAGCACCGTTTTACAATAAAAGTTCCCAAAACTTTCCAAACATAACTGTGTTATGGCATACCAAAGGAATTTAAATAGATTTTTCCTTATGTTTTTGTACATGCATGGATTCATTAATATCAATCCAGGTCTCCATGTCCATGGCCCCTCCAGTCCGGTTGTGGCCCAGCTGGAAGGCGCCGTTCTCCTGCCATGCTTTAGTAAAAGCCCACTGCCTCTGAAAGGTCTGCAGGTGGAATGTAGAAAGATGGATTCAGACTCTGTAGTAAGTCTCTTCCAGCAAGGAGCAAGCAGACCAGATCTCCAGAGTCAGGAGTTCAGAGGCAGAGTTGGCCTTTTACCAGGTGAGATCTCCAAAGGGAACCTCTCAATCTTGATTAGAAATGTGGTTGAAGAACTTGAAGAACATGTTGGAGTTTACAGCTGTCAAATAAATACAACCCAACTGATTATCTCTCGTGAAGTCATAATTGACATTCAGGATATCAGTAAGTAACCATACAATGTTTTAAATACTTTCAATACTGATATTTTAAGGAGTAATACAAATGCACAACACAATTTTTTTCTTTGTACATCTTGGTTTTTTGCATTCTTTTAGTGCATTTTGTGGTTACAGAGGCAGACCATGCTGTCTTTGCCCATGAGGGTGAGGATGTCAGACTAAACTGCTCTGTAGATTCACATGTACCTGTCAGTTTGAAACACACATCTCCAATGCAGAGATAAGGCACTGGTTCATCTGTACATCACCTATACTTAAAAAAAAATCTTATATAATGTGTTTTCTTCTTATAACTTTTTTATTTACTGAGGTTGTTTACAGCATGTATTTGCATAAACAACTTATTTTGTTTCACAGATCCCTTGCAAAAAGTGGCAAAGACTTTGGCTGGTCCACTTTACAATTGAATTATTACAATAAGCTCATGCTCAAATTAACAATTTATTATTTTTGTTATTTACCTTAATTTCATTTGACCTTTATCCAATGCTCTCTCCTCCTTTCTCCTGCTGGAGACCACCTGCCTTTTCCAAAATATTTTAGGTGGCATTAGTGGTTCGCCTCACACCTCCAGGTTCCAGGTTTGATTCCCGCCTCGGGGTCTGTGTGCATGGAGTTTGCATGTTCCACAAATGCTTGGTGGGTTTCCTCCAGGTACTCCAGTTTCGTCCCACAGTCCGAAGACCTGCAGATTAGGCTTATCGCCGTTCCCAAATTGCCCGTAGTGTGTGAATGATTGTGTGAGTGTTTGTGATGGATTGGCACCCTGTCCGGGGTGTACCCAAGTCTCTTGGGTAGACTCCAGGCCCGCCTTGACCCTGCATTGAAGCAGTATTGATGATGAGAGAGTGCCTGTGTGAGGATAGTGAAATGAATTCTCCCTGGTTTTGGAAGTGAATTTATTTGAACCTTTTATTTGGGACATGATGAATTTGTGACAGTCTTGATGTCAATTCACTCACTCATATCAAGGGAAAGGAGGTTGATCCGAATAGAAGATGTATGTGTGTTTGCTTTGCAATACTTTGAAGCCATCATTTAGCCATGAGATGATTACTGAATATCTGAAATAAAGAAGCCAGACATGATATCCAATGTACTCTGAAGGCTGATTTGTTTATGGATGACATAGACAAAAGGTTAGATGCTCAGTGTACTGTACATGTGGTTGACAAACCAGTCCAATCCCCCGAGAACCCACCTTTACATGGGTGAGCTTGGGGTTCCCATGATCCAGTGTCCAGTTTTGCTGGTATGTAATTGATAATCAAAGTTAAGATGTTAATGTTATGTGCTTCTACTATATGGCTGATAGATGTAGTTAACTGGGGCGTGTAGTCTCTCAGCACAAAGCAAAGATTTCACAAACTGACTCGGTATCTATGCCAGTAGCACTTTAAAAGTCACTGAGCTTTTCAGCAATTACCATTCTACTGCCAAAATTCAATAATGGAGATTGCATGTCTGTGCTCTTGATTGCATGTAAGTAATTGGTGTAGATGACACCTGAAGTCAGTCATTAAGAGGGGTGTCTACAGTACATACATTTGACATTTATAATGGACATTGAGAAAGCCAATCAAAACTGACCCATGTTGTTTTACAGCTGTCTACGGTATCTGGATACGTGTGCTTAAATGTTTAGACATATTTAATGTGAGACTGCTTGGAATGCTTGTCAGTAGCACTAAAGCACAATTTTGACTGTAAGTAGTGGTATAAAATGCTTCAACAGCATACAGGCTCAGTCAATATTCAGACACATGTAGTCAAGATTGCATCATTGTTTATTACCACCTTAGATACAGAATTAAAACAAAAGCAGAAGGTTTTTTTTTTTTTTTTTTACACATTACATCTAACAGCGAACAAAAAAAAAAGTTCTAGTGTCAATTACATACAGATGATTTTATTTAACTGCAGAAATTCCGCTTAAGCTACAGTACTGTTTAACTAACCTGGCTATGTATAAATATCCCTAAATTTCCACCTTTGGACTCTGAATACAACCCTCAGAGATCACAGTGTAAATAGTTTTCAATTAGTGCATTTACAAATTTTTGTTTGATCTGCCTTATAATCATGTAAACTGTACATTTTTTTTGACATATTGGAGATACTCTCTGTGTTGGCACCTCTGGTCATGGGAGTCATGATGGTTATTGCTCGATGGTTATTATAGTACTGAATAACTAATTTACAGTATATTATGAAAAGACTTTCTTACCCCTTGCTTTTTGCTCGCACAAACGGCAACATTCTGCTACCTTCTCATCTACACTACATGTTTACATTTACATTCTGGACCATTGCACAAAGACACTTTAATAACCATTGCACAAAGACACTTTTTCTATGCATATTTGCACACCATTATATTTCTATTTGTACATAATATTTCTATTTTGTACAGCATATTTCTATTTTCAGTTTCTATTTTTAATTCTATTTTTCCTAGTTAATTTTTTTTTCTATTGTATTTCTTTTATTCATATTTATTACTTATTATAAGCTTTAATTCTCTTTTTAAGGTCATTGGCGGTCGTGTAAGCATTTCACTACATTTCGTACTGTGTATGACTGTGTATGTGACAAATAAAGTTTGAATTTGATTTGATTTGAATTTGAATTTGATTTCATGGAATAAAACTAAAAATCTAAAACAGAATCTAAAAAGAAAAATCCGGAAATCACATTGTATGATTTTTTAACAATTTATTTGTGAATTATTGTGTCAAATACGTATTTGATCACTTGTCAGCCAGATTTCTGACCCTCAAAGACCAGTTATTTTGCTTTTAAATAGTCCATATGCTTCTTACGGAGCCACTCCTTTGTTTTCCTGGCTGTGTGCTTTAATGCTCTGACTGAGGGAAGGAGGTTTTTGCCCAATATGTCACAATACATGGCCCTGTTCATTCTCTCCTTAATACAGTGCAGTCGTCCTGTCCCCTGTGCAGAAAAACACCCCCAGAGCATGATGCTTCCAGCCCCATGCTTCACTGTAGATATGGTATTACTGGGATGATACTCATCATTCTTCTTTCTCCAAACACGGTGAATGAAGTTAAGAGCAACAAGTTCTACTTTGGTCTCATCTGACCACAGGACTTTATCCCATGACTCCTCTGGATCATCCAGATGGTCCCTGGCAAACTAGAGACGGGCCTGGACATGGGCTGACTTAAGCAGAGGAAGCTTCCGTGCGATGCAAGATTTTAAACCATGACGTCTTAGTGTATTACTGATAGTAGCCTTGGAAACGATGGTCCCAGCTCTCTTCACGGCATTGACCAGCTCCCCCCGTGAAGTTCTGGGCTGATTTTTCACCATTCTTAGCGTCGTTGATACCCCATGTATCTACTTAGACTTTGGCTGATTGTGGGGTGCACAGGTGTCTTTATCACAGCTAACGACCTCAAACAGGTGCTACTAATTTAGAATCATGAGCAGAGTGTAGCTGAAATATTTAAAAGCAAAATAACTGGTCTTTGAGAGTCAGAAATCTGGCTGATAAGCAACTGATCAAATACTTATTTGACACAGTAATTCACAAATAAATTGTTAAAAATACGTGGAAAATGTGATTTCCAGATTTTTCTTTTTAGATTCTGTCTCTCACAGTGGAAATGCACTAGGCTGAAAATTGTGGACGCTTCCATGATTTCTAAGTAAGAGAACTTGCAAAATCACAGGGTGATCAAATACAGTACTTATTGACCTCACTGTATATATACTAGTACTACTACTAATGAATGAAGAAAGCGCAGTCAAAGCCTGGGGATTCTGCATGACCCAAAGCATGATGTTTCCACCCCCATGCTTCACAGTAGGTATGGTGTTCTTTGGATGCATCTTAGCATTCTTTCTCCTCCAAACACGACAAGTTGAGTTTTTACCAAAAAGTTCTGTTTTGGTTTCATCTGACCATATGACATTCTCCCAAGCCTCTTCTGGATCATCCAAATGCTTTCTAGCAAACTTTAGACAGGTCTGGACATGTACTGGTTTAAGCAGGGAGACACGTCTGGCACTGCAGGATTTGAGTCCCGGGCGGCGCAGTGTGTTACTGATGGTAACTCTCTGCTCTCTGCAGGCCATTCACTAGGTCCCCCCGTGTGGTTTTGGGATTTTTGCTCACAGTTCTTGTGATCTTTTGGACCCCACGGGGTGAGATCTTGTGTGTAGCCCCAGGAGATTATCAGTGGTCTTGTATGTCTTCCATTTTTTAATAATTGCTCCCACAGTTGATTTCTTCACACCAAGCTGCTTACCTATTGCAGATTCAGTCTTCCCAGCCTGGTGCAGGTCCACAATTTTGTTTCTGGTGTCCTTTGACAGCTCTTTGGTTGTTGGCCATAGTGGAGTTTAAAGTGTGACTGAGGTCATCTTTTTTCAGGTGTCTTTTATACTGATAAGTTTAAACAGATGCCATTAATACAGGTAATAAGTGGAGGACAGAGGAGCCTCTTAAAGAAGAATGACCGGTCTGTGAGAGCCAGAAATCTTGCTTGTTTGTAGGTGACCAAATACTTATTTTCCACCATAATTTGCAAATAAATTCTTTAAAACACTTACAATGTGACTTATTTTGTCTCTCATAGTTGAGGTATACCTATAGTGAAAATTACAGGCCTCTCTCATCTTTTTAAGTGGGAGAACTTGCACAATTGGTGGCTGACTAAATACTTTTTTGCCTCACTGTAATAAGTCACTCGCCCAGAAAAGCATGAGTTGCTTTTGAGAATTCCTTCAAATTATGCCTAAAAATGTATTTTTTTTTTTTTTGTATTATTTAGGGAGAAGATTTAAAGATATGTATGTGAATTTTTATTATTAATTATTATTAATCAAAATAAATGTGAAGTTATCTCACATGGTGTCTTGATCAGGATAAAATTCTGTAAGGCAAAGCTTATTTGTTTGTTTGTTTTTAATATTTGTTTCTTTGTTTAAAACAGAAAAAAATTATAATTCTATAGAGGAAAGAAGAACAGGAGTTGAGATATGATGTTAAAAAATTGCATTTTTTTATGGGCAACTGTATTCATACTGTATATGAGATTTTTTGCAGGTGTTTATTTATGTAATTATTTATCTAATGCCCGGTGTGAAGATATGACTAAATGTCCAATTGATTAATTATTTCTGCCTTGTCTATCGCATTACTAGCTAGATGTTAAGCAATTAGTTGCAAATATACACTCAACAAAAATATAAACGCAACACCTTTGTTTCTGCTCCGATTTTTCATGAGATGGACTTAAAGATCTAAAATGAATTCCAGATACACAATATTACCATTTCTCTCAAACATTGTTCACAAATCAGTCTAAATGTGTGATAGTGAGCACTTCTGCTTTGCTGAGATAATCCATCCCACCTCACAGGTGTGCCACATCAGGATGCTGATCTGACATCATGAGTGAGACAATTTCATACACCTTATGCAAATGTTTAAAGATTTTCAAACTTCCAGTAAACATGCCCTGCCTTAGGTCAGTTAAGTTTACCACTTTATTATATATTAATTTAAGTGAGATGTGAAATGTTAAAATAAAAGTAGAGAGAACTATTTATTTCAGCTTTTATTTCTTTCATCACAGTCCCAGTGGCTCAGAACTTTACATGCACTTAGGCAGTATTTGATATTATTGCCTTTAAATTGTTTAATATCTTTAATATTGTTTAACATTTTGCAATAATCTGGTGTAACTGATTTTGGTTTGTAGGCTTTCTTGCTTGTGCATCCTTTTTTTTAGCTCTGCCTACAAAGTTTCTATTGGCTTGAGGTCAGGGCCACTCCAATACCTCTACTTTACTGCTGATGTCTTGAGATGCTGCTTCAATATACTGTATTCACATAATCTTCTTTCTTGATGTCGTCTATTTTATTAAATGCGCCAGTCCCTCCTGGACAAAGCACCCCACAACATGATGCTGCCATCCCCGTGCATCAAAGTTGGAATGCTGTGCTTGAAAGCCATCCCTTTTTCTGACAAACTGGAAAATTTTGGTTTTATCATGCAAAAAGTAAGATGTTTTTCCCCTTGTCTGGTTGCAAACTATAGTTTGGCTGTTGCTTCCTTGCTGAGCAACCCTACGGGTTATGCTGATATGAGACTTGTTTTACTTGTTTCACATGCACAAATGGACTTTAGCACCTGCCTTTTGCCCCTTTGTCTCTTAATAAATGCAAGAGTTTGGAAAAAATTGTCTCACAAATAAAATAGATGTCTTAACTAACTTGCCAATACTATGTATTCATTTGTTACCTTGAAATCTATGGAGTGCTTAAAAATCAGTTTTAGCGACTTTAATCTAAATGTATATACAGTAGACTTCACCTGTATATTGCCCAAGCAATATACAGTATGTTTCAATTCAATATGTTCCATTTTCCCTCCTTAAAAGAACCCCAGATCTGCTCCTTTAACTAAGGCAAATCTATTTACAAAAATGCTTGGCTAAATAAATAGGTTTTTAGCCTAGATTAAAACACTGAGACTGTGTCTGAGTCCCGAACATTACTTGGAAGACTATTGCATAACTTTGGCGCTTTGCCCCTAGCTGTAGTTTTCATGATACGTGGTACTGACAATCAGCCTGCATCCTTAGATCGAAGTAGGCGTGGTGGATCGTAAGACACTAGCTGTTCACTCAGATACTGCGACGCAAGACAATTTAATGCTAATATTAATATTTTTTATATCTACATTTGTTTTCTAAATAAGTTCCCTTTCAAAGGCTACACTCGATGCTGCGTAAAAACGCTATGGGAATTTTTTTTTGTGTTGCCGGTTGTGAAGCATGTGTGTGTCAAACACACCAAATTTTGGCATATATAACCTCGGTGAGGTGACGTCATCTGATAAAGCACACCTGCAGGTTATAAATAGGAGCGATCCGGAACCAATTCTCAGATCTTTTTGTCTTCAAAGGACCGAATATTGTGTTTGTGTGTGATGTGTGCAAGCGAATTTAAAAGTATTAACCCACCAATATGGTGAAGTTTGTTAGGAGATCCATGATCCTGCCCTTTCGGAGTGAGATTTCCACACCGTTGTTTCAGCGCATTCCTGGGTGAAACAGTGCAATCTGGCAGACGTGCACGAGACGGGAATCCCCCTTTCTCTCGCGTCCTGGCTGGATCAGAAAGTTTTCGGTCCACTTCTCAAGCACGCTCCTGCGCTTCTTGTGAATGGATAGAAAAGACTTACTCTCGCTTCCGCAGGTAAGTAACGCATGCGATCGCGTTTCGTATTTGGCCGCCGAAGCGGGATTTTCCTAAGCGCTCGAAAAAAAAAAAAAAAAATACAGATTTCCTGTCGGGTGGCCGGTAAGAGAAGCCTCAGATAAACGCCGCTCTCTCTCTCCCTTCTTTCTTGGCAACCTTTATGATGGAATTCATAGAATTGCCTTATTTATCCCGTGTTTTCGTGCCATCATCTTCTAATTATTTGAATGTTGTTGATGCAAAGGCGTGGTTATATGATGATGTCCCAGTTAGAAGAGACGCTTGGGCTATCTCTCCTGGGACATCATCCTCCCTAAAAAGAAGCATACACTCCCCACCAAGTCGTGTAGACTGACATCTTTCCTGTTGGGGAAGAGCTTCAGGCAGCTGATCAGGCTGGTGCTCTACTGCACACCATGGCGGTTTTGCAGGCTTACCAGGCTGACCTGCTGAAAGACTTAAGCACTGGAGGGGCTCTACAACGTTGTTACTGGAATTATGCTGAGCCACAGACCTGTCTCCTCATGCAACAAAGCAGACGGTCCATGCTATCGGCTGTTTATGGCTGCGATGGTGTTCCGCAGAGTTACCTGTGGCTAAATCTCACGGGAGAATCAAGGATAAGGATCGTGCATTCCTCCTTGATGCTCCATCTCACCCTCTGGCCTGTTTGGCAGGCAGGAAGTCATATGAACAAGCCTTCAGGAAAGTCCTTCCCCGCCATGCTCAAGGGTCGGGACTGCCGGCCACCCAGCCCCGACCAGGTCTGACTGTGGCAAGGCACTAAGCGCAGGACTAGAGCGTTATGAGCCGGGCACCCCCTTGTAAGACTGGGGTGCGGTGCGCCACGCTTTGCAATTAGCCTCGAAGACGTCGGACCTACATATTGTCTCCTTCACAAAGAAGAAGTCCTGAGGTCGTCCAGGACCGTGGGGGTGGCTCCCCCCGGAAAGGGGCACGTAGAATTCCTCTCAGGGATAAAGTGTTCTCCCTGGCACATCCAGGAGGTCAGTGTTCCTGCTCCGCCACCACTGGTGTTTCGGACAAAACCGGTCTCCAAGAAATGTTAGTTTTTCGGTTTTTCCTTGCCATGTTCAGGATGCCGAACAGCTATTACCCCCCCCCGTCTAACCGCAAAGACTCTGCCCCTGGAGAAACTGGCAGCGTGAAAGCTACTGCCAAGTATATCTCCTTGTGTACTGAGCACTGTAGTGAGAGCTACAGGATCCAGTTCTCACATCACCTTCCGCGCTTCAACAGCGTGGTCTCCACTTCTGTCAAACTGGAAAGGGCGCATCTGCTGACTCTGGAGTTACAAGACGTTCCTGGGAGTAGGGGCCATAGAACATGTTCCCCTACCAGGCAGAGAGTCAGGCTACTACAGTCAGTTTTTTCTTGGTTCCCAAAAGGAACAGAGAGGGGGGAACGGGCTGCGTCCGATTTTGGATCTTCGCGGGCTGAACCGCTATCCAAATAAGACAGGTTCAAAATGTTGACTGTCAAAGTGATTGCTCTCAATCCAACCAAGGGATTGGTTGTGACAATCGATCTGAAGGACGCATATATCTCACACGGAAATATTGCCACAACACAGAAAGTTCCTAAGGTTCGCTTTCGGGGGCGAAGCTTACCAGTATCGGGTCCTTCCATTTGGTCTAGCTAACCCGCACATTAGACGACTAGCTATGCTGGCTCAGTCTCAGGAGCTAGCGCTTGGACATCGGGATGTCATCCTAGCTCATCTCTGTTCCTGGATTGAGATTTAACGCCATAAAAGCGTTCTCTTTCCTGCTCAGAACACAACATTTTGGGTGTCACCTAGGATGCGATCGCAATGTGGGCACAGGGGTCTCCTGCGCGTGTCAAATCCATTCCAAAAATTTATCTAAATGGACTTTTGCTTTGTGTGTTAGTTTACAGACCACCTAAAGTCTGTTCAACATTTATTCATGAGTTTTGGGGGTTTCTGTCTACTCAAGTGTCTCAGTATGACAGAATATTGGTGTTAGGGAACTTTAACATTCATGTTTGTTGTCCTTCTAAACCTATGGCTAAACACTTTATGAGCCTTATGGATTCACTCAATTTTGTACAGTCTGTCTTAAGTCCTACACATAATGGAGGCCATATGTTGGATCTAGTCTTGACTCGTGGTTTCTCTGTACATATCTTAGAAATATCTGACGCTGGCATTTCTGATCATTATCCTGTTATCTTTGAGCCTGCTATTTCATATGAATTCAAAGAAGACACTGCAAAAAAAAAATCTTAGCAGGTGTATGGCATGCGCCTGTGATGGGTATCGCCCAAATCTATCCGCCGGACATCAGAGAGGACTCCCGTCTGAGGCCGCGCCCACAGAGAGCTGGGAGGGGCCGATTTAGCCATCCACCGAGAAGAGAGTCAGCGCGAGCGCGAGCTGCCATGCAGGCCTACGCTGCCACTCTGCCCGCTGTCCACCGCTCACCAGCCTGTGCTCGCATGCCCACGGGGCACTGCCCACCAGACCTACACGTGCACAATTTCTTTCTTTCCATTCTCAATCCTTTAACCCTTTCCTTCCCCAATTTTACATAAATAAATTACCCTTTTCCCTGTAAGACCTCGCCTTGTGTCCGTGGTTACTAAGCTTATTTGTAGACATATTTTACAATGTATAAGTATTAAATTGGTAGATAATTTTGCTTCTTTCTATAAATTTATACTTAAAGTAAAAAATTATATGTCAACAAAATAAGAACATTTATGGGCAAATTTTTTTTTAAAAATGTGTTAGGATATAAGCTCAGTAATTGTCTAAATGTGATCATAAAAAATTTAATACATTCGACTGCATTCAACACATTTCTGGTCTTTTTTTTGTCATGTCTATGATGTTCTGTGACTTGGTTCTTGGTTTTGGTTTTCTAATGCTGAGAAATAACAAACACACCCATATGAAAAAAACCTGCATGATTCATATAAAGCAATCATATATCTTCCTCACTTAAACAGGTCAGAATTACATCCTATGTTTTATGTAAGCCCAATACATGTCCGATGCAAAATCAGACCGATTATGGCCACTTTCATACTAAAAAGCACACATACAACTTGTAGGGGATTTTTTGGGTCATATATGAATACCGTATGAAGTCTTACATGAGTTTTGCATGACAATAGTGTGCAAATATGTATGATATTAGTAATAAATAAAGGAAATTACTAATATTCATGTACAAATGATGTAAAGTTCTTATACTGCATTGTATGCTAATCTAATAAAAGTCATATTGGATTTATTTACATTTTGTTTATGTTTCATACAGATTTCATATTGTTTTAATAGGGAAATTGTGTGCCTGCTCTTCAAACTTTATATGATTCCACCTTATTCCTTATATTACAGCAATTAAATTACTATAAATGCCTTTATCACCAGCAGGGTGGATTATTGTAATGGTCTCCTCACCAGCCTTCCCAAGAAGACCATTAGACAGTTGCAGCTCATCCAGAACGCTGCTGCCAGGATTCTGACTAGAACCAGAAAATCTGATCACATCACACCAGTCCTCAGGTCCTTACACTGGCTTCCTGTAACATTTAGGATAGATTTTAAAGTACTTTTACTTGTTTATAAATCACTTAATGGCCTAGGACCTAAATACATTACAGATATGCTCACTGAATATAAACCTAACAGACCACTCAGATCGTTAGGATCGAGTCAGTTAAAAATACCAAGGGTTCACACAAAACAAGGGGAGTCCGCCTTTAGCCATTATGCTGCCCGCAGTTGGAACCAGCTTCCAGAAGAGATCAGATGTGCTAAAACATTAGTCACATTTAAATCTAGACTCAAAACTCATCTGTTCAGCTGTGCATTTATTCAATGAGCACTGTGCTACGTCCGAACTGACTGTACTATCTTATGTTTATCTAATTTCTTAAACTGTTTTATTTTTATTTGAAATTATGTTTTTATTAGTTTTACTTAGTCTTTTATTTTTATTTTTATTAAATTTTAATTAGTTTAAAGTTTTGTTGCAAACTGCATTTATTTTTATTTTAAATGAAATTTAAAAGTTTTTGTTAAAATGTCTTATTGCTATTATCTTTTATTTCATTTCATGTTTATTTTCTTCTTCTATGTAAAGCACTTTGAATTACCATTGTGTATGAAATGTGCTATACAAATAAACTTGCCTTGCCTTGCCTAAATCTACATATAATTATTATACATAATTTAAGTCAATATTAAGATATGTCTGCATATACTAATTATATAAGATTTCAGTCAATGACTTATACAAATTTGCAATGGAACACTTTTATTGCAGCTCAAGCAAAGTGACAAAATACCCTGAATACACTGGCCATCAATCTTCAAAGAGCATTAAGGTTTCTGGATGTTTTTCCGTTTTCTTCTTTTCTCTAATTTCAGTAATTTTGGAATGTTGCTTCTGTAAGACATAAATAAAAGTTAAAAAATTTCTTTTTTTTAGGAAGCAAGCTGGACCACAGTTAATGGCTACTTATCAAGTTAAACAGATCAACAGCAGCTTGGGGGAGGTGGGTGGTCTAGTGTTTAGGGAACTACTGTAGGCTTCCAAATGGAATCCCAGGAGGTTGTGAGTTTGAAATTGATTACCACTATTGGGCTATAAATGTAACCATAGACATAAAATTACTCTACAGTATAGGATGCTAAATGAGAGAATCTGAAGGGGAGGGAGATCTTAAAGGGTTACTCCACCCCAAAATGAAAATTGTGTCATTAATCACTTACCCTCATGTCGTTGTAAACTCATAAAAGCTTAGTTCATCTTTGAAACACAATTCGATATATTTTGGATGAAAACTGAGAGAGGAGGCTTGTAACTGTCCCATTGACTGCCAGGTAAATACCACTGTCAAGACCCAGAAAATCGTTGAAGCATAAAGTCATTATTTATAATTTCTTTCCATACAAAAAGTATTTTCGTCACTTCAGAAAATTCAGGTTGAACCACAGATGGCAGATGGACTATTTTGATGATGCCTTTCATACTTTTTGGGGTCTTGACAGTGGTATTTACCTGGCAGTCAATGGAACAGTGACACGCCTCCCAGTTTTAATCCAAAATATCTTATAAGCCATCCTCATTTTGGAAATAGTCAGATGCAAAAACAACCAGGTTACTTTGTTGTCTTGCCTTTGTATGCTTCCTTTGCATAGCCTGTTTGTCACTGTCAGTTTCACTGTTCTAACTAACAATAGGACCTAGGTTTAAAAATACCAAATATCTTGTTTTGTTTTTAAACGTCTGCAAACAATTCAGTTCAGTATTTAAGTACATGGTGTGTAATTATATGCATGAAATTCATTCAGTTACAATTGAACGCAAACAGTCGGTGTATTCTCAACATCAGTTTCATCTGAATCTGTATATCTTGATGGTGGGAGTGAGGCCCTTTTCTTAGGCAGCTTGTTCCTTTCTCCAACCCCAGAAATTCCTTAATCTTAGCATTGGTATGAAATCGATTGTCTGAAAAGTAGTTCAAAGTAGGAAGAGAGATCAGATTAAGGCAGTTTATAGTAAAGAAACCAATATTTTAAATTTACTGCATTTAATTATTCCTGTGCCTATTACTGTCAATGGTAGTTACACAGCTGCCATAACAACTTCGCACATCACAATAGCTTCATATTATTTAATGGGAATGACACGGTGAAAACAAAATGCATTTTAATGTCTCTGCTTACTGCTTACAAACTTGATAGAGGCCATGTACACCGGCCAGCCATGTTTTGGCTTTTTCCCGCACTCCACAGCAGCTAATTAGTCAGTTTGAGGGTATCCATCGTCATCCATCTTGGTGTCATCATATTTATGTATGGCTTCGGTTTTTACCTCACTATACATCCCAGCATCCTCCCCACTTGACCCACTGCAAACTTTCTCATCACAGCTTGCAAATTAAAAGAGAGTTGCTGTTAATCAATTTGAATTACGGCATTTAATGCGATTTCATTATTCACAAGGTGTCTTGCGAGTTTGATTGACTGACATAATGGCAGACACAGTGCTACTGTATATTAACTAAACATGTCACCTGTATGCAAGTTAGCTGCAACGCTTGTGGAAGATAAGTAGGCCTACAATAGATGATATTTTAAAGATATAAGTAGCGAAATAACCGATTTTATTGGTAAAATACCAACATAACAAACAAAAAAAAATTATCCAGCTATAACCTAGCTAAATGCACCAAGGGCTGTCAAAGCTATTGCAGAGTATTCTTAAATATGGTTCCAGTTACTAACGTTAGCTGTTAGCGAACTAACTGTTGTGACAGATTAGCATTAACAAATTCGAAAAAAAAACATATACTTTGCTTACAAATTGCTAAATGCATAAAGCTGAATCAACACTGCTGCCTGAGTAATTACTACAAGTGAAAATTATTCCCACCTTAACTCCTGAAGCAATCTGTAAATCCAGAGCTGTTGAAGCAACAGTTGAAGTTTTACCGTCCTCTGCGTGCTTGTACGAATGAGCCAGTGATCTGTCTTTTCATTGGATCCCACGAAGAAATTCAAACAGCAACCAATTAGCGTATTGGGCTTGCTTATATGTAACGTTAAGCAAGTAAAAGGCTACTTTGAAATTATACAGTATCCAGAACACATGCAAAACAAATGCTGAAACGAAAGGCGTCCTGCTTTCACAATTGCCGAGAAGAAGAAAGAAATATTCCTAATCACACCAGGTGGGGAAAAAAAAGGTCAAATATATATATATATATATATATATAGATATAGATATAGATATAGATATATAGATGAAATAAAATATATGAGAATGGGGTTAGAAATTAACTGGGGCTCATGGTAATAATTCCATCACAATAAACAAAAATGCCCTACAAAATTAAGATAAATGAGCAAAATTTGCTCAGCAGGTTCATTGCAGCAGGTTATTTTTGTATATGTGACATAAACTATGTTGGGGATGATATGCATAAGAATCATTTTGAGATTTTGAAAAGTTGTATATACTAAAATTAATACTGTGATAAAGTTGTGATGTAGAAATTGTCAAATGAAAATGAAATCTGGTAATGTTGGATTTGAAAGAAAAACTGATGTAAAATATGTAACTTTATTATTATAGAACACACTCTAATAACTAATTTTTATAATCAAAATATGTGCTTGTGTATGTAGTTTAAATGTAGATGTGTGTTTCATCTAAAAACCAGTATACAGTATGATTGACTATAGGCATAGGGCTCCACTTAGGACAAGATAAGAGCAAGGGCATTAGATTAAGTACAGCCTTATACTTCTGGTAATATGCTCGGTTTTATACACATTTTAAGAGATGTGGTGGACATTCATATTAAATTAGCATTCTTTCACTATGTTTAGCATCATAAAAATCAATAAGGTTTTAGTCATGTGTAGGACATATATAACATATATGACTGAAAATACATAAATATTATGCATTTTGCATATGTGGTTTTTGCAACATATATGTCCCTTACAAAATTCTGTTGGAACATATAAGAATCACAGGTGTTTTTTAATAAACATTTCCATATGGGCATTACCACTTCCCGGACTACAATAACTTGAACAACATGTCCATACAGACAAAACTATACTTACATTATTAGGGTTTTTTTCCCACTATGCTTTGCTTTGCTTTAAACCATTAGAAAACTGAACACGGAAATCCATTAAACTGCAAAATGCAAAGATTTTATCTATAATTTTGTCTGGTACTGGGTATCAGTATCAGCATTAAAAACCTAAGCAGGGGCAAATACTCAGAGTTGAATTTACATAGCAAACATCAAATTGTTTAAGATGCAAATTAGAAAAAACTCAATGAACAGGAATGATCTAAATCAACCCAGTCAGACTCGATATTAAAGAAAAGACGCGTTATGTTAATTTCACATTTTAGGCCTTGTAAGACATTCAGGTGTATTTCCAGTGTGCACCAAAAAAATAAAAATAAAACATCCCTCCTTTTGTTCCTTTTGCATATTTGTATTGGAGGATTAAAGCCGAGGGATGTTTAGGTGTAAAAAAGAAAAAAGTGCATTATGTGAGAGTTATTTCAGCAATAAATTGAATCACTTTTCTTATTGTTACTGTTTTTTCTCTTTCTTTTTTTTTGTGCAATGCCCTAACGTCTTCTATGGGTGTGTGCAGGTGTGTTTGAGTCAAAGTTCACATTTAACCATTACAGCTTTTTTTTTTTTATCAAATTAGCCACTTGCATGTGTATACAGTACATACATAGACTCATTAATGAACATCATTCATTACTTCTATAATCAAATATGGAAAAATGGTGTATCACGTTCATCCAAGGTAGGAAAGAACAATATTTTTTAATGTGAAAACAAAATATAAATGCTCTCCGTAAACGTAATAAAAACTTTAAAAGTTCATGAAGAGTTCAAGAATATCCATAAAATAAATAATTATGGATCAATTGTGCTTATAATTTATATTTTAGTAAATATTTTATATTAGTAAATTTTATATATATATATATGTATATATATATATATATATATATATATATATATATATATATATATATATGGAAATAATTTTAATTCTTTTAAAACCTGTAGCTACATGTATGATAAAGCAACTGTCATACTTTTTTTTTTCACAAATGTTATGTTTTCAAATTATGTTGCAAAAGCAATACTTCATAAATTAATTGTAAACAAGAAAACAGTGTGGATAATAAAGAATATTTTACATTCACTTAACCAAATGATTGCAGAGATGACAGGTACGTTGTTAAAATGACAGCATGTTCTATGACACTTTAAGTTATCAGAATAAAGCATGTTATTAATGTTGTATTCAGGAATCATTGCCGATATACAAAGGAATCAAGGAACAGTGCTAAAGGTTTATAATGATATCAAATGTTCAAGTTTTTCTCTATGAAAAATACCACTTGTAGATGTCATGTGCAACTTTATACTCTTTGTGCCTACTAATATATTCACATGCATGACAGATATATATGACAAACTCTTGATTCCAAACGGTAAGTTGCGGAGTTGCGGACACATGTTTTCTCCAATCAAAGTAGTGTCTGTAGGCTTCATCATCTTTGTCTAGCGCAAGCAGATGATTAGCCAGTGCTTCAGCATTAGGAAAGTCATCAATATGAATGAAGGAACTACCCGGAGAAAAGTCTTCATAATTTTGTCTCGGTGGCCCGAGGACGACAGGGACGGTCCCAGCTGCGAGAGGACCGTTTAATTTTTCCGTGATGTAATCCTTGTGGACAGAATTCTCAAAAGCGAGATAGAACTTACAGCTAGCCATAACTGGGAAGTAGTCTTCATCTCTCAAGCGTGACCCAGTCATGCGTCCAAAAATAGTCACAGTGATGTACTTCTTTAACTCGTTGTAGTATTTCATTCTGGTCCCTATTCCTGTATGCGTTGCCATGTTGGACACGAACCAGCAGAGGAGTTTGTCTTTCTTTGGGATTACAATGTCATTTGGCTTTTTGCTGACCGTGAGTGGATACCTCACAGAAATGTCAGCATCACGCCTGTAGCTTAACGTGAGGTTAAAGAGGTTCTCGATACCTGGTACCTTTGGCGTGTTGGTCGGTGATTCTACATGGAGCCAGATCCATCTTTGAAAAGGGGGACGAGGAGATGGTGGAAGGTTCGACAAATCCCAGCTGATGGCTTTGTGGAAAATTAGGACTGCATCCGCTTCGTTGTAAAGGTTTCTGTCATCGGTTAAATGGCAGCCGTCGATGTTGTATATTTTTTTACAGTCACCATAGTCCCACTTGTAGTTTTCAGGCAAGAACCACAGCAGCAGAATGGGCTTTTCGGGAGGCTCAGGAGGCTGCTCCGGCTGAACTTGTGCCGCAGAAACAGGTTTAGAGACATTCAGATCCTTGATAAAGTCAGTCTTAAAAGGAGGAATTTCAGGTGCACATCTTGTTGAGGAATACTGAAAAAATAACAAGCAAGAGAAGATTCCTCCGAGCCAACATGTGGCTACCAGGCAAAGCTGTTGATATTTAGATGTGTAAAACATCATCTCAAATACCTGGAAAAAAAAAAAAAAATAACAGATAGTAGTTGTTATAAAAGATTTTACATTAATTTACAGAAGAGCACTTTAAAGTTGGCAAGTTCTTTTGAATTAATTAAAATTTTGTTGACGGTCTTAACATGCTTAAAAAATCATGGAAATCAGCACACAGGTTGGAATCTGCTTGCCTGAGAGTCTGGGCCCTTCACTGGAGATTTTTATGCATAGCTCATACACACGTGCATGTAAACATGTAGAACCTGGTACCTGGATTCCATTGAGTTGAACAGTTCTCACTATACATGATGTCATAGGTGCAACCCAACAAAACAACAAAAAGTCAGTTTTTTTGGGTTGTTTGCAAAATGCATGGAATTGATTTTAATACCCTCCTAGGGGATCTGTATGATCATTATCAAACTGGGCCCCATTTGATCTCAAATAATTGATGATGGCAAATTCCTGAGGGAGGGAGGGCAAGGACGGAGGGAAGGAAGAAAGGAAGGGAGGAAGGAAGGATTGATTTCACTGACCCCCTCTAAAGCCCTGCGTCGGGGCTCTTATCATTAAAACATCTAAACAGGCTCTCCATAGCGCGCCACGTAACAGGAACATGTTATTCTCCTATGACCTTGTGAAGAAGTGCTAAGAAGACACTCTCCTATCTTGTGTGGTCTTATTGTGCATTTGTCCCTGAAGTTGTTTCTATTGAAGGTGGGTATTTTCCAGTAAAGTACGAGAGGCCTTCAAGTCAAACTGGGACTTTTGATTGTGCAGAACAACCGAACATTATTATTATTATGCGAGTAAAACTTGCTTTGTTTCTCCAGACACCTTCATTCACAAGAAATTTCGTCACAAAGTCCCGGTTTGACTTAAACCCCCCTTTTACTACCATTTTTGTTTGTGAATCGTGCTTTACTGTTCTCTCTCTAACACAAAAGAAAAAACAGAGAACATAAGCGTAACGTATTTAAAAATAACAGCCCAACCAATGGAACTAAGATCAAGAAATGTAAAAACAAACAAATAACACATAACCCCAAAATGAAAAGATAATACGCAAATCAGATACTACAGTAAGACTATGCCAATTTATTAAATTAATTCTTTATTGATTTTTTTTTTCCATTTAAACATGTGGCCTTCATATCAATCAGCCTTAAGCCAGTGAGACTTCCTCGAGCGCTTCATTATTTTCAGTATCCAGCCTTAATTATTTTCACAAATTATTTAATTTTATCTCAGATCTAACATAGTGATTACATGCTTTGAACTATTCAATCCAGTCGAGAAATATCATCTTAAATAATCTGATATGTTTAGCAAAGTGTGAAAAAAGAGAAGCTCCTTTAAAGTTAAGCACTAAGCATGACTGGAACAAGTCCAGTCGCGCAGGTTTCTCCAGCGCTCCCTTAGAAATTACGTAAATCTACTGTGTAAATACTAAGGCATACCAACATATGCTGATGTATGATATAAATGAATCACTCTTCACTTAATGAAACAACTGTCTCAATTATTTAGAAATCAACCTAATAATCACACTTGCCCTCATATTAAAAAAAAAAACAAAAAACATTATATATATCTTAGTTCTAGATATTAAAAATAAGTTTTTTAGGTATTGTGAAAATTTTACAAGGTCCATTTTTAACCAAACCGAGAAATATATGATATATATATATAAATCTTTTACGTTTCAACAAGTGCAGCTTACCCCTCCTCTGTCCCGGACCTTCTCATGAGTTTTCTGGCGGTTGTGCTTCCTCCACTGGCTTTCGGTAGCTTCTGGTAGTAGATTTCTTCACACAGCCGCTTCCCCAGAAGTCAATCAGCTTACCGTCACGCCCTACCTGATGTCATCAGGCAAATCTGATACTGGACCTTGAGCTGTTTGAGTTCACCTCCGCCTGAAGACAGAAACAATCAGATTTGCAGCACAAACATCTGTTAGCTGAGTACACAAAGAGCAGTTCAGCGTCTCTTGACTAGTCAAACCTGAATTTCCTTAGCTTTCATACCCCAGTTATGGGTCTTTTTGTCTGAAATACAGGCTCTAATATAGACATACTGTAATAACGACTAAATCTCTATGTCTCTTAAACATTAAGCGAAAAGAAACGATATAGTAACTTCCTGTTTTTTTCACACTTTTTTTTAAGCCTCTTACATGGTTTCGTTGTGACACCCTCCTCCACAATGAAACTGCGTTTCTGAGCTAAAATCTCACAGATGAACCATAACCGCCTCTCCTGTATAGTCACAAGTAAATGCACAGCAATGTGAGTGAGGTCGCAGACCTGTCTACTAAACGTATAACCTTAACTCTGGGCACTGAGAATGTGTCAGAGATTGTCATTTGAAGTCTAGAGTTTTATGAGCCATTCGAAAACGCATGTTTTTTTAGAAGATGATATAAATGAAGCTTACCCAAAAGGGTTTCCTGGTGAACGAGAGAGAATAAGAAAGAGGAAGCAGGAAGGTGACAACAGAGACTCCTCCCCTTCAACCCGTCAGCCAGTATCTTGTTACACGTACACTCATACACACATACACACTCCACCTGTAACCTTTGTTTTAACATGTTCTCTAGACTATGTAAGCCTTTAGTTTGATTTTTCATGCACGTCATCAAGCCAAAAAGAAATTGTGATAAGGAAATAATTACTATAAGTAATCATCCTTTGGAAGACTCTTTAAAATAAGCTGGTTCTTCCAGGATTCTTGTTTTTTCTTTTTTTTTCTTTTTTACAAACAGCCTTTTGGGCGTTTCTCATGAAGATTGGCACACAGGTTGAAATCTTCTTCCATTAAGATGCCCGTAGATTACTAATGGCCAGCAGATTGCCATTAGAACTAAACACACACTTCATCCCACAGTACACAAACATTGACCAGTCCAAGCACCTGCGGAATTATGATCCCCACCAACCTCTGCCAAACAATGCAAATGAAGATGCAAAAATGCGATAGGATTTCTGATATCTCAAAGCCAGGACAATGCCTTAAACTTATGCTAAAAAGTGGCTAATAACTTTCTCTGTGATATCATATTAAGTGACATCACATTGAGTGACATCAGTATCTGGTTCTTTTTGGAGGTCTTAACAGGCTTAAAAGTCACACAGGTTGTATGTATGTTGCGCACAGCTGGCGATGGCACAGGTACTCATTGTTGCTTGCAACTATATTTTCTATTTAGTTTGTGTGGTTTTTTTTACTTCAAATGTTGTTATAGGTTTTTCTTTAGGACTTTATTATTGAGTCAGTACTAAAACATTTCTTGGTTTGAAACATTAGAATTCCACCTTAAGTAACAGCTATATAAAAATGCCAGAAAAGAACGCAGCATATTACTGTATGTAAGCAGCCACTTTTAAGCTCCAGAAGACTAAATGGAAGCTGATGGGTTTTGCACGTAAAAAAGAAGCCGGTGCGTCAGTCATCTGAAGGATTGTGGGTGGTAAAACTAGTAGGTAATCCTGCAAATTATTATAAATTGGAGGACATAAAATTTTATCTTGTCCAGATTTTCTCACAACTGAAGTTAAACCTGCGCCATCAATGAAAATAAAAATGTAAAGAAGAGGAGACGTCATGAGTGGTTTGTGCCAGATTATGTCAAAGCACCTAGCGCTTTTTGGACAATTAGATCATGTCAATGATCAACCAATAGACATGTCAACCAACAGACCCAATCAACCTGATAGATTACCGTGTATACACAAAGTGGGAGGAAGACACAGAAACAAGAAGGTATGAAAACTGTCCAAACCTGCCTATACAGTATATCTGCCTATATATATCAGCTGTGGCGACCGACCCCTCACCAGGAGCATACATATATGCTTGAATGTAATTGTCTACTACTGGATGTCATAATTATATATTTGTTTTTTTATTCAGGATTTCCATAAAAGAAAAAAAAATTGGGAAAACTATACTACATACCATAATATAGCACATTATTACCACAGTACCACACACATTACCATGGAACCAATGTACTGTAGGTACTGTGGTTGTATGATGGTACAGTATGTACCACAATGACTACCATAGTTCAGCAGATATTGTATTTAGTATGATATGATACCACATAATTGTTTGTAATAAGAGGAGTTTCAGGATACTGTATGGTATTTAATTGATGTTAAATACAGTGTAACCATAGATCACGAGCTAGTTCGTTCCTGAAGCAGGCTCGTATTCCAAAACACTCGTAAACCAAATTTAATTTTCCCATATGAAATAATGGAAACTCTAATTATTTGTTCCACAGCCCAAAAAAATAATTACATAAAAAAAAATTCATACAAAATATAAAGTAAAAATAAAACAAATTACCCTGCACTTTACCTAAAAAGAGTAAAAATAAATCCTGACAGATAAGTGTTTACGTTTATGCGCGCAGGCGCTGTGTGTGTGTGTGTGGTTCTGTCGTTATGTGTGTGTGCGTAATTTGACACCGTGCCGGTTCACAAACACACCCAGCAGGGAAGATGATTACCCACAATTCTGCAGTGCAAGAGAGAGAAATGTACCACATGCACATGTACCATTGTACCAAAGTATATACCATGTTAGAACCATGTACCGTAGTATGGTTTGTGTACTAATGTACTGTCAAAAATACCATGGTACAGGTACAGTATCAGGGGATCTTTGTCATGGTGAAATATCCCATGAGTCATATGAAATCATTGTTAGTTTCCTCATGCCAAGGAAGAATGATGTAAAATGTAATATTCAGATAAGTTTTTCTGAACAAAGAAATTTTGTTTTATTAGCACTTTTGGTTAAATCGTTTTTTGTGGCGCTGCCTTAGAGCAACCTTACCTTCAGCACCTATTAAGGATGTTTGTCTAAGAAGTCCTGTTTCTGCGTAAACGTTCACACGTTACCTATTTGTGATGGCATTCTACTATATTTATACAGCCGTAACATTTAGAAATAGATTTCACCTGTCAAGGAGTGATGAACGTTGTACAGTGAGAATCTGAGCCACAAATTAGGATGGGTTGGAGCATCTTTACAATGGTCTATTTCGAGTTTTCCTGGGGCACCGCTAGGGTGTTGATCATGTGGCAGCACGTAATGTACACAGACTTGCAGATACAGTACATGTCAAGAACTTCAGGTCAAGATCATTCTTTTGATTGTGAAAAGCTGCTTTGAGACAATGACAATTGTTTAAAGCGCTATACAAATGAAATTTTATTGAATTGAATTAGATGTATCTACCAATCATCAGGATGGAAAAAAAAAAAACATCTTAGTGACTTTGATCATGGCATGGGTGTTGGTACCAGATGAGCTGGTTTGAGTGTTGAAGAAACTGCAAATCTCTTGGGATTTTTTACACAAAACTAGTCTCTAGAGTTTCAATGGAACGATGCAAAAAACAAAGAATATCAAGTAAGTGACAGTTTTGGGTTGAATAAGCGAGGTCTTAGATTAAAGGCCAGAGTTGAGCTCCTAGGAAGGATACAATAACTCAAATCATCATAAAGATGCTGTTTCAAACCACGTTAGATTTTGTTGAATGAAAGTTTAAGCAGGGTGCAATGACCCAATCTCCTAATGATACTGATCCCTTTGGTACGTTCTTAGTATAGACTGTTTTTACTGTATCTTAATTAATTTCTTTTTTTCTTTATTTGTTTGTTATAAAAGATAGAATCTCCTTTAAGAAATATAATTCAAACAAAGTGCAGTAGATTTCTACCTCTCCCATGGGCACATCCTTCCCAAAATTAGAAGTCCACACTATGTTGTAAAAGACTATAAACGCTTTTGTGATTCTTGTACCCAATTTGGATTATTAGTCATCAATACTTACCGTATGTTTTCCTTTTATTTGTGCATAAGAAAAGACAATGTTTCTTCTTCCTTTGCCCTTCTCGAATTCTCAAAGAAAAAACTTTGATCCTAAAATTCTAATAACTTTCCCTAGATCAGTGCATTATGGACATTATACACATACATGCTATATTGTTTCTATATTAACAAACGTTGATATAGTGCAAACGAGTTGACATTTTTGGTTCTGAGAATGAAATGAAGGGTGTGGATGTTTAGATAAACAGGAGCCAGGAGAAAAAAAGAAGAGAAAAAAAACATGTGGCTTTTGTTTTGTGTAACTACATTCCTGCAGAACGTGCTTATTATGTTATAATAATAAAGTGTCTATTATTTATTCCTCTTTATTAGTTTTTATAGTAGTAACAACATGGGTAGGAAAAAATAAATGCCATGTTCTTTGCTCATTTATCCATTTTCAGCTTTTCTATAATACATTCTATTATTATTAATATTATTATTATTATTATTATTATAATGCACCCCATTGATATACTGTAGAAGTTGTAAAAAAACTATATATATATATATATATATATATATATATATATATATATTCTAAATAATTTATGTTTTTTTACAGAAAAAATTTAAATGGTGAGTAATGTAGTTTTAAGTGAATAAGACATTGGACTGTTGATCTGAAGGTCCCAGGTTCAAACTACCACCAAGTTGCCCCAGTTGGGCCCTTAACCCCTCAACTGCTTGGATGTATAATGAAATACAAATGTAAGTTGCTCTGGATAAGAGCGTCTCCCAAACTAAATGAAAGTGTCACATGTCGTAAATGTGCAATCATATCTATCTAACTGTAAACACAACTGTCACGACCAAACCCTGTTTAGTGCTGGAAATACCTGTATTTGTATTTAATGTAGTCCAAACAGCTGCGAAAATGTGTCTCTTAATTTTGCCAGGCTTAGGAAGGTCAATGTCTCGCTTTAGATAGACCAGTGTGCACCACACACGCACAACTCGAAACTAGAAAGCCAGCTATTTCAATTTTTGTCTTAGTCTTAGTCCTGGGATAAATGTCCCTGTTAGTTTTTATCTTATTTAGTCAATCTTATACTATTTTTGTTTTAGTCAAGTTTTAGTCAACTAAAGGTCTGGGCATTTTAGTCTAGCTTCAGTCTATAAATGCATAACATTTAGCGATAAGGTCAAAATATTATCAATTAACCCTACAGTCAATTTAGTCTAGCCAAAATAATTTTTTTTTAAGTTTTTCGCATGCTGATTTTGTCACTGTTCACTGATACTGTTCATTATCTCATCTTGGGGAAAAAGGTCATCAACAAAAGAATGCTGAAAAATATTCGTTGAGGAATTTCCCCAAGACGATGACGAGACATTACGGGTATCAGTAAACAGTGAGAGTGACGAAATCAGCATGCGATATTGTTGACGAAAAAAATAAAGTAACACTAAACACTATGTCGATAATTTAAAAAGCCTAGCAACGCCTCCATTTCCACTGCTGAGTTAGAAGAGCTACGCTGTGCCCGCCTCCACCCCACTATATATGTGCCTTGAACACACTATATACTGTAATCTCTGCTTTTCCCCCCACTTCATCACTTCACCTAGCAGAATATAGTAGAGTCTCAAGGCCAACAGTTACAGGAACTGCTAGTTTTGCTAAGAACCGCTTAGAAAGGAATCTCCTTATACACACATCCTTCAGAATCAACATACATGCTCAAGGAATTGCCTTGTCCACCTTCAGCAGTTTTACCTGTCCTACAGGTACACCCCAATAGTGAGGAACATCTGGGCTTAATGATGAGGCTTTTTCACCACACCCTGACTCATTATTCTTCTGCATTGTATGTTTCTACTCATACCACAGTGTCAGGTTGCACGTTGTTTTTATTGTCATTTCCTCATTGTATACCTTGGGCTTCAGCGGCTTTTTTATATTTGTTGTGCACTTTTTTTCATTTTGCACCTTTCTGTCAGGAACGTTTAAGCCATTTTGAGTTTAATGGTTTATATAGAAATGTAGAACATTAAAAAAATTCTTTTTTCTTGAGCAATACATAGGGAGTAGAAAAAGAGAGAGGAAAACCTTTTAAAAACAAAAACAAATCAGAAAAACGATTGACCAATAAAGGAGTTCCTGGAAGGCCGGTGTTTCAGATGTAAAGCAGGTCATGGCTCCAGCATTCTGAGAAAACCGTCTTTCTACCTTGATGGTATCTAAGCACTAGTGAAACACTGGGATAAGTGCATTAGGGGGTTATACAGAGAAATGAAGGAAGATTTTACTTTCATAAATGTCTTCTTTAATCTGGCACAGTTAAAAGTCCCATTTTGACTTAAATATCCGTTGTATAGAACTGATTAACATTTAATTGACAAAATCTGTAATGCCCACATCTGTATGCAATAATGAAAGTGAATGCTACATGCCTACAAAACACGTAAAACAAGTATAAAGAAGTAATACGTAAGTAAATAAATAACACACTGGGTCACAGTTACGTTTGTTTGGTTCAGGTCGGCTAAAATTGTCTGAAACAATGGGGGAAACCGTCTCCATAGAGCTGGCAGCACACAAATATATAAAATGGCTAGCTGTATGCAAATGTTAAGATTCCCTCAAACCTCCAAACCTGTTCCAGCATGACACTCAAGTTAATCTCCTTCCTTCTATACACATGATGTGTTACCATTACATGTGTAGAAGGGTATCACATTATTGTAGAAGGTTGTAGGTTCAACCTATAGGTTCACTTACTGTATGCAGGTTCAAGAGTTTTGGTCCGCAAAAGATTCCAAATGCACCACATATTTAAACCTTTAAGCTTTACCCTCAGTACTGACCTGAATTTACCATTCAAATCGGTTCCAGCAATTATGTCACTCACAGTGAGCGTCTCCATTCCTAGGCACAATTACAGCACCAGCCATAACAAGAACCTAAACTAATCATATGCTCTCATACATTCATATATCTGGTAGTGACATTCCGACATTTAATAAACAGCTACAGTATGTTTTTTTTTTTTAAATAAGCAAGCAAAAAATGACAATATTTCCCTTCATTATGTACCATTCTAAGATCCTAGCAAAAAAAAGAATTATGAAAAGACATTTGCATGGCACCCACAAGCATGATCAAAGCCAGAAATGTGCTTCAGGTCATAGGAGAGTATATGATTATAGTTAATGTTCTTTTTATTAGCAATATATACTGTATATAAATATATATAATATATAAAAACAAGTGTTTTAAGCTGCTTACTCATGAGTCAAGGTTAGGTTTAGCTTGTAGGTGTTTCCCCATTCTTCTTGCACAATTGTATGCGGTCTTTGTTGCCATATTTTGCACTTCATAATGCACCAAACATCTGGAGCGGGCAGGCCCGTCCACCCATACTCTGTGTTTAGTTGCCATAAATGTGTAATCTAAGCAGAATATATTGCTATATGCTCCTAAAAGAACATATTTAACATATAAAAGAACACCACAGCTGTCGTTTCCAAAAGGTATTTGAAATGTTGACTCGTCAGACTCGTCAGGCAAGTTTCCAGTGTGCCCCTATCCGTCTCAATTGAGACAGAGCCATGAGCAGTCTCTCACATTCCTTAACAATATTGATGTATTCTTTCCTTAAGCCTTAAGTTGCTTTTATACATGCAGTGACAAATGGTGTTGATGGAGAAGGATCTACCAAAGTGTTTCCTAGACTACACCATGATATCCTCTGCAGAAGCGAGATGGTTTTTAGGACAGTGATGTCAGATGGGTTCAGAGTTCATACATAATTAATTACAAGTGTTTTTTCTGCCCTGCCCTTTACGCATTGAAATTTTATGGGGGTTTTGGGGTTTTTTTTTCTTGTGATGATATTGTGTACTAGGTATTGAGGAATGTTATCCGGAAAGTACTGGATCATTTGCTGATGCATATGTTGGCAAATCAGCGAGCCGCGCCCCATCCTTGCTCTAAAAGGACTTGGCCTTTCTTTGAAACTCCTTGCATACTATAGTATAACATAATTGTTTTACTTATTTACCAGCACTTGTTTCTCATGACCTTGCAGTTTCTACATTTCATTTTGTTATTACTGGTGGTATTTTGGAGGGTGTTGTAGCCACCAGATTTAAAATCAATGCATATTTTCAACACACAATTAATTTCACATGGTAAAGCTTCATACAGTATAATGTATTGTCATTGGGTTTTTTTATGTTTTTTTTTTTTTTTTTTTTTTTTAATAGTACAAGGTAGTGACAACTCCATTTTGTTTTTATTGCCAATTTCCATCTATTTTGAATTATGGTTGCACATTATGACATGAGCCATTAGAATAACCAGATAATGTTATTTAAATGGACTGAAGCTTTCAGGACAATTTGTGACAAATGATATGTGTTTTAGGCATGTTTGTGTTAAAAAAGGTGACAATACTAAGAATGTGAGCTTTTCAGTTTCAATTCAAACAAAACAAAAAACTGTAAAACAGCGGCAGCAGTAAGTAAAGGTTGTCAGCTGTTTGTTGAGCTTAAATGGTTGCCATTTGTTTCATTGTTGTATATGTCAATATTAGTCAATGTATATGACCTGTTTACTATTTGTCTTCATATTAGCATTGTTAATTGTTTTATTTCAAGACTGGTTTGGAGACATATGTACAAATGTTGAGATTGTAACCAGAGGAGGACAGCTTGGTGGCTTAATGGTTAACACTGTCAACCTGCACCTTTATGGTTGCTAAGCAGGTCCTTTGTATGGTCCCCCCACCCCCATGCTTGACGGCTTGGTCTTCTGAGTAGACCGATTGGTATTTCCAAACTGTTCACAGCATACGATTGGGTGTGCTATTTCCTTGTTCCCTGTGTTGGGTTGGCCATGCCCTGGGCCCTAAATTCCCTGAAATAGGCCCTCCCTGACCCTAAACAAAAGGACAAGCCGTTCAGATAATGTGTATACATTAGGGCGTAGATCCTAAGTTTCGTCTAGACTTGGCAGGGAAAATGGATTCTTGGTGTTGTCAAGATAATTACCTTGGTGTTGCTAGAAATGCCTGGGGAAATTGTGCTAGAGGGAGGTGTTTTTGCTTACACATTTTCTTGCACAAAAAGTAAAAAAGTTATCTCATCTAATTACATGTCTGTCGTCATTGGTGGGTGGACAGCAAGGAACATGGCTATGGAGCGCAAAAGCCCTTTAATAGAATGTAAGTATGCATACTAGATGTGTGAACCATGTCATTACATTATGTTTCATGCAGAATAATTCATTAAAAAGTTATTTTGGTAATTAGATTGCCTACTATTAATAGTCGCAAGAATTTCTAAGCTGGCGAGCACCATGCTGTTGTGTTGCGTTCTCATCGCCCTTGCTCATGGCTGTGTATTTTACAGTCTTGTTTATTCCCCTGAGAATGACCGTCACCGTGAAGACGAGAGCCGGCCAAATGAATGCTCCATAGCCCAAAAAGCCAAAATCGCTATCTTTCCATTTGCCGTAAGCTTTTGCTTTTTATAAGATCATCAGTCCTGCCATGGAAGATCCTGTCATGCATCCCAATCAAATCTTAAAATTTGTTTCAACTGTAATATTTAGGAACAAACGGGAGTGAAGGTCTCCTCTGTCAGAAATAAAGCATTCGTTATTGTCCATGTTGTTCCTGCTGTTTTAATTCCATGGTCAGAAAAGTATGGGACACAGAAACGTGTCGGATCTTCACACTGAAGGAGTTCCCAGGGGCTATTTGGTCAAAGCAAATATTGACTAGGGAGGGGTTGTTATCTGAGACTTTTTACAGGAGCACATATCCCTAGGGTATGAACCTTTAAGCATTACAACTAATTAAAAAAGGAAAAAGATTACCAGTAGTTGTAAGATCTTTGTTTTTCTGAGTTGAATTCTCGAAGTATTTCTACGTCTATTTCTACGTCCCTATTTTTTCCATTAGTTTTTCTATCCTGCCCGTTAACAGTTTATTTGCCTACAGTATGACAATGCAAATCGGAGGCCCATATTTCTTTTACCAGTTGTTATAAGCTGATCTAGTAATAAAATCATCACAGGTTCATGAAACTTGACCCAACTTTAGACTTAGATCACAAAACCTGGCTTAAACCTGGGGAAACAAAACGTCTGCCTTGTCTTTTTGTTCAGTAGTCTAAGAAGACCAATCTGCAGTCTCTTTTGATGTCTGACACTTTTGTTTAAGTCGTCTTATTTCTATGCTGCTGAAAATTCACCTGCTTAGTAGCTAATGGAAATGCACATCATTCTTCGGCAACCTGAAGCGTTCAGATGGAGGCGAACTGTAGCTCTCATGTGTTTCTCACACAGACCTAAAATGACAGGCTCACAAAATAAAAACGTTTCACATCAGATACACACTGCCCCCTGTCTTTCGCAGGGCCTGAATAGACACACACACACACACGCACATGCACACAAACACCTCTGATTAGACATAAGTTTTTTGGCCCATAAAATCTATAATTATCCAGGTGTTCTGTTTACATAAACGATCCAATTTTACTGTTTACATAAAACAGCCCTGCATTGTCTATACCACTTATCCTGTGTGGCGTCATGGGGAGCCTGGAGCCAATTCCAGGGCACAAGGTGATGGGTGCCAATACATTGCACACACAATCTCACACACCGCATTACACACTATGGGCAAAAAATCGGAATCGTAAATCAAGTCGTGTCTGAAAGTTGCACATCAGCTCCTGCTTCAAAAAAAAAAAAGGACACGAGGATCAACTCCAGAATCACTTTTCAATTCTTGTGTTTGACAGATGAGCAGGTTATACAACAATCGTTCAAATTGGATTCACTTTATATGTGGTCGATAACCTGAAATGAAAATCGCAAAGAAAGGGGTACATCACTACTTCTGATAAAATAACAATGGAATAAAATGTGAACGAGTACAAGAACAAAATAATTTAAATAATCTTAACTGTTAAAGCAACAGTTCATACCATCATGTTACACTTTTTGGGAATGCAGAGACTACATTTAAACAACAAGTATAGCACAACATAAGTTACTGTGAGTGCGCACATCAGCACCCTGTCCAGCGGTGTCCCCCACCTTGTGTCTCTGTGACCCTGTCCGGGATTTTTCAGGATAGAAATTGAGTATAGAATTCTACATATACTAATAATAAAATATATTCTAATAATTATTCTAATAATTCACTGTTTTTGTTTTAATTTATTGGACTTTTGTTATGCTATTATTATTATTATTATTATTATTATTATATAGTACATTATACATAAAATGGTTTATATACTTTATAATATATAATATTGTATATGTATATAACGCAGACACTTGTATCATTAAATTAATCTAACTTAAATTAAATTATCCTTATAATTACTTTTTTTTAGCTTTATTACATTTAACATTTACTGTACATTACCTGGCTCCACCATCCACCAAGCTCCCCATCTCAATTACAACACACACACACACACACACACACAGATCCGGTTACTCAGATCTTTCCCTTTACTGGTGTTTCTTGACTGGAGCCTCTAAGCCTGAGCAGTGTGCCTGTACCTGTCCACCTGTAGGGTGCCTTCCATTTGACAAATTCCTTTTAGTTTCATCTTAAAGCATATTAAAGTCACCCTCAGACCAAGAGCACTTATCATGAAGGCGCGACATCATGGCGGGGGGTCACTGGTTTCACTAAGGTCCACCTGGCTCCTCTCCAAACCTTGGTGACACAGCGGGACAGCTAACAGACGAGACAGCGAGGGGTTTGAAAAATCCTAAACACCCGCAGCATGACGGCTACGAAGAAGGAGTGACGACTTCAGCAAAATATCCCAGGTGCGTTAAACCAGTCCTCTGACTATAGGTTTTATTTAGAGTTGGAAACAACATTAGAATGTCAGGTTGTCACTGATTAATTTCCGATAACTGCACAGCCCTGGGTTTTATTCCTAGAATTGGACGAAGCTCTTGAATAACTGATCCTATTTTAAACATCATGTCGTGTTTCGAACCTTGTCTGTGTGTTGTTTATGTCATTTTTTAATAGCTCCTCTTCATCTTTTCCTGTTGTGGAGTGCCTGAGGTCAAAGGTCAGGATGATGCAACGTATCCTCCACAACATGTACGTGGAGCCGGACCTCCTCGCCGAGCTGAGCGAAGAACAAAAGCAGATCCTTTTCTATAAGATCCGGCAAGAGCAGGTGCGGCGCTGGATGGAGCGAGAGGCGCAAGGGGAAAGCTCCGAGAAGAACTCGGCTCCATCGTTGAGGCAGGGTGAGAACACTCAGCTCCATAAAGTCCTCAAAGATCACTCACTAAGCGGGATGAAGGATTCAATAAGCCAGTTATTTAGCTGTGTGTCGTAGAACAATGAGGACGATTCAAATTTTTGGGTGCCAGTTTGGTGTAATGTTCACCAGCTATGGTATTCTGGTTAAAGGTCCTATGGCTCATCCTTGTCTTGGAATCATTTAAGGGTTAAGCTGTGTGTGATGTAGTATTTGTCAAAGCAAATTGTTTCCTGCTTAGAAAGTATTCTAATTAACGTCACTTCAGAAAGTCATGAACTTTCAAGGAATGCACAAACATGCTACATTGATTAGTCGGACATGTGACCCTTTCATCCAGCCACCTCATGTCAAGTGTTCTATTATACAGGGTGTGTAAAAAGTAAGCAAGCATTAAAATTACTAATACATTTTACTAATACAAATTCATTGAAGTATTTTGATTAAAGTGAATCATCTTCTTGCATTGTTCACCGAGCCTTTGGTCGCCAGTTGCAAAGAAAAAGGTCCTATTATCTCTGGACTTAGTGTTGAGTTCCTTCCTTTCACTGTACGATGTACGATCTCTGAACAAGAACAATGGAATTCCACACTTCACAGCGTGCTGCAATCTTATCTCATTCCTGAACAGTGAAGCTGTCGGTCATGTTGTTTTTTGTTGTATGTGCTTCAATGCCTGTACTATTGACATGGGAAATATGAAATCCTTTTACATTATGACTCCCGCGATACTACAAGTTCTTTAGCTATTAAATTCTGGCTCGTTAAATTTTACCCAACCTGTACATAATTCTCTGCCTAGCACACTACCCTCTTTATTATGCAGATATAAAAATAGTAGTAATAATAATAAAAATTAAAATAGTACTTGATCCCACTCACTCACTCGTTATATATACCGCTTTATCTTGTATACAGGATCACAGATGAACTACAGCCTATCCCAAAAGACTTAGGGCACACTAGACAGGGTGCCAATCCATGGCATAGGACACTTATTACCGTGTATTGTATTTTTAACCCTCAGAGTTAAATTTTATTTTTGGCAATTTAATCTGAGAAAGCTACGGATGATAGCAAAGTGCACTTTGGAACCAGGGGACTCGAGGTAATCATTTTTCAGCATCACCTACATACTTTATAGCTCAACACTGAGATCTTGTCCATCAATGATTTAGGGCTCGGTTATGAGGTCATCTTAAGAAAATATTAAAGGGCTTGTTTGTCTGACAGGTTTGCCCATGTGTTCTGAAAATGCCATTAAACTTTGAATCGCTTTCAAGCCTGGTCTTGGACTGCTGAGTGAGTGCCAAGCTATCGTTGTGTGAAATGATCATTCGATGATGTCCTCAGGGGAGAGAAAACACATTCAGTGGCTCCATGGCCTTGATGGTGAGGTGTGGGTGTGGATCATGGGTGAAGCTCCTGGGGACAGACCTTATGGGCAGATCATCAAAGAGCTGATGGAGGAGAAAGCACGGAGGCAGGCCCAACTAGAAGCTCAAGAGCTGTGGTAAGTATCTCTATGGAAGAGCAGCGTGTCGAGGGAACAGATCTAGGGAGAAGCGCCTTTATTTATAAGAGGAAAAGAATATTAGCATGTAACATTCTGAAAATTCTGTTGCCCGTAAGGCGAAAAAAGGAAGCAGAGATCAAGCAGAAGTTCAGGGACGCCATCGCTAAAGAGAAGGCGCGTCTGGTAGCTGGGAAATGGAAAGAGGAAGCTGAGGACAGAAAGGCAGCAAAGCAAGAAGAAGAACGCATACAGAAAGAGCTAAAGGTACTGTATCAACCAGTCGAAACCAGTTTTAACACAAGTTTGGCTTCATTTTTCTACATTCTAAAACATTATAGTATATTAGTGGCTCAATGGTGGATGTTTTGCCTGCCATGTGGAAGGCCTGGGTTCGATTCCCAGCCGGTGCCAGGCCCGGATTAAAATGGGGGGGGGGTTATGTCCTGCGTAAGAACAGTATTGTGTCAAGTGCATTTGCGAGACCCATCAGGCACCATCATGAAACTGGCTCTCATGAAGACCTTCTCTTTATCTGGTTAATATCTAAATCTATAACTGAATCTAAATTATACTTCACCTTAACCCTTAATAGCCTAAAGCTTTTATGGCTTTTTTACAACCTAAAAGTTTATTTTCACTTTGGCAAACTCAATCTGAGAGTGTAAATAAGAAAGTGCTCTGAGGAGCCAGGGTAGGTGAAGTAATCTTTTTTTGATTTTTCAGCATCACCTACATCCTTTATGGATCCCCACTGAGGCCGTGTGCATCAATGATTCAGCGCTCAGTAACGGGATCTTCTTAAGACAATATAAAAGGACTTGTTTGTTTTGCCTCTGTGATCGGATTAGACTTTAAACATTAAACTGATTTTTCAAACGGTGTGCGAGATTTCCTGAATTATCGCCAAAAGACGTTGTACGGGTCAACATGCTAGCATTTAGCTATGTAGCATTATTTATCATCACATTATAACCACCTCACCTAATTATATCAGGACTTAAGCATAGACATCATGATGCTGACGCACTGATAGCATTAATAAAAGATTACTTCCTAAAATTAGCATGCCTTTGTATGCGAACCCATTATGTCATGGAAATGTGTCACGAAATATGAAGGAACTTTGTCTTGTGTGCAGAAGCGTGAGGAAGAAGAGAGGCTGAAGGGAGAGCAAGAGGTTCGGTGTGCTGAGGAGAAGCGAGTGAAAGAGCTGTACATGTCGCTGCAGCAGGAACAGAAACAAAGTGAACAGGATGACAAGCGGTGGGAAGAACAGCGTGAGTACCTTCTAGCAAGTATCTACATATAGTTTTTTTTTTACCTTTCAGATTTGTTTGTTCACTTTTTCCCTCTTGTGCAGTTAGTAAGCTGACTTACTTTCTCTTTAATATTAAAACTATTTCTCAATCCTGAGCCTGTGCAGCTGCTGTGTCCTTTTCACCCTCGATTAATCAGTACTATGAAATCCAGCACCATGTACGAATCTCCCCCCCACAGTGCAGCGCTCCAAGGCGGCAGATGAGGAGATGATGAGGAGGGCACGCTGGGCGAGGGATGAATATAAGCGGCAGTCCATCCGAGCCCTGGAGAAAGGCCATTTCAAGCAGCAAATCCCCGTCAGCAGGAGACACAGCGCGCTAGGAATTGAGCCGTCAGACAAATCACAGGATAAAGTCTCGCCCTGTGGCAGAGAACATGCTCGACCCGGCCTCCAGCCTGCGGATCCTCCGCTCTACCGCCGAAGACAGAGCCGCAAATACAGCAGCCCTGCGGTGCAGCCCCTGATGGACAGGTGACTCTACTCTTTATTTTGTGCGTGTGTGTGTGTGTGTGTGTGTGTGTGGGTGGGTGAATGACATTCCGAAATGAAGTGAAAATATACTGCTCCAAAAATTCATTTGAACCTTACATACTACGCATACTAACGGTGTTCGAGTCAAACCAGGACTACTGTATCTGTTCCTTTCATTTTTTTGAGTGGGATTACACCTGAATGAGATCAAGATGTTTTTTTTCTCTCTTTTTTTCAGTCTTTATATAAAAACTAAAAAAACAAAACAACACAGCTCATCATATTACAGAGAAACCACAAAGTTATGTTTTAGCTTTATGTCTGACTGTCCCAGGAGACTCCCTCCATCCATGCTAAATAAACAACTACTTAGAAAACAAAACTTCCCCATAAGTTTTTTTCAGCATTTTTCATTTAGTTTTATAATCATTAAATAATAATTTCCTTTGATGTTAGTTCGCATGTAGTGACACGCCCAAAACTCCATAAAAGGGCATGTGCACAAACAGCTGAAAGCACAAAACTAAAGGCTTTGACAAGCAGTAATCAGAAGGAACAATAAAAATATTTAAAGTTATAATAATAATATTAATAATAATTAAAAGCAAGCTTTAGATTTTTCATCAGGTCAAGGGTTTGTTTAGTGTCTTTAGCAACGTGCATTTTACCATTTCGTTTGTAAATTCTTTGCATTATTTATCAAATAGATTTACAAATAAATGTTGGCTATCTTTATTTGAATTATTTTTTAATTAGTGTCATTAAGAAAAACCTCTTTTGACAATATGCTCTCGGTCTGGATAAGGATGGATGAGGGTGAACAAGGATGTCTAAAAGCTGTACATGTAACAGAAACGTATAATAAAGGGGGAAAAAGAAGCGGGTTAAGCACACAGCACATTCTAGCACATTTCATTAAAAAAGGCCAGAAACCAATATGGCGTTATTCGTTATCAGTTGTAGCCCAGGGGTTAAGGTGTTGCACCACTGATAGGAAGGTCAACGGTTCAACCTGCTGGCACCAGCAACATGTCACCAGTTGGGCCCTTAAACAAGACTCTCGAGCCTCAACTGCTTAGATGTGTAAGAGGATAACGTCTAAGTCCCTTCAGGAAAGGGCGTCTGCCAAATAGGTATAAGTTACATACAGTACATACAGTAAATAGAAACGTGATCAAGTTTCTTCTTTGTTGGAAATTTACACACATGCGATACAAATATACTGTATGTGGGTGTATGAGAGTGTGTGTAGGTGTGTGTGAATGTATGCAAGTATGGGTACGGGGAGTATCTGAGTAGGTGTGTTTGTGTGTGTGTGTGTGTGTGTGTGTGTGTGTGTGTGTGTGTGTGTGTAATGCTTACTAACTAACGCTACCTTCACACTCTCTAAATCACTATGAGCTCAGGAGCCGACCAAAATTAAAATCACATCTTGTTCAGTGTGATGTCACTGAACAAGATGTGGCTTAATATGATGTCCCACAGAAAGTTAATAACCACATTTCGGCATAAGTTTAACGCATCATCACAGCTGACCCGTTTGAGATATCAAAAATCCCTCAAGAATTATAGTGTTTAGATCACATAGCAGTGTGGTCCCTAGGAGGAGTTTATCAAATGCCCTCAGATGCATTTTGGCAAACAACACGAAATAACTGACTTCCTGTTGAGTTTCATGCAATGTGAATGTTGTTCGGCTCAATGAGCTCAGGCATCCTAATGACAGCAGATTCTAACTGAGAGATTTTCAGGAGTTTCTGACTATGTTAAGACCCCAAAAAGCCCAAAATGGTGGTGGTGGTGGGGTTGATCCTTAGGAAAACAATAGGGCCCTTTACACACTATGACGACATATTGACATACTGTACTGCTGATGTCATAGTGCTTGAGCCCTAAAACCCCATTAATTGACACTTTTATGGACGTGAGACCTTTTGAGTGTCTTAAGAGAACATCTTACATTAACAAAAATGGTGGGTTGGAACATGTGCACCTTCGCCAATGATACACTGAGCCCAAATAATGTTTCCAGTCGAATTTTGATTAAGAACCATTTCACAAGAGAGTCTGTCTCGCATGCAATTACAGCTTAGTTCAAAGTTTAAAAGTGAGTCTTTGAAACTACTGCAATGAAGCATTCAATGCATATCACTTGCTGGAATGAAGCAACATATAAAAAAACGTGTGTTCAATGCTTTTCTCGTGTCCCCTTTAACGTGCTACAAATAATATAACTGGATCTCAGTACCTTAATCTCCGGATGGTTGCTTGAGAGGAGTCACTGGCTAAAGCTGATGGATGGCAGGTCACCGATGAAATAGCACACAGCAACAAAAAGACGAGTATTCACGTCCCAGCTTGTCTGAAGGACAAGACAACTACAGGGGACGCGGGAATCAACTCTGGAATCACTTTTAATTCTTGTGTCTGACAGCTTTGCGGGTCACACAGTACATCATAGTTACATCATAGTAGATACTGGAGATGGCGATTCTCTGTCACAGATGGTGCTTGTATGTTGATTCTGTACCTTTGCTCCATTAGTGATCGTGAGGTGATGCATACTGTGATGTCATCCTCTGATCGTGTCACAGTTGTTCCCTGTCGAGTGACTCCAGCTCCAACCCTGGTGTCAGTAAACTTCTCCTCCACACGATGCCTGCAGGCCCCTTTGACACAATCTGAAGTTCCACTGCACGGCAGATTCACTGCAAATACTACACGCAGCGTTACACTTCAGTGGCGTTCTCAGATACATACTTAGTCACTTTCACTTTCTGAAGTGCCAAGGTCCCAAACCCAGGGAAGGTCCCAAATGGGAGGGGTGCGTCAGGAAGGGCACCCCTCCCATTTTGGGACCGGATAAAGTAGGAGGGGTGCATCAGGAAGGGCATCCTGTGTTGTGTCGAAGTTGGTTCCGCGATCATGATACGTTTTCTTACACCCACCCCCCCCTGTTAAAACGGCACACATGAGAGCCGCAGTAACAGTCTCAGACATGTGGGAAGTTATTTACGTAGAAAGCAGAGTGTAAACAGTATCTGATGGTGACATTTCTGTCCATCGGGATGTGTTCCCTTTGCTATAATGAACATATTTAAAGAATAAAACTCACTTGTGGTGTGAAAACAAATCCGTAGCAACGGTGTGATAGGTGTGGGAACATCTTTACTTAGAAATTATGAGGAAAACAGTACAGTATCTGACAGTGACAATGCACAATGAGTCAGGAAATGAGTCAGCAGTAACACTGGTGAGATTTCGTCTAATATTTCTTCTCAAACATGTCTTTTCAGTAAAGTGGAGCAAAACCATAATGCGACAATAGAGACCTGTCAGGTACAGTTTCGAGACAATAATAATAATAATAATAATAATAATAATTTTTAAAAATAGCATAAATAAATCATGGGTTTAGTGTACCAGTAATTAAAAACACAAAACAACGCAAGTCATGATAAGTTTTGTTTCTAGGGCGCGTGAAATTTGCTGTCTTTTTTCATTTTTTTAGGGATTAAAAAACGATAACCATGTCAATTTTGGCCTTTACCGCGCTCCGTAGAAGCGCACTGGGACGCGCATAACCTCTCGCGCGGATGAGCCTCCCTAGTAATGCGCGCTCCCTGCGCCGTTTTGACGGGGGTGGGGCTAAGAAGACGCACTTACTGTACCTACTTTGCCACAAAACCGGCGTGCAAGGCTTGTGTGTCCACGGGAAGTTCGAATCATTTTAGTGACTCGGTTCTTTGAATCTCGTTCATCAAAATGAACAAATCTTTTTTTTTTAGTCATTTCGTTCATTTGATCAGAAATAAATTAAAATGTTTCGTTTTCAATACAAATACCCCCAATATGTCTACATTATTTATCAGTTTTTGCAACAGAACTATTGGCAATCTTAATGGCCCTGCAGTGGACAGAAGAAAAGTGAATGAATAACGTAGTTATTGCATCTGATAGTTACTCAGCACTGGAAAGCATAAAATCTGGCAGATCATCTTTTAGGATGGATATAATTAATGAAAAATTCCATAAATTGTATAATATAAACCTTATGGGTATATTAATTCAACTTATTTGGGTTCCTGCTCATGTTGGTGTGGTAGGAAATGAAAAAGTGGATGCTCTGGCTAAACAAACGTTAAAATTAAAGCAGATTGATTTACAAGTTCCATTAAGTAAAGCAGAAGCTAAAGTGTTCATTAGGAAATATGCACAATCGGTATGGCAGGTACACTGGGATGGTATCGAAACAGGAAGACACTTATATAATATTCAACAACAAGCTGGTGCTGCGAGGAGAGCGAGAGCAGGAACAGAAATGAAGAGAATATAATAACCCGTTTGAGAATAGGTCACACAGGATTGAATAATACACTGTTTAAAATTAACAAGCACCCAACTGGGGAATGTAATCACTGTAGTCAGCAAGAGACAGTTGAACATGTAATACTTCACTGCAGGAAATACAACAATGAAAGACATCACCTTAGTCACTAATTGAAGCTAAGCATAAAGATTTTTCAATAACAGGTATACTAAAGGAAAAAGCCATATATGATAGTATTATTAAGTTTATTAAAGAAACGAAATTAAGTAAAATATTTTAGACAGGTTTATTTTTTTTTTTTTGTCCCCCATATATCGTATTAAATTAATCATATAAGCATGTATCCTGTCCGCACTCCAGTCCAGTCGGTGGCGGTAATGACCCTATAAGTTGGTTTGCCAACCGCCAATAAACACCACCGAAGAAGAAGAAGAATAAGACTTATCGTTCAATACTGTTTCCTGTATATAACATACGGAGGTTTTGCGATGCTTTGCGCATGCGCACCCAATAGAAAATTAACGAATCACTCTCCGAGACGACTCGTTTATCTGAGTCATGTTAAAGATTCTTTCAAAAAAAAAAAAAAAAAAAAAACGACCCATCACTGGTGTCCACTGTGGCGACCCATTACAGGGAGCAGCTGATACAACTTGCCGTTAGCAAACAGGCGCTAACTGGCTAAACTTGTTACCAGTTAAAAGTAGCCACCTTAATGAAACAAGCTCTCAGCTCACTTACTTTTAAAGTTTTCACTTACTAACGCCGTTTTATCTTGTTTACTTTTTTCTCTCTCTTTCATGACATGCACTCTTTTTCAAAAAAATAAATAAAGCTTCTGACCAGCTCTTTCTCTCTTGACTCTCCCACCAATCACAGCTTAATCACAAGTAGCCTGCATACCTCTCAAAATAAAATCCTCTAACTGGAGCCTTTGTTACACCCAGCATTAGGAGATTAGGAGGGTGGGGTCAGGGGTAGCTCAGTGGTTAAGGCGTTGGTTTGGGGTTTGAAAGGTTCTAGGTTCAAATCCCACAACCACCCTGTTGCCCCCCCCATTGGGACCCTGAGCAACACCCTTAATCATCAACTGTTCAGATTCATAATGAGATATAAAAGTAAGTCACTCTGGATAAGGATGTCTACTAAATGTTATGACATTCTCTTCTGTAGCCCTGCATGGGTCCGTGCTCCTCGGCCCAGCTCTAGAGAATCAATCGTACTTTGGTTTTCTGAGGACCAGAAGCCGAAAAATGCCGGATACGAGCGGACGAGCAACACCATCGCGCCGTGGTTTCGAGGTGATCTACAGAAGCTCACTGGTGTGCTTTATTGTGTGACGTTTTAAGCAGAGCTTGAAATCACTCTCACTTTGACTTAATTCAGAATGTTAATAATTACACAATAAAAAATAAAAAAAACTGTGGCTGTACATTTGTAGTACTTTTACAGGCAGTACGCTAAACTCATGCTAACTTTCTGACCTTCTGCTCATACAATCTCTCCTGATCCAACAGTAAAATAAAAACCAGCCATACTTCTTTTGTAAACCGAGCCTTCCGGGTGGAGAGCAGCTGTGTAGTGAGGTGTGTGCGTGTGTGTGTGCGTGTGTGTGTGAGTTAGAGAAATGACAGGGATTCTTAAATAATTCAGCTCTTTCTCCAGGCTAATTACTGGCTTCGTCCTGCCGCTTTTGTCTCATGACGGCTCAAAGGATGTAATTCTTGTTTAAAAGATAGAAAAAATTAACTCCAGAGTGTGTGAAATGCCATCAGAACACACAGCCCAAGGCGTTCCTTTCTTACCTTAACTAAGAGCCATCTAGATAAGGATACATACACACCGAGATACATCAATCCCTGAGTTGAGGGTTCGAGTTACACCAACGCCTGCTTCACATGATGTACATTTGAGACAAGGTAACTAGAGACCTGGCCATGATGCGCTCGGATCCCATGTCAGGAAAGAGATGAGAATTATAGTGTGTAGACTTATTTTATGTAGTTTAGCCATATTTGGTTGGGATTTATTCTCTTACCAAATGCTAACTATAGATATCTGTAATAAAATATTTGTTTTTTTTATTACTTTATATCAGTCGGTTTAAGGGACCAATTTTTTTTTCAGTAAAGGAGAAACAAATGCAAATAAAGAAAAATCTGTGAAATTTGTAAAATCGATGGAAAAACTATCGCTATGAATTATTTTATAAGGGTTTTCACTTTCCTGTAAAATTCAGAATTCTTTGGAAATAGAATAAAATGTAATCGTAATACGATTGAGTCTGTCAAAGAATTTAAAATATCATAAATAATTGTTTTCGTTCTGTCATTCTCCGACCTTTATTTACACTTTTTGCACGTTTGTATTTCTCAAAATAATTTCCAAATTTTCCAACAATTTCACTTAAATTTGTTTGTTGTTTGTCAAATTCACAACTTGTGACAACTCCTACTTGTTTTTTATTTCATGCTTTTTTTATGTTTTAAAATCTTTTCACTTGTAAGATAGTTATTTTGTTTGTTTCACCTTGTTTGGTTTGTTTTTTATCTTTGTTTAAAGATTTTTTTTTCATCAAATGTTTTGTATGTTTTCTCAAAATAATTTCGCAAAATTTCAATCATTTTTAAAAGTTATTTCAGTTTTTGTTTATGTTGTTAATTTGTTTGTTGTTTGTTTGCCTAACTTGTTTTTTTTTTCTTTTCTTTTTTTCTTAGCTTATTTTTATTCAGATTTTTTTTTTTGGTGCATGGTTTATAAATACCCATTTAAAAAAACATTATTTTTTAAATTCTTTCGTGTCCTTTTGGTTTGGGTGGTTAGTTAGTTAGTTAGTTGGTTGGTTGGTTGGTTTGTCGATTGATTATTGCTGTTGTTGTGGTTGTGAATGTCATCACCGAGGTCTCCAACGGACCCAGGCACTCAGGTTAAATGTTACTTACAAACTGATGCCTGATTTTAAGATTAATAAACCAAAAGCCAGCACCTCCTGAAAAAACTCCTTAATGATTATACATTTAAAAGTTTTTTCCTCATTATACAAAAGTCATGTGACTAAAGTTAAAACAAATGTTAAAACAATGTCCTAAGTTTATTGTTGTTGCCATCGTTGTTTGCCCATACTTTTTACCTTTACAGGAATAATCACACGGGAGGAGTCGGAGAAATTACTGATGGATGAAGCTGAAGGCTCCTTCCTGGTACGAGTGAGTGAGAGGATTTGGGGTTACACACTGTCGTATCGCACGGCCACTGGCTTTAAACACTTCCTGATCGATGCTTCGGGGGATTATTACAGTTTTCTAGGAGTGGACCAGAACCGCCACGCCACTCTCGCTGATCTCATCGACTTTCACAAGGTGGGCTAACAGAAGAGATTCCCTTTAACGTTGCTTGAAGAGAATCCGCCATGAGTAAGCTCCTCGTTGGCCCCAATGTCTCCACTATTTATCTTTTTTTCTCTTGTGCTGTGGAATTGTGGGTAATCGTCTCCCATGCTCAGGGGTGTCATCAGGGAGGTTCCTTGTTAAGTTTCCCGATGGAGCAGTGTTTCCGTTTGTGTGTGTGTGTTTGTGAATGTCATCCCACACAGTAGCCCTCGTTCCTCTCAAATAAGAGGGGAGAGAGAGCTATTGTAAAGACGAGAGGAGGTAGGGAGTCATTCCTTCAGCTTCACACACATGCACACACATACACAGCGTGTCCAAGGTTCCACTTTAATTATTTATTTTTTTTTAATTGTCTCGTATTTTTTATTGTTGTTTATTGTTATATGATAAAAAAATTAAGTTTGTCACTTTCTCTTCATTATGTTCCATAAGGAAAAATGGAGACAGCTGTTTCCTTGATTTGTTTTGCTAATTGTTGAGATTACGCATAAAGTTGAGAAATCTTTTACACAATCACTGTGTTATGATAAACTCAGAAGAGACCATCAGGTTAAAAAGTAAACTTGAGATTTAATAAATGCTCTTGCGTTTCAGGAGGAGGTCATTACCACCACTGGAAAGGAGCTGTTAAAGGAGGCATGCAGGCGCACTACGCCCCCTGGAGACTACGGAGGACTTTTTTCATAACTGCTAAATTTCCTCTGCACTTCCACAGTCATTCTTAATGAACTGTTTGAGATGTTGTATTGGAAGTGGAAAGCGATCTCTTGAGAAGTTTGGGGAAAATAATTATTATAAATACACAGACACAGAAGTTTGACCCTCTAGAGATTTAGGCCGTTAGCAGCAAAAAAACAAACAAACAAAAAAAAAAAACGCAAACTTAATGCCGAGTAAAGAATTTACACAGAACTGGATCCCCAGACCAAAATTTAGCAAGTAACATAAAATCAACATTTAAAAAAAAGCACAGAAATGATGTGTTCCTCATCTTAGCAAAACATGTTTCTCATGGCATGATGTGTTTTCTTTGCAATTTGCCAAACACTTATAATGTTTTTGTTTGCTTATTAAAAAGCAACACAGATTAGACCTGATTACATTCTGTCAAATTCAAAGACAAATCATTTAAATTAACTTTTTTCTTAACATCATTTTTGCAGGAACAGCTGTTTTGCTGTTGGATTCTTTATTGAATTATTAAATTTTTTTTGCATTCTTGGTTAATTCTCTGTCTAAAACAATCACTCTCCTTCTTCACTTATTCATGCATTGATGAGCAACCATATGCAAATCAGATTTCATGAGAAACACTGAAACTGAAACGCCTGTTTCTAAGTCGATGCATCCCAGGGGTACATAAGTGAAAAAAAGGAATAAACTCTGCAAAAGTTCTTTCGTTATGGTTTTATTTGAAAATTTTAGATGCTTTTTTTACTATCATAATAGCGTTAAACACATAAGCAGGAAAAAACAAAACAGTCGCAATAGTCATTACACAATAACAGAAGCAATTGTTTTAATAGAAAAAACACACTCATTACTAAAGACAGAGTTGTTCAATGAGGTGCATTTTATATTTCCTTGCACTCTACATGCACTGGTCCAGGCTGGTGCTCTGGCTCAGCGGTGTGGAAAGCGCCGGGTGACTCAGACGGCACGTGTAGGTTTTCCCAGAGCTCCAGCGCTGATTACTGAGCTTCAGAACGCTGGTCTTGGAGAACTTGCCGTCGGCCTGGTGCTTAGACGGAGCCGTCTGCACCTCATCGCCCGTCACGCTGCTGCTGTCCTCAGACCAGGACACGCTAACACTGTCAGGGTAAAAACCCTCAGCCACACACACCACATTGATATCACCCTCAGAGAGCGGAGCACCAGAGGGGGAGAGCAGGAGCAGGGACGGAGGAGACGAGGGACGAGCTGCGGAGGAGAAGGACATTTTGGAAAGGGTTGGTGAAGTTTTAAAACGCAGGAGTCATAAAAATCAGGTCGCTTATTTTTACACAAAGTCATATTTTAATGTAAAAAAAATAATAATAATTAAAGAAAAAATGAAAGAAATAAAAAAAAGGTTTATTTTTAAGAGTTTATTTTTTATAAAAGAGTTTATTTTTTATAAAATAATAGCAAAAAAATTATTTTGCTATTAAAAAAAATTGTGTACATGTATATATTAACTGAATGTATTTAAATACTAATAGGTTATCATTCATTATTCATTAATGATAATTAATGACATTAGTCATTAAATTTCATTTGGCTACAAACCAATCCATTTTCCACCAACTACATCTGTAATTGAGAAAAATAACACTAATCCCATTTATTCAGTAATTATGTGAAGAGATTATTACTCACCGATCCTTAACTCGGTCCCTAGGCCGATGCTGCCGTGGCACGGTGGAACAGCGCTGTACAAAAACTACATCTGTACAGCCCCCTGCTCCTGCTTAGACTCAGCTCCTCATTAATCCCAATACAGGAGCTCAAACTGACACATCAGGAGGAGTTTCATACATGTGATGTGAGAAACCGTTAGAACTTGTTTTTTTAGGATTTCACAATTGGTGTAGAGCTCCAGGATTGAATGGTGTGAATCTTCAGGATGACTGAAAGTCTCAGGAGGTTTTTGTACGAGGGTCTCATTGAACCGAAGCACTGTGATGGTTGTCGCAAATGATGCATCCACAGTAATACACAGCTTCATCCTGATCTTCAACGCGAGCGATGTTCAGGTACTCGTCTAATCCGTTGTCTGTATATGAGAATCTGCTGGACAGCCCACTGGCTCTGGTGCTATCCGCTAGTAAGAACGTTGGGGTATCTCCAGCTTTCTGTTGGTACCATGAAATGACCCAGTTTCGTGTATTACTATCCCTTCTGCAGAGAATCTGTACATCTTGTCCCACATTGATATTCATGATCTTCTCCTGGGTCAGATGCACTATGGCCTCAAACCCTGGGGGGGGGGAGAAAGAAGCCAAAATTTAAGCATTTAAGCATATGATCTTAAATTTTCTTAAATGGGATTTCCTATTAGACCAATGCAATGCAATAATTTTTTTTTAATAACTTACTTTTTTATGTATATATTTTTATACAATGTAAACATGACTTATGCAATTTATGCCGTGAAAGCACTTTTCACACACTTTTATTTGGACCCTCAATTATTGACCAAACGCACTGTAGGGCATGAGGTCTACACTGAACCTTTTTTTTCGGCATTAAATTAAAAATGTCTTACCTGAGAGAGAGAGCAGGAGTCCAGCGAGAGCGGTGGTGCTCAGGATCTTCATGATTACAGGTGAAGGTGATCAGAGAGCAGAGACGAATCAGTGACTTATGATGACTAAAGAGGAGTTATACCTTTATATACTGATGCTTATAAAGAGAGGCAGCTCTGGTCTTACACTTTCACTACATTACTACTTATTCAAATTTGCATAAAGATCTCGAAGAGGGTGGGGCTAATAATTGAAGCAATTGCTGGCATATCATTAATGGTTGGGATATTCCAGCTTGTTTCAAAAGACATACAAAATAAGCATAAATGCATGAAAATATGATGCAATCTTTGATAAATAAGGACGGTAGTCTTGGAAATAAGCTTGGTTTCAGAAGTGCACTTTGAGAACCCTTATTGCTGAAAGCAGAACTCTATTATTAGAGTGAATTTGCATGCACTTTCTGTTCTCACTTGTGTTGCTGACTTTTTCCACAACTGTGGTTTGATTCAGTGAACCTTACCATACATTAGACTACATTTGATATAGACTAACTGACTTGATGGTGGGAAATGCATAACGTGATAATGTGAGCATAAATGCTTTCCCAAACGTGCATGATAAAGACAATAGTTGAGAGGAAATACTGTCAGGTCAATGAGTAGCTTTGCACATCACTGCACAAATAAAGATTGTTTTCTGCATAATATCTGATACAGCATCAGATATCCAATCATCAATGCTATGCCAGCATATTACTCCTTTTGAACAGTTCCAAAATAATACTTAATCAGATATTAAGGATTTATTAGGTCTCATGGTGTGAATGATGGAGTGATCAAAAGATGGAAAATATTTTTGATTAATAAGAACAAAGCACAGGTCAAACCCTGTACGTTCTTATAACTGATGTATAGTACAGCGTAGTATTGAACATATACAGTAGTTGTTGGATATACTTGTTGTTATGTAGGCTACACCTCACAGTATCTGAAACATTGTTGTCATGGTTACATGACCAGGTGAAACAGAGTATAAAATGTACTGTATATATAGTAATTTATGGGTGTATGTTTATATAAAACAACTAAATATTATAAAAGTTAGAGTATCCTAAAGTGTTTTATTCCTTTTTTAGCAATGCAAACATTAGCATTCACCATTCAGTCATAAGATTATATTGTGTAGGTTCCTCTTGTGCAACTGGTGGAACCAAGAGGTTGCTGGTGGTTAGAAGTTACTATCATGGCTAGTATTAACGTTGTTTTTTGGGAGGGGGTGATTTGTGCTGCATTGGATTTCCTGTCGGATCGGAGTAGACGGGCCGGACTTTGGTCCCGTGAGCATTGGGTGCCCATGATACTGTCACTAATTTACTGGTATATAATTAGCTGCTGTTAGAGAAAACGAATCAACAGTTCCTGATTAATCAGAATCAGTAATTCCGAACCTGTCATGTTTCCATTATGCTAAGGGAAGGAATTCATAATGATGTGCAACTTGACATTAAAAGAGGGATCATAAGAAAGCTTTATTAGGTTTGCTCTTAGCCTGATATTGTTGTTCTTTACAAACAAACTCAATAGGTAGGAGATGAAGCAGATATCACCATTAACATCGGCAGGCCACAGGTTAATGTTCACAGCATAACTTTATTATCCAGATCTCAAGCAAGCTTCTACAGAACAAACACAATTCTCAAATGCGTATTCATTCATGCTTATTGTATTTCATCCCTCTACATGCACTGGTCCAGGCTGGTGCTCTGGCTCAGCGGTGTGGAAAGCGCCGGGTGACTCAGACGGCACGTGTAGGTTTTCCCAGAGCTCCAGCGCTGATTACTGAGCTTCAGAACGCTGGTCTTGGAGAACTTGCCGTCGGCCTGGTGCTTAGACGGAGCCGTCTGCACCTCATCGCCCGTCACGCTGCTGCTGTCCTCAGACCAGGACACGCTAACACTGTCAGGGTAAAAAACCCTAAGCCGCACACACCACATTGATATCACCCTCAGAGAGCGGAGCACCAGAGGGGGAGAGCAGGAGCAGGGACGGAGGAGACGAGGGACGACCAGATATCACTAGGGGATAAAAAATTAAAGTGATTTATACTGAAATGCCGCACCATCAATTTAAAAATGTCTAAAAAAAAAACTTTTATTAAACTTTCCTTCTTTCTTTTGGAAATTTATCCGGTACTTACTACCTGATACTAAATAGTCTACAAAGATCAAAATCAGTTATGATCAAAACTAAAACATTTTGGCAGATAGAATTAAAATAATATAAGAAATAATGATAAGACATATATAGTCAAATACAACTGCTTTTTAATAATACTAATTAATCATTCTTTTAATTAGTATTAATTTAATACTAATTAAATACTATTAATTAAGTATGCCTAACAATGTATTTTAATGCTTTATTATTTATTTGCACATTATAATTTTACTGGATCCTACCTAATAATTACATTTCCTTCTGTTTATTCACCTACAGTGATGTTTTTCCCCTAATAGTTAGCTCTGTTTGAATTTTTTGTACATCTATTCGTGAAAAAAATAATTTTAGCAATTATTAAAAATGTCTGTAACGATGAATGAAGTCCTAAAAAAGTAGAACATAGAATCTTTAACATTTAGATTTTTTTTATTACAACAATAATGAACTATTCATACTGTAAAAAATGTAATCTGCTTAATTAAAAAAAAGATCTTTTTTTGCAATAATGTACTTAATCATTCATGCTGACAAAGTTATCAGTGTAATAAAGATGTAATAAATAAAAGAATGATTTTTTTTTTCTTTACTTACAGAGGTTGGTGCCTTGGCCGAACACAGAGGCACACGGTGTTAGAGCTCAGCACAAAAACCTCAGCGCTGTAGTCCTGATCCACTGCTGATGCTGAACAGGGAATAAACAGCAACAAGAGAGCAGAAAGATTAGCAGATTTAAATCTTTTTATTCTGTAATTATTCATATTAGAAGGATGGGTGACATTTTTTTTTATAAAGGCTGTATTTACAATTTCTCATACAGTCGGTCTGCTAGTAATGTGTTGTAATGTAGTGTCAGTGCTTTATGTGCAACTTTGTGAATTATGGGAGAATAATAACTGAATTATATACTGCTCATGGCTTTGAAACTGTTAAACTAGATTTCTTGCATTGCTCTGAAACTCCACCTAATTCTCTTCAGTGGACGTGTTGCAGGAGGTTTCTGTACGACGTCCCCACTGGACTGTAACACTGTGCTCCTCCACACCCAATACAAGCGCAGTAATACATGGCTTCATCTTCAGCTCTCACTGAGTCAATGTTCAGATAATCCTGGTTGCCCGAGTCAGTGTACGTGAACCTGTCAGCTAAACCACTCGCTCTTATGTCATTGCGGAGCAGAAACTGAGGAGGACCACCAGCCTTCTGTTGGTACCATGAAATGTAATGTTCATCATCTTCTGCAGTGCAGAGTATCGACACCTTGTCACCTGTTTTTCCCGACTTGGACTTCTCTTGACTCAAATTATACGCCGTCAAACCTGAGAGACACGAGAGCGACATGCAGATTACACCACAGCTGGACTTATGAGTATACTGGATGAGTATTACTTAGCAAACTATGAAATAGTGATCAACTCATCATGGGGGGTCATTCCATCACCACTTTGTTGATTACTTTCCCCACCCCGCAGGCCCACAGGTGTTTTATAGGCGTACTCTTACCAGTCAGCGTGAGCAGGAGTCCAGTGACAGACACAGCGTTCAGGAGCATCATGTCTTCAGTTGCGGAGACGATCAGAGAAGATCTGAGTGCGTTTAGTTACACCGGCCTTTTATAAAACAAAAAAAACACAGCAGCCTGGAGAGAGAGAGAGAGAGAGAAAGAGAGAGAGAGAGAGAGAGAAAAGCAGAAGCAGGTGGTGGGAGTGTGTTTCAGTTCCTCATCTTTTTTTAATCTCAGTGCCGTTTCTCAGTATAGCTAAAGAAGGGGAGAAGCCCCAGAGCTCTGCACACCTGCAAGGGCCAAAAGCAACCCCCTCACGCTCTCCTACACACACACACACACACACACACACACAGGAAGTAACCATGCATGAAAGTTTGTTTTGCATAATGTTGCATAAACATCTTATCATCTATTTTGTTGCTCTGCGTAATATACACGGTGTATCATGTTCGCATATTATTTGAGTGCATCCAAAAAAAAGGTTGTGGTGTGTACGTGCGTGTGTGTGTGTGGCCGGGGGAATGGTCAGTAACACAAACACAGTGCATGGAAAAAAAGATGTTGTTTGTGTTTTATGGCACACCTACAAGTGTGGGACGTACACGCAAAACACCCATACAGTTCTTTCCATGTTTTGCAAGTGTTCACCTCCTTTTTTTTTTGTTCCTTAAGATGCTTTAGGTGTCTGGGCTCTTCCATAAGCAGGTAAGGTGATGACATACTTTAAACACACAAATGCTATTCAGATGATGCTAATTATTATTATTACACACACACACACACACACACACACAGGCATTCATTTCATAAAGATCTCATGCTTTGTCTGAATTCTGAAGACATCCAAAACCCTAGTTACTGACACTGGAGAATACTTCCAAATGCTTCAAACCCAGATAAATAAATAATATTCAGTCATCTTAGCTTTGGCTTCATTTAGAATTAATACATGTACTTACTTTTTTTTTCAATCTCACATGATTGTCATATAAAAGACTAAAAATAGAACACACTGTGGCATGCTGTCCTTTAAATCCCCAGTAGAGGGCAGCCTTGCCTTTTGTCTTGTACGTAATATCTTTATCAACCAGCAGATGGCAGTGTTGTTTAAATAAAATGTTTGTCTCTCTAGAGCTCAAAAGCATAAATTATGTTGCATACAATATTTGTAATGTAATATTTTTAGATTAGAATTATATGTACAATCCAAGTTCAAAAGTTTGTGCACCCTTAGGGTACATTAAATAAAATATATTTTTTTAAGGTTTAAAGAACTTTCTCACACACTGTCTATTAGTGAATAGACACACTACATTATCCGTCCAAAATTTTGTGCACCCCGAACAATCGTATGCATTCATGATTACTCAGGATGTCTTTGCATTACTGTTTCCCTTTACTGGCATTATGAGGCCTGAACCTGTCCCAGGAAAAAAGTGTGTTTAAAGACAAAGTGTGTTTAAGTCCTGAACCTCAATCTCACTAAACACCTTTGGGTTAAACTGGACCTGGAGCCTCTTTGACATCCTGATATCAGTGATGGAGCTCATTAAACTTTTGTTTAGGCCGAAACAAGGTGTTAAAGTAAATTCCACAGAGATCCTATACATTATTTACAGCGGTGAGAAAGCTGCATAATCCCAGCACAGTAGTGTAACTGATACTGGTTCAAGTGTAATGCTAACCTCTAACCCCGCACGTTATCACTCACATTTTCCTCTTAAGTCCAGATGCTTGGCTAGAGGTAGAGATAAGAAGTTGTTTATGATGGAATCTGTAATATTATTTCTTCTGTAAGGCAGTAAAAGCACGGTGCCAAGGATCATTCATGGGGGGAAAAACAGTCAGATAAGGTTGAAGATTATAAAGATCTGCCTTGTCATGGTAGTAAATGTATACTGTACTGTTTATAAATGTAATGATGCTGAGTTGCCAGTTCGTCTGAGACTAAAGAGCCAAGTTCATTAATAAAACCGCTCTGCACCAGTCGTCTCAGATGATTGGGGGGGGGGGGGGGATCATGGTCAGGTGGTTTTGTTCCGTCTTCCTTTTCATGCACACCTTCTATACAACTGGTGATGTGAATCATGTAGAGTATGCGAGAGGGAAAAAGTAACCGACAGTTTTGGTACAAACCTGCAATTTAACTTCGCCACTATTAGGGCTGCACAATTCGAATAAAATAAAAATCATGCTGCGATTATTTTGTATCACATTACAAATTTTTTAAGTGTAAATCACTTCCTGTTTATATGTAATTAATCGTCGCTGCCTTTTGAGATCAAATACGGCCTAGAGACTTAGAGCTCGAGATGGGGCCAATCTGTCGCACACACTCACACTTTCCTCATCCAAACGCTACGGGCGAATAGGGAATGACAACTAGTCCAATTTGCATGTCTTTAGAACGTGGGAGGAAACCAGAATACCCGGAGAAAAACCCACCAAGCACAGGGAGACCTGAGGTGGGAATCGAACCTGGACCCTGGAGGTGCGAGGCGACAGCAACATTTTAAATGTGACTGATAATGTCCTGAGAACCAAACTCAGGACGTACAGTAAGGCAAAAAAGTATTTAGTCAGCCACCAATTGTGCAAGTTCTCCCACTTAAACAGATGAGAGAGGCCGGTAATTTTTGTCATAGGTACACCTCAACTATAGGAGACAAAAAAATAAAAGAAATCCAGAAAAACACATTGTATGATTTTTAAAGACTTTATTTGCAAATTATGGTGGAAAATAAGTATTTGGTCACCTACAAGCAAGCAAGATTTCTGGTTCTCACTGACCTGTAACTTCTTCTTTAAAAGGCTCCTCAGTCCTTCACTCATTACTTGTATTGATCGCATCTGTTATCAGTATAAAAGACACCTGTCCACAACCTCAGACAGTCACACTCCAAACTTCACTATGGCCAAAGAGTCGTCAAAGGACACCAGAAACAAAATCGTAGACCTGCACCAGGCTGGGAAGAAATCAACTGTGGGAGGAATTATTAGAAAATGGAAGACATACAAGACCACTGATGATCTCCCTCGATCTGGGGCTCCACACAAGATCTTACCCCAAAATGATCACAAGAACTGTGAGCAAAAATCCCAGAACCACACGAGGGGACCTAGTGAATGACCTGCAGAGAGCTGGGACCAAAGGAACAAAGGCTACCATCAGTAACACACTGCTCCGCCAGGGACTCAAATCCTGCAGTGCCAGACGTGTCCAGGCCCGTCTGAAGTTTGCTAGAGAGCATTTGGATGATCCAGAAGAGGATTGGGAGAATGTCATATGGTCAGATGAAACCAAAATAGATCTTTGTGTTTGAAAGAATACTGAGTTGAATCCAAAGAACACCATACCTACTGTGAAGCATGGGGGTGGAAACATCATGCTTTGGTGCTGTTATTCTGTAAAGGGACCAGGACGACTGATCCGTGTAAAGAAAAAAATGAATGGGGCCATGTATCGTGAGATTTTGAGTGAAAACCTCCTTCCATCAGCAAGGGCATTGAAGATGAAACAGCCCCAAAACATCACTGCTCTAGAGGAGATCTGCATGGAGGAACGGGGCAAAATACCAGCAACAGTGAGTGAAAACCTTGTGAAGACTTACAGAAAATGTTTGACCTCTGTCATTGCCCACAAAGGGTATATAACAAAGTATTAAGATGAAATTTTGTCATTGACCAAATACTTATTTTTCACCATAATTTGCAAAAATATATAAAAAAAAAAACTTTACAATGTGATTTTATGTTTTTTTCTTTTCCTATTTTATCTCTCATAGTTGAGGTATACCTAAGATTACAGACCTCTCTCATCTTTTTAAGGGGGAGAACTTGCAAAATTGGTGGCTGACTAAATACAGTTACCCCACTGTATCTTTATATCTCATCCATGAATATCTCTTCAAGCAATAGATTTATAAATATCATAAAACACAATGCATGATTGCCTTTATTCCTTACAGCATTATGATTGTAATATCATTGTTTTAGTTTATAATGTGTTTTTTCATGCATTTTTATCAAATTATTTGTTGATGCATTTTCTATATCCCTTATCCTGTACAAGGTTGTAAGAAGACTGGAAGCCTATCCTGATAAACTTCGGGCACAAGGCAGGGTACACCCTGAACGTGCCCAAGGGTGCCAATCCATGGCAGGGCACACAACGGCTCAATCCTGAATTTTTTACATCACAGATTAAGTATGGATTGAATTGATGTGCAAAAAGCCTACAAAAGGGAACACCTGATTGGAATTGAATTAAAATTGATTTAAACCCCAGCACTAAGGTTAAACATTGATATGAGGTCCATGTTAATTATAACTATTACAAGGTTAACAATTGATCAAACCTAATAGTTTATCGGTTTAGTTGTTTCTAACATTTCTTTTCTCCTAAGATCACATATCCTTACTTCACCTGCAAAGTGCTCCAGTAACTTGGCGCCAAAAAGATGTAGCTTAGATCAAGGGCATACAAACTTGGCATGCTTTTATCTATAAAAATATACCGCAGCATGAAGATCTTCCTCTGCACTAACGTAGTAATTGATTTATCTCCTGGAAGGGCTTTATTATCCAGGGCAGGCTTGTCATAGATCTGGAGTCTGTGCCAGGAACACCGGGTGTGAGTCAGGAACATACTGTACATCTTGGATCGGATGCTGGTACATGCACACACACACACACACACACACACACACACACAGTGGGTCTACGTTGCATGTCTTCAGACTGTTGGAGAAAACCGGAGTACCCGGAGGAAGGCCACCATACATGAGAACATTTCCAATCTCACAATCACACACACACACACAGACCTGGTGGGAATCGATCCCTCGACCCTGGAGGTGCAAAGTCAGAGTGCTTAACCTTACACTATGCCACTATGCCGCTTATGAGTGTATGGTAATGCAAAATTGTGCCATAATAGATAATCAATGACATGTTTATAGTGCAGTAAAGGAATGCTTGGCAAATTTGACCTTGTGATGACATTAATAATGAATAGACTCCATGAAGAAAATCTCTTATTTCTTTATTTTATTAAGTATGCAGACCTGCAGTTTAACTTTAACTTTATTAGGGCTGCACGATTTGCTAAAATAAATAAATAAATTACATTGCTATTATTTTAAATCATAATAATTTAAACCGTGATATTTACCTATTAAATTCAATCTTGGACGTGATGCAACTTACAGTATTTAATTCTAGCCAAAAAAAGAAGAACTATTAAATGTAACATTATGGATTCAAACATATTTGTCTAGGCTGGCCAAGATATAAAATATTGACAGTCTCTACATTTCTATTCATGTGTCTATTAATTGTGATATATAGCAGCCTTTTGAGATGAAATCATTGCACTGGTCCTTATCACGGTATCCGATCAATTGTGCAGCACTAATGTACCTTTTACTTTCAGGTGTGACTGAGGTCCAAACGCGGGACGTATCTTCATAGATCATTCACGAATATATTTTTTAAACAAAGGCATGATGAAGATTATAAACAACAATGTCATGATGCATCAGAGTTTTGCATTACAGCATGCTTATAAAGGAATGCTTGGAAAATTTGACCTTGTGATGACATCACCAGTAAATAATCTCTATTAAAAAAAAATCTTTCATTTTATTATTATTATACTTGTATGTGGATTTAAAAAAGGAAGAAAACAACCAAGGAAATGTTATATGCAATAATAATTTTGTAGCTAGTATTTAGCTTTTAGAACATATTTGTGTGTGTGTGTGTGTGTGTGAGTGAAGCATCCAACGCCTCGAAGCCTTTCTCCCACTGTCGTCATTAAAACACGCCTGCTGATTGGCTCCCGAGGCACGCGCGTCACCGTGCTTATTCCCACACTGCCATTCATGAATATTCTGCGCCGAGGGGGCGTGGCCTCCGCGCAGGTCCCCGCCTCTTGGATTTAAAAAGCAAGTCTGGTGCGCGCGTGCTGGAGACTGCCAGTGTTGTTACATGGAGGCGCGCGAGTGACCGAGTGATCCAGTGATCCAGTGATCCAGTGCTGCTGCTGTTTAAGCGCCTGTGAGATCTCTGAGCCTTGATTTCATCCCACTGCGACCAGTTCATGTCCTGAAGCTCTACATGACTGCCTGCTATCCTCAGGTGTACCAGTAAGTCTCTCTCTCTCTGTTGGTTAATTTGCTAATTTTTTTAAAATGTACCTTGATTGTCTTGTTGTTGCTTGTGTGCCAAGGACTTTAAATATGAATTAATATTTTTTTTTATTTAATAATCACACAAATAGTGTTTTTCTGATTAAAAAAAAAAAAAAAGTGTAAGAGGGAAAAAATAAGAAAAGGAACAGTTGCAACCAGACTTCCTTTATCAAGTTCAATTGCAAGTTAATGCACCACTGTTGATCCTAATATTGCACAGATATGTAGCGAAATATGGACTGAATTGATATTCAGTCTACACCTGTGAGTTAGAATTCAACTTCAAAGGTTCTTCAAACATTATTATTTGTTTCTTTGCTCCCAACACCGTGTTCTTGCATCGCCTGCAAAGGTGTCAAAAACGACCAATCTTGGGTATCCAAGGGTGTGCAAACTAATGCACGCTTCCTTTCGAAATATCAAAATGTACCGCACCATGAAGATCTTCCTCTGCGCCAATGAAGTAATTGATTTATCTCCTGGAAGGGCGTTATTTATATCCAGGGCACGGATGTGATAGATCTGGAGTCTGTGCCAGGAACACCGGGTGTGAGTCAGGAATACTGTACATCCTGGATCGGATGCTGGTCCATCACAATCACACACACACACACACGCATACATTGCATGTTTGTAGAAGCAGAAACGAGCTTGCAGATCTTGATTTAATTTTTATTTTCAAGTGGATGATTGATTGTTTGTTTTTGAGTTGGGAAGACACAAAGTCAAATGATCATAAACATCATGAACGGCTTTGATTAACTTTGGTCGTGATTTCTGACTATGTAGAAACAACCCCAGAAGATACGGCTATGTAAACAAGCATGACCTCCAGACCTACTTCCTGGATAAATGTCGCTTTTTGCACGTTGCCAGTGTGGTATGAGGTGCACATGAAACTAGAGCTTGAAGCCCCCTGGAAAGTCCAGACCCACATTTCTCCTGATCATCCTTAATGGAAAGCTTGGTTCATTTAAGGTTTCCTTAACAAGCTTTGAACCTCGCATTTGAATTTAGAAATGTCAAAAGCTGTAATCAATCGAACCTCCTTTAAAGCTTGGTGTGACTCGCGCTGGAAGTTTCACGACGGTATTTCCACTCTGATCCTGTGCTGCGGTCGACGTGAGTCACTTGGTTGTTACTTTCCTAGCCTCTGTGAAAGGTCACGTTCCGTCATGTGGAATCGACCCGCAGCTGCTTAATAAAACAGGGAAATAACCGCTAGTTCAAAATAGCTCTGTGTCGGATGCAAGTTCTCACTTCTGCTTCTGAAGGCCTGGGCTGGGATTTGAGGCTCCGTCATCTGTTCCTGCACGGGTGGTCGGCTAGTTAACCGTGTTATCATTTCTCTTGTTTTATTAGTAGATGATGGACATAACCCAGGCTGGAATTCACACGTCCTACCATTTGAACAAATTCTCATGAAGCAAAGTGATTCTTTACCGATGTATAGTCGAACTAGTTTTTTTTTTGTTTGTTTTGTTTTGTTTGTTTGATTTTTTATTTTTTTTTTAAGCTAAAGGGGGAAAAAACACCACCCAACAACCCACCCCTGGGGGAAAACGGAGCCCCCATTAACAGCACTTCCGCCGCCATGTCAGTGTGTAGCTTCGCTTACTGTTTATGTAACCTGTTTGCACCGTGAACAGGATGTCTCGACTTGACCTCCTTAACACAACTTCAGAGCTTGCTTTCTCTCTGTGCACGTACTGCTTTCCTGCAATAGCTTGCAATCTTTTTTTTTTTTTTTTTTTTGTGCAAAACCCCTTGATCTGTTTTCTTACAAAGGCCTCGTGTTTCCTTTTTAAACACAACTTGTGTTTGAGGAAGCCTCGGTGATTCCGAAGGCGTTTTGGTGATTTGCCCCTTTATACTTTTTTTGCTTAGATTTTTTTTTCATGCTTCACATCAAACTAACCTAGCCTCGTTGGAAACTTGGCCCTGACTGGAAATGTGTGTGGGGGGGAATAATGGGCCTCATTGTAAAGAGCTTTGGTGGGATAAACATGCAATCGGAGGACCAGGATGGTCTGGTTCATGTTTTTTTCCAGCATTGTGCTCAGGCTTAAATGTGCAACGTTTTTTTTTTTCCTTTCTCTTGTAGGGTTTACCTGAGAAAAGGCAAACGAGCCTCATCGTTAAGATGGTTTTACAGAGGAAAAAAAACAACAGTGATTTGGATCCAGCATTGTGTTCAAGCTCAAACAGTGAAAGCATGGTTTTGGCTCTCTCGGGCACCCTTTAAAGGTTCTTTGGCTGGGAGGGTGGTACTACAGTGTAAAGTGGAACTTGTTTAACGATTTACTGTATGAACTGTTGACCGCCCACACGCCAGTGGTTCCTTTAGTAATGACGGTAATCATCTGTTTAAGTGAAGATGGTGTGAGATCATTTTGCTTCTCTATTTGTTTTATGAAATTGGTCTGCTCCACCGATTTCATGAAGAATGTCTGCCTTCCCTTTTTTGATTCTTTGATTCTTGAAGTTTTTTTTTTTTTTTTTTCTTTCTTTTTTTTTTTTTAACCCCAGGGCATCCATTACCTTTGCTACCCCGCAGCCAGGGATGATTTAATAAGGAACCAATTGGGTCCAGGTCCAAGGTGAAATCTAATTCCAGCACTTTTAGTTTTTTTTTTTTTTTTACTTTAAATAGCGCCGTCTTGGGTCGGTCTCAGATCACATGTTCTTTCCCGTTGTGTTTTTGTTTGTCTCACCAGCTTTTATCTCTTTTTCCTTCCTTGCATCCATCTTAAACTCTACTCTTATCTGATCATATGAAGAAACCTTATCCTTCGCTGGGAAGCTCAGTTTATGCTCATCAAGCTCCTGTTGCCACCCAGGGAAATCTAAATGCTGTTCAGGTCAAAGCGGGACTTTTGATTGTGCAGAATAACAGAATACAGTTCTGAGAGTAAAAACTCCCTTATCTCTCTATATAATCCCCTGCTACACTAATGTACTTATCAGAGTTTCACTAGAGCTTGGATATCAAGGTTTTCTTAGCATGCTGGAGCTGTGAACAGACTGCCTAATTCTCGTCTGGAACGCTGGCCCCCCAGGAACTCGTAAGGTCAGGACTGTACTGGGGATGTGGCAATAACTCCCAGCCGAGTTCCTATAATGTGCAAGCGATGTTCGGGAATTGTGTACAGTTTTCACAGACAGGTGTGTCTTTTCTTTCTTGCAAGTTGGCAAAAAGTTGGTCTTGGAGGACCAAGAAGGATGGCAACAGTGGTCCAAACTCCGGTTTTAAGGCTTTGTTTCTTTTAAAGTGGTAAAGGCTATCTTGGGTCACCGTCCGGCTTGAAACCACTGGCTTTGGCACGCTCCGTCCGTACTCCCCTGCATTCTTTCCTGACCTTTCCTTTGCGCCTGCCAGTCCATGTTTATTCGGCGATCACCGTTTTCCGTGTCAGCTTCTGTAGCTCTGGCTTCAGTGCTGACGGTTAAGATATAGTGCCGGGGCAGATGGGAAACAGCGCGAGGTATGTGTAGTCTGATAGCCCTGTGAGTTTAGTGTGTGTCAGCACAAAGGGATAAAGCTGATGCATTGTAGGTCAGTCTTTTTTTTTCCCCCCTCCCTAGCAATAAAGACAAGTAATGTATAATCGGGGCTATATATATATTGTGATGTGATGCATCATTCTAAATGAGGTAAGCCTTTCTATAGTGACGCAGATAAACTAACGACACCGTCGTTTTTATTTAGCTCACGCAGGCCATCGAGGAAATTACCAGCGACTCAGAGGGATGAACAAAGCACGGTTTTATTCGCACAAACATCCTGAGCCGCTCGGGTTCGACTAATCCCCCAGTCTGCGTGCTCCCATGTTTCCTATTAAAGCGGATGAAGAGATTTAGATGCCAGGAAGGCTCCAGGTTCACATGTGCAAAAGTGGCACTGCGTGTCCTGCGTAGAGCTTATGGAAAATCTTCAGTAATGCTTCCACAGCTGATTACACAGCAGGAGGATGATGAGCGCAGTTAGGAAAAGGCTCTGGGTGTTCAGCAACATGGTTGTCTTTTGTTTTGAGCCACCGTGTGCATGTGCACGTGTGCGCTGATGCTGATCTTTCAGTGCTTCCGTCTGCCACCCAGATTTCCTGTCTCAGCAGGGTTCGCACCCACCCCTGTTATAACATCATATTTCTATAACCCCTGATTTACTATACAGAAACTTAAGCCTAGTAAAGCACATTAATACAAAGATTGATGCTAGACAAATCCGTCTCACTCGGTCAATTTGCTTTGATGCTAAGAATAGACCTTCTCAGCGCTAATGGTCCCCATACACTCCTTGTTGGATCCATTTAAAAAAAAAAAATGTTTCACTCTGACCCTCTAGATGTTTCCAGTTCCGTGGAAAAGATTACGGAGCGTTCTCTAGAGTGAAGACCTGGACGTTTTTAACCCGTTTGTATTTGTAAAATTTGAATTGTTGCTCCTCTCTTCTCCTCTCCAGCCGGCGTTTGTGTTATATTAGGCCGGTGTTCTGTTATTCTTAGCCGAGCAGGATGTTTATGTGGCCTCGGAGCTGAAATATCGCTGGCAGCGCACAAGTGTTTAGATTTCAGGCACACGTCTGCGCAATCAGCAGACGTCCATTAAGTCTGCGTGCACTCTGTCTCTCCTTTCCTTATTTCTCTTTGTGTCTCGTCGGCCATGTTTTAGCGCCCCCATAAACCAACATTTACATTTCATAGTAAATACCATAGATGATTGTGGTACCAGTGAGGCCTAATTCGTGGTGCTTTTCTTTTTCATGGAAAAAGATTCATGGAGCCATGTCTTTTTTTATCTTAAAGGAAAGCAAGAAGATTTGTGTCTGTGTGGTGATATTTGGATTTCCAGCTGTTTTCTGTTAGGCCACAGCTATGCAGAGGAAGTCATAAAACACAGGTCTGAAATTAAAGATGTCTAATGCATGACTCTCTCTCTCTCAGTCACACACACACGCGCACACACGCACGCACGCACGCGCACACACACACACACACACACACACACACACACACAAATGCTCTTTATATAGTATATATTTTAGGTTTAAAATGCCAATACGCTTATCGGTTGGCCCCGAATCTGGTGAACGGGACTGTCTAAAGTTCTCTGTTTAATATAACCTTTCATTCAAGTCATTTGGAGACCCGGAGACAAACATGAGTGCTGATAATAGCATGAGTGCTAAATACAGAGCATAACAGTGCTTAAAACTACAGTGGAACCTTGGATTACGAGCATAATTCATTCCAGAAGCGGGCTCATAGTCCAAGATACCGAAACAAGTGTCAAAAAAATAAGAGCATGCATGATACATAATACTCGTAAACCAAGATTCGTTCGTTTTTCAAGTCAAAATTGATTAAAAATCTTTGCTCGTCTTGCAGAACGCTCGCAAACCGCGTTACTGGCAATCCAAGATTTCACTGTACTATATATGCATCACTTAATGTCCCAGGTGCTCTAACAATCGTTGATGACACTGTCGGTTGCAGCGTGGATGAGAGTAGGTCTGTACGGTGCGCAGTACTGAGGAGAGAGCAGCTGCCTGCCGAAACCCATATTCGCGATCGGTCAGAGGAACACTTTTAGCAAGAAAACACATTTGATGTCAACTTGAACAACGCACTGTCTCAATAAACTTACCTCCACCTCTGTTAATTACACTAACTGTTGGTCGCCAGTTCCACCAGTCACATTTAGCTTGTTCTATCAGGCGCGGAAAGATATGAATTGCCAGAGCAAAACAACCGGTTAAAAAAACAAACACACACCATTGATCATCAACGTATTGTCATTTATGTAACTGCGCTACATCAGTCCTGCTGATATTCAGCACAACGGCACTCCATCTCGTGTGATATTGTTTACATATATTCAATGGCACAGCAGTTGCGCCAGCCTTTTCCTTTATCATGAAACCCATACTGTATAAATATGGAAATTATGAACCGCCCCTAAAATTTTCAAGCCCCACTCTCTCCCTCCCCTCATTTTCCTGTTAAAAAAAAATGTATGGTCTGTATTTGACAGATTCCTTTTTACACTAGGTGCATATTTCCTGTAACTGTAGCTAAAGAATGCGCTAGCCATATTACTCAGCTCACTCTTTGATACAGCAATAACGGCTTTTTTTGCACCAGCATGACATAACATGATTAACCAACTAGTTGTATTAGTCACTCGCATTTGTCTAAACCTGTAAATCTTAATAACGAATTATGACAATCACGACGAGTTGTTAAACAGTAAACGAATATCATACAAACAGATGCACAAAGGCATTTCAGTTCAGCTTGTACAAAATGACATGCCATAGTCCAGATGAGATATATTTCTCTGTAACCAGTTTTTCAATGCTAAAAGTATGTACAAGCTGAACATTAGTCTCTCATGGATTAAAACGGAGAACAGAACCATCTGAAGGTTCTTGTCTAGTTTGGAGGTGATGCAGGAACAGGATGATGTTCGCTTCTTTCTTGAACCGCCTGATGTACATTGTAGAAAATGTCATGGAATGTTCTGTAACTAAATCCAGCTGTACGATTTGGCCTGCTTGTGATTTTGATGTAAAGTCGTTGCACGAGGAACTTTAGGGGGCTAATGATCCCTCAAGTCAGTAGGAATCAGTCTTACAGTGTGCATGGTCCGATGTTCTTTTCTAGCAAGTGTCCTGTATCTTATCAGTCTGTATCAGGTAAATGTTTAGATGTTGGCTAGATAAAAAAAAAATAGTAAAGGTCTAGAGTAAAGTTCTAGGGTAAAGGTCCAGCCTACACTGATGATTTAGATCCTGAACATTCCCGTGAGAAGATGTCTGGGATATTTTTTTCCTTTTTCAAGCCCCACCTCACCCCAGGCTTATGTAAATTCTTTAGTTTTAGTTTATTTAGCTGGGCTTGTAGTGTGTTTGCTGCTGTGTGTGTGCGTGTGTGCGCCACACTGACCACTACACCGGCAGACTTTAAATAACTTCTGTGAGAAAGGAGCTTCAGCGAAGTCTCAGCTCGTACAGGAATAGATGCCCGTTTTTAACAACGCTGCCATATTCGTTCTTCGCACGAAACCATAAAATAGTTTTTTTTTTATTTTTTTATTTTATTTTTTATTTTTTTGGATGGGGTGTGTCGAGGTCCAGTGTATTTTGTGCAGGATCAGATAATTGCAGCGAGCATTCTGCTGCAAAAAACCCGAATGGAAACGTCTTCGTGTCAGATCCATGTGATGCACTCCTGCACACCCACAGCTGTTTCATAATGACTGCTGTTTGATGAAACTCACTTCATATATACAGTAATAATATACGCATGTATAAACGCACACACCAGAATGTAGCGTGTAGCGTAGACCATCGGCCTCGTTGTGGTAGAACGTTCCGAGTACAAGCGGCTGTGGTATGTTTAATTTAAAATAAATAATGAAAATGCCTCACGATAGGGCCGAGGCGCAGTATTACATGCAAGAGGGTCTTCTGTCTTCTTGGTTGGATAAGTTATCTTGTTAGAAAGACCTCTCGTATATCTCAAACACTTAAGTTGAGTAGATGCTAGAAGAGACCTGGACGAAGTCAAATGCACAAATCAATAGGGTTTCTTAAAACTCTGGTTGCTTAAAAGTTCTTGAGTCCTTGTTTGGATCCTATGTTTAATGCTGTTGTTGTTGCTGTCGGGTTCTACATGTTATGTTGCAGGTATCCAAAGCAAAGACGCAACTCTTGTTCTTTGGTAGTAGTTAAAAGAATCACAATATGGCTTTTAACATTAAGAGCGAAAAAACTTCAAGAAGAAGTTTTGTAGTTGTTCCTTCTAACAGTATAAAGAAACCTAAGAGTTCCTTATATGGTGTTTGGTTGGCAAAGGGTTCTTCCTTCTGATATGGGCTCTAATTGGACTCGTACAGGATTGTGAAGCATCCTGTAGAAGAACCATTTACTGTACTGTATGCACCAATTAATAAGGTAGTGTTTTTTATTTGAATGATCTGCTAAGACGCACCTTTCTAAAAAAAAAATTTAAAAAAAAAGAAACCTAATGGTTTCTTAAGGAAACTAGTTTTCTATGCAGGTTCTACTTGGAAGATTATACACTCCATCTTGGAGAAATTTCATCCTTCAGACCCAGAAAGAACCTCTTTATAGTAAAATTATGTGGTATCATTTCTCGATAGTAAAACGCTACATGCTGCAAGATCTAAAGACCTAAGCATCTAAGGCATTTCTAATAAAAAGTCCCTCGTTTATTAAGTCCAGCAAGGTTCATAAGGTTAAGGCAGCTTTCCTGACCCGAGTCTTTGTCTGCAGCTCCACGTTCGTGCCGTGCCGTGAGATGACCGAAGTGATTATCAGCAGCACTCCAATGGAGGACATACGGCTCAGCCCAAGTAAAGACCGCCTCACTTTCCAGGTAACCAACTTTTTGATCCTCTTTCAAATTTCCATGAACAGCAAAATAAAAAAATTTGCTTTCAGACAAAAGTCATATTGAAATTCTCAGCTAAGGCTTTCCACTGTGGGCTTACTTTCACAAGTATAAAGGTTGCTGCTGTGTTTTTTTTTTTTTTTTCCAAAATAATATCAAAACCAGTTCCTCAAAATATTAGGAAATTTCCGAAATCATTTTGTTTTCACTTTCTAAAAAAGTAAAACACCAAAACAAATCTAATCTAATAGTGTTACTACTGTAGACGCGCTAATATTTACTCTTTAACCCATAGCCTTTCTAATTTTTCACCTGACACTTTGGTGATACTGGAGATGTTCACAGAAGCGTTCGCAGAAAAGCCAAAGTCACCAAAAGGAGAAAGGACACCGGTGGATTTCGGAGTTTTGTGAGGCAATAGAAAATATGAAGTCGGGATTGTGGTTTGCATTAAAATTGTCTAAGTAATAAATTTGAATCTTGGAAAATCTGCGCATTCGAAATCATGCAGTACCGTTGTGTGATCTCATTATCCCTGCACCATGTTCTTATAAACATATTCATTTTGTATGTTTGGTTTTCAGTAATGCATTAAAAAACGCCACCCTAATTTGTACTTAGCATATTACCCAGACTGCCTTTTCTGAGGACGCTTTTCCGTTCTTTGCTTAGAGAGCGGGGGGGAACCTTCTCATCTCATCCCAGCTGCAGTCCTCAGGGACCTGCTTTCTTTCTTTGTCTCCTTCTTTAGTGCCTCCCTTTCAGTGCACAGTTTTTTTTGTTTTTTGTTTTTTTCCCTTTGCTGCACCAAGATACACACACAAGCTATTTTAAGACTGTGTATGTGTGTGTACGTGATAATTGCGGTTCTGAGCCGTGCAGGGATTTGATGCAGCCATCTCAGCTGATATAAAAGCTGACAGTGACACAGGATAAGGATGTTTTCTCTCGTTTCTCCGAGACGGACGAGTCTGGAAGGAGTGCGCTCATCCTCTGATGCACTCTGATGCCTTCAAGAGAAATTTATGTCTGACAGTATGGTGTTGTGTTTCACACAGACCACTCATCCTTGATGGATTCTAGTTTGGGTGAAACCCAGGACAGCTTTCCAGTCCTTTTTTTTTTTTTTTTTCCTTTTGATTCAGTCTGGGAACCAACATGTTCTTACAGGACGTGTCAGGATGGTGTGAAGAAGCAGATTGTTCGGAAGTGTTTTATTCTTTTTATATCACAGCAGCTGCCCATGTTGTCGATAAGAAATGCAACAGTCATGCATCTCTTATTTCTCTTCTTCTTTTCTCCTACCCTTTTTCATGCCAATTCAGGCTCATATTTAAAAGAACGTTTCATTTCTTTCCCAAGAGACGGCTTTGCTACCACATCTTATGTCTACAACCTCACCCTTTTCCCATCCCTTCAGTTCACGTCAATGAAAAAGGCAAAGCTAAAAATACGACTCTGGTCCAATTCTCAGGAGATGTGAAGCTTTCAGGCAAATTCTCTTCCTGGGGCCAAGACCAAGGGATATAAATAAAAAAGCAGAGCACGCGTGAGACGATTACAAGCCATGGATGTTTTTTTTATAATTATTTATTTATTTTTAATGTTTTAGCGTTATCACGGGTTCTCAAGCAATCTCACATCTTTTCGATGTGCACAGAACTCCGCACACGTCTTGCATCTCCATGGCATTCACATTCTTGTTACTTTTCCTATCCTGCGACTAACGTTTTAATAATCGGTTTGTGCTTAAAAAGAGTATCGTACTTCTGTACCCTGTTAATGCAAGCTGTAATAAGAGGCAGATATAAAAATTATGCTTTAAGTTGTTTTATATATATATATATATATATATCCTGTGTGTGTGTATATATATATATATATATATATATATATATATATATATATATATATATCCTGTGTGTGTGTGTATGTATGTATATATATATATATATATATATATATATATATATATATATATATCCTGTGTATATATATATATATATATATATATATATATATATATATCCTGTATATATATAATTTTTTGTTAGGTTTTTGTTGTTTAAGAAAAGTTGCAAGAATGAAAATAATAAAACCAAGTGACCGTGTTCGGGCCTATGTTGGCTGTAGATGCCAACGACAATTATACAGCAATTTCTCAATTCATGATGAGTAAGAAAAATGTCTACTGCTAGGGCTGCTCTTAGTAAACGAACTAACACCTTCTAAGCGGGGAATTTACCAGCTCTGTGGAATAAGTAAACTTGTAACCTGACACTATGATGTACTAATACTGGAAAATTAACATGGTTTCAATTCATCACGCCGCTCCAACACTAGTTCACTGTATAATGTGGAAAGTTTTTGTTATAAAGTGTCTGGTTCTGGAACTGTTTAAAATGTGACACTTTGATATGAAAAAAATGCCTCTTTTTTTTTTTTTTTAATCCCCCTTCTCCCCATCTCACCCTCCTCGCAGATATTTCCTGATCCATCTGATTTCGAACGCTGCTGTAAGCTGAAGGACCGCCTTCCGTCCATCGTAGTGGAGGCAACCGAGGGTGAGGTGGAGAGTGGCGAGCTGCGCTGGCCGCCAGAGGAGCTCCTGATCAGACGGGGAGAGGGAGATGAAGAGGATGATGAGGAGGAGGAGGAGGAGGAAGAGATTGATGGGAGTGTACAAAAGGGACAGCAAACGCAAAGAAAAGACTGATGTGTACGCGCATATGCACAAGCATGGTTTAAGAGTCCTTCATTAAGAACGGGATGAGAGGAGGAATGTGACAAGAGGCTGATGCTGATCTTACACCTGGTGCTAAATTAAAGCTTTACCAATACAGCCCGCTTATTATGAATACCCTTACGTCATGCAAGATAACTTTACACCGAGTTCCTTTTAAGCCTCGACACAAGCCAGCGTAGCCACCCGCCATAACGCGTTCTCGTCTCTCGCTCGCTCTCACACTCCTTGTTCTCGCACGCACATTTTCTCGCACACATTAATATCCATATATAATTCCGCATATGTTCGTCGATGTTTGAGGGGAGGAATTTAGTTGTCTGGCTTGTTTTTTTTTTTTTTCAACAAGCGCAATATCCCTCGTGATAGACTTTTAGATGATCATACTGTACACACAGTGTTTGCTTTATTTTCTGCAATAATAATAATAATAATAATAAATGTATTGATTTTGACGATTGATGTTAGGTGACTATATAGGGTTAAACAGCAATGGCATTCAGACTGTTCAGTTTTCACTGGTGTGAAGGATAAACTTCCAAAACACACCAGTTAAGTTCATTTTCAAGCCGTCTGTTCTAACTTACAGCAAAATGAAGCCACGAGGCCGATTTCGCACTGAAGCATCAAACTGTCTAGGATGTTATTGCTAATTTTGGGTTTAGCCTAGTCACCATTTTGTTTTTGTTGTTTGTTTTGTTTGTTTTTTCATTTGGAACATTCTTCCATTTAATACTGTATGTAAATAATTTTTGTACTCAGAAGTAGTCATTTTCACTGTGAATATCTGCATGTAGTTGTTTGTCTTTGTACTGTACATAGATCAGTTTCTTTTCAGTGAGCTAACGATTAGCATGCAGTGGAAGTTGACACAAATCCAAATCTGTCGTTTAATGCTAATCGTGTTCTTTACCCGTCCCCTCCCCATCGCTTTAGACATAACTCATTGCATTTAGAGTACTGTAAAAATTTATATTTGGATTCCCAGTGTGATTGGAATACATCCTCTTCCCTCAGTGGAAAGGTTACAAGAAGGTCACCTTGGCACTGAGAGCACCTTTGTATATTGACACAATGTCTAGCCATTATTTTTATTTCTGGTCTGTTTCTCGTCTACTTGCTGGCTATGTATAAAGGCTTTGGTCTCAGTCTGTGTATGTGTGTATGCGGGTGTTAAGAGGGTCAAGTGTGTTAAGTATGTGTAAGGGTCCTCTGTGTGAACTGCTTGTAGATTTGCTCTGTATTATGTGTACAGCTCAGGGAGAATAGCTGCCATTTTTTTCTTGGTTATGATTTGTTTCCCCTCTCCACCATTGTTGTTGTTGTAAATAAACATTTGGAACGTACTTTAAAACTTTGTTGTATTGTTATTTTGTGTGTGGTAGGAAATATGAGCATTTTGTGTGAGGTAAAAAAAAAAAAACTTTTTTGTGTGAGGTAAAATGAGTCAAGTTTAGCATTTTGTTTGAATGTGTGAGGTAAGATTAGAATAGTAGTTCATTTTAGCATGCTGTCTAAATATGCGAGGTAAAAGTAGTGTATATATATAAGCTTTAATTGTGTATATGAAAGGTACAACTAATACTTCTAAGCAATTTGTGTGACATAAAACTAGCAAATGTTGACTTTCTTGTGAATGTGAAGTAAAACTAGTCAATTGTAGTTTTTGTGATATATGAGGTAAAACCAGTCAATTTTAGCTTTTATGTTTATATCTAAGATAAAACTAGTCAACTTGTGCTTTGTGTGTATGGATAAGGTAAAACTAGTAAATATAAGCATTTTGTGTAAATGAGTGAGGTAAAAAAAAAAAAAAAACTTTTAGCAAATTCTATCAACTTTTTTTTTGGTGAGGTTAAATTGCTTAAGTTTAGCATTTGTAAATATATACTGTATAAGATAAAATGAGTCAAGTTTAGCATTTTGTTTGAATGTGTGAGGTAAAATTAGAATAGTAGTTTTAGCATTCTGTCTAAATATGTGAGGTAAAAGTAGTATATATAAGCTTTAATTGTGTAGATGAAAGGTACAACTAATACAACTAAGCAATTTGTGTGACATAAAACTAGCGAATGTTGACTTTTCTTGTGAATGTGAAGTAAAACTAGTCAATTGTAGTTTTTGTGATATATGAGGTAAAACCAGTCAATTTTAGCTTTTATGTTTATATCTAAGATAAAACTAGTCAACTTGTGCTTTGTGTGTATGGATAAGGTAAAACTAGTAAATATAAGCATTTTGTGTAAATGTGTGAGGTAAAAAAAAAAAAAAAACTTTTAGCAAATTCTATCAACTTTTTTTTTGGTGAGGTTAAATTGCTTAAGTTTAGCATTTGTAAATATATACTGTATAAGATAAAATGAGTCAAGTTTAGCATTTTGTTTGAATGTGTGAGGTAAAATTAGAATAGTAGTTTTAGCATTCTGTCTAAATATGTGAGGTAAAAGTAGTATATATAAGCTTTAATTGTGTAGATGAAAGGTACAACTAATACAACTAAGCAATTTGTGTGACATAAAACTAGCGAATGTTGACTTTTCTTGTGAATATAAAGTAAAACTAGTCAATTGTAGTTTATATGTAAGATAAAACTAGTCAACTTGTGCTTTGTGTAAATGTGTGTGGGAATGTTGGCTTTCATTGTGAATTTTGTAACATTTTCTCTGAATGTGTGGGACACAGCTAGTAAGTTTTTACATTTGGTGTAATTGTGAGGCGTAAAACTTTTAAGTATTTTACGTGAATAACAGTTGGTAAATGCTAACATTTGTTGTTAGCATCATTTAAAAACTAATCAATGTGAGCTTTTTGTGTGGATGTGTAGGGTAAAAAAAATAGTAGAATCTGTGAGCTAATAGTGGTAAATGTCAGTGTTTTGTGTGAACTATGACATAAGACTAAAATGTTAGCTTTTATTGTGAATTTTCTAACATTTTCTCTGAACGTGCCAGGTAAAACTAGTAAACATAAGCCTCTTCTGTGAATATACAAGGCAAAACTAGTAAATAAGGATGGTTTAATGCAATGTCTGAGGTAAAATATGGGAATGATGTATATGTGGAAGGTAGAAAAGTTATTCTTAGAGGTCTTTTTTAAAACAACGGGGCAAATCTCACCCCCTTTGTTTTCTTCATTATGTTCTGTTCATGTAAAACAAATATAACTTAAAAAACTTTTGGTTTCAGTTCCTTTTGCAGCAGCTTTAAAGCAATGTGGCTTGACTTCCTGCAAAACATTGTGTGTGTGTTCTGTGCACGGTATTTGAATGCATACTGTATTTAGTTGCACAAACCACATTGTGCCTTCCTGCCTTCCCAAACTTACCTCGAGCCTTGCACACTTCCTCTGTGCAAGCTGAGGGCTTTCGCATTCGCGTGTCTTTATTTCTTCTAAGGGCATTAACTAGAGGTCATCTGTCAGCTCAAGATAAAATGCAATAGTTAACTAAAGAACTCTTTTTGCCTTAAAATGGTGATTACACTAGTTTGTGATGTTTTAGTCTTAAAACAGCCTCGCAAATGATATTATAAAAATATATGTATATACTTTAAAAAAAAACTATATACACTAGTTAAATACATTTAGGATCTCCTGCTGTAAGTACCTGTTGTTAAAGGTTACAAAGTTTTGAGAAATAGTTAAAAGTTTAAAGCTAAAAAATAAGCTGATCAGCTTTAATGTATTTAGTAATATTATTATTTCAGGTTGAAGCCCACATACTTGTCTGCCTGTCTTTCTGTATGACAGAACTCTCTGCCCAACTTATTATTACAAAGAAATAAAACATTTGTAAGGTTGAGTATCTTACAGTTCGCCTTGTTTACGCTAAGTTGTTCTACTTTTGGTGTCCGCCAAATACACTCCTTGTTTGGTAATCGAAGAGTGAATCACAGATGAGAAATCAAAAAAAGTAGAATGGATAAAGATTACATTTTGTTTTAAAACTACTTCAGGATGTTAAAATTTTTACTGCTGTTATTTCAGCTGTAAAAATATGAGATTATCCCAGTAAAAATATTCAGTTTAGCTTTTCTAATTAATATACTGTGTATTGGTGCAGGTGTTTGTTTACATTGAGCAAGTAGTTTATTAATACAGTAGCTAATTTATTTTAAACTAAATTATTAAATCCGCCACATAACTGTTTATTACATGGCTTTTATTCAACATCTAAGTTTTACTTATGATGCAGGTTAAATTTCAGGCAGATATTTAAGTCCAGTACTGCAAAAGTTTCAAAAAATTTAAACTTAATTTTAAAGACCCACAGTTTGATGCATGTGCAGTTATATAAACCTTGTGGGTTATACTCTGGCACAAACCTGCACATATCTTTACTTCAACTCAATGTTTTGATTTCTCTTATGGTGCAAGGTTCATTTTAAAAGTAAAAAAAATAATAATCGTTTCTGTGTATTGAGGATTGTGGCAGCTTATAACAGTTAATGCATTATGGTTGTTTCTGTGTCTTCCGCATACTCTGTGTATACACTGTAAACTATCACCTTGATTGGCTCTGTTAAGTGATGCATATAAGCATGCCCACCTCAAGGAAAAAGCATTAAATTGATTGGCTCTGTTGAGTGATGCGTATATAAATATTTGCTTCTTTCATTTCTGTATTTTCTAGCTTTTCACAAAAATTCATTATGGTGTGACAACCTTATATGTGTTTCCGTCTTGGACTCGTATCTTGCTATGCAACAAACATTAGTCTCCGCTATTGTTTTGTACACTGAACAGCCATAACAATAAAGACACCTGGGTTCTCTGAACCCTAAAAGCATGACTCCACAAGACTTCTGGGGGTATGCTGTAGTGTCGGCCACTAGGAGGTTAGCTGAAGATTAATTGCTGTAAGTTGCAAATTGTGGCCTCCATGGATTGTCCAGCACATCCCATAGATGCTTGATCCATTGTGATGTGGGAATTTGGTTAATGTTATGCCTGATTTATATAATTACAGATTTATAATTACTTACAGATTTTAACTACAGATTTATCAGACTTTTCCAAACCAAACAACATGTAATTCACATCATGCATGTGTCATACCAGTTGCATTCAGCTTGAAATAAAATTTCTTAGTAAAGCAAAAAATAATCATTTGTAAAGAACTACATTTTTTTAAACCTGGTATCTGAGGACCCAAAGTTAATCTCCCATTTCGATTGTGCTCCAACATCAGACAAGGAGCGCTAGACAATTATCACCTTACTCAGTTGTGAATAGCAATGTTTTTAAGCAAAAGGAAAGTTTCAAAAATGTTTATACCGCAGCAATATTGCAGTCACAGTTCTGATACTGTACGTGCTTGACACATGTAATTTAAATTACAGCCTTATACTAATATAATTCTAATGCCCAGGTGTACGTAACATGATATATGCTCTATATAATCTATATTTAATAACAAACCAAGTAAAAAATAATATATATAATTTGCTGATTTGAGGACGTTTTCTTTAAAGCAACATTTCTGCAATTTTTATATGTCAATATCTGAAGCTGAATCTTAAAGGAGAACATGTTTTGTGAATATATGACGTAGAACTTATAAATAAGAGCTTTTGAGCAGATAATAAAGTAAATGTGAGCCATCTCTCTATCAGTGTGTGACATAGTAAACATAAGCATTTTGTGCAAATATGTGAGGTAAAACTAGTAAATGTAAGCTTTTTTATTATTTTTTTAAATTTTTTTATAAATGTGTAAGGTCCAACAAGGAATCTTATAAATAAACGTATAAATATATGAGGTAAAACTTTTTATATGTCATTTTTACTGAATTTCAGAGGAATAAATTGGAAATATGAGATTTTGGTATGAATATATAAGGTAAATCATTTTTGTTTCTAGCCTATTTAATGACTATGTGAGGTATAAAACTAGCAAATCTCACTTGTTCGTGTAAATGTGTCATTGCCAATGAGAAATGTTAAGCTTTTTTTATAAGAATTAAAAAAAATTATAAGGTAAAACATAATCACATCACTTGTAAATGAATGAGGCAAAATAAATAATTATAAGCCCCGTTATGAATGTTTGAGGTAAAACTAGTAAATAAATGCGTAAGGTCTAACAATAAATTTTGAACTTTTTGTATGAATATGTGAGGTAAAACATGCAAGTGTGATCTTTTTTTTTCAATGAGACATTTTGAACATTTTATGTAAATTTTTGAGGCAAAACTACATGTAGTACCTTTTTTGAGCTAAAAAAATCTAGTGCTAGTAGGGGGCAGGAGTGGCTTGGAGGTTAAGGTGTTGTGTTGTGGGCCAGGAGGTCCTTGGTTTAAGCCCTAACGCCGGCGGGTCGCCACTGTTGGACCCTTGAACAAGGTCCTTCACTCCTAAGTGCTCAGACACAATCAGGCTGGCAGCTCATTCCTGTAAATAACTGCCAGTGAGGTAAAACTAGTAAATGTAAGCTTTTTGGATGAGAAGGTTTAAGCTTTTATATGAGTTTGTGAGGTAAAACATCTGTAACAACTGTAAGCTTTTTGATTAAATGTACTGTATGAGATAAAAGTAGTTAATATGAACCTTTTGTATGAATGTTTGAGGTACAATGAGGAAATGAGTGTGTGTGTGTGTGTGTGTGTGTGTGTGTGTGTGTGTGTGTGTGTGGTTAAGTAACAGGTTAGTGAGATGGATCAGTTGAAGAGTGACTTAGTTCCATGCTGAGGTCCTCAGGTTACTTCCTGGAAACAGTGAGTAGACATTCCACCTCCATAAAGACATCTCCTGGTTACACACACCCACACACAAAGTGCACACGCACAGCACAGCTGAGTTATTTATGCAGTGGACAGTGCTATAGTTCACTCAGGTAGACCAACATCACCTCATCATGGTGTTAACACTTGAAAAAGTGTCGGGTAGTGTGTATTCAGCATTTCTTTTTTTTTACCCCCAGGATTACAATTGTAAAATGGATAACTTTCTAATTGAAATTCTAAAACATGGCGTTTTGTTATCTGCTTAATATTATATTAAAAACTTGATCACAAATTGCTCAATAATCTTTTCAAATGTTCCCAGCTTTTAATCTTAATTTTGTGTGTATGTTCCTGTGCATGAGCGTGAAGTGGATGTGTGTGTGTGTGTGTGTGTGTGTGTGTGTGTGTGTGTGTGTGTGTGTGTGTGTGTGTGAAGAGGATGTGGACAGTTTTTGTGTGGTTTCTGAGCCACATGGACAAGAAGTGTGTGTGTGTGTGTGTGTGTGTGTGTGTGTGTGTGTGTGTGTGTGTTTTAAATTATTCTCAGGGTCATAGTTCTCAGTCACTGATAGCTCTTCTCTCTCATTCCCAGAATTCTTTCCAGTGGAAACAATCCGCCACTGATCCTTGTCTCTCAACACACACACACACATGCACACACACACCCTCTTGCTCACACTTTCCAACCTGTCAACTTACACCCTGAGCTGTCCTCACACACAGACCGGCACCCGTTCACCACAAGTACTGCTTTATATACATAGGTGCTGGCCACACACTTACACTCACACGACATAGACCATTTGTCCGCCTTTTTGTTTCTGTCTCTCTTTTTTGTACATTCTCTCATTTTCTCTGTTTGTCTCTTTTTCTCTCTCTCACCATCTGTTTAACATTCTTCCTTTCTATCTTTCTATTTATCTATTATCATCTATCATCTATCTATCTATCTATCTTTCTATTTATCTATCTATCTATCTGTTTCTACTCGGTTGTCATCTTTTTCTCTCTGTCTATCATTCTTTCTGTCTCTATCTGTCCATCTACTCTCTTTCTATCTTTAGTATATCAAACCTTTTTTGACCCTGAATAGGTTGTAAATCTTTTGGGATTGATTGGCTTTATTTCATTGTTGTTACTGATTCTGACAGCATCTCTCTCCCGCTCTCTGTCTCTCCCTCTCTATCTAAGATAAAATGACCACAAGCTTGTTAACGTGTCACTCACTCCTACATTTCTTTTGCTAAAGCGCATGCCAAGCTTTGATTTATTAATGGAAAAACTTGTAAATAAGCAGCAGATTAGGGCACTACTTGGGTTGTAAATTGTCATCGGTGTTATTTTTACAAGAAAAAGTGGATTTATTTTTTTTACGTTTCAGTTATTAATTATTAGGGTCATAATTAGACTTTGACGTCTACACCAGATTACACCATTTTATGTTCCTGTTTTTGTACCTAGGTTCTTATATGGTTCTAAATAAAACTCTTCACCTGGGTGGTGCTGGACTCCTCCCATTTACAGTATGCATGGAATTTTTGTATGAAAACATTTCAGGGTGTGATGCTTTAGGAAGCAGGTTGTTTTCCGATAACAATGCAAGTGTTTAATTATAAACTTATAACTCGAAAATATTCTTACATTGAATAAAAAATACATATGAAAGATTGTTTTTAATGTTAGGGAGGTTGTATTGTGAGGTTTTCTGCAAGATGTTTCTTTAACAAGAAGTTTCATGGATGTCGTTTTATTAGATGTGAGTAAAAAGATAAATTCGTTACCATTAGGGGCAGCGGTGGCCCAGGAACTTGAAGCTCTGGGTTGCTGATTGAGGGGTCAAGTCCCACCACCACTGTTTCATCACTGTTGAGCCTTTGAGCAAGAACATTAACCCTACACCCAGGCAGGTTGCGACAGGAAGGGCATCTGGCGTAAAACCTGTGCCTGGTCCAATGATCTGATGTGGCAAACCCTAGGAGAAAAGGGGCCAAGGAAATAAAATGTTAGCGGCCATAGAAATAAAATGTTAGCATTACTCTGGTATTAGACGATTAAAACACTTAATGATATGCAGACACGGAAAAATAATAAACTTCACACATCATCACACAAACCCATTATTTATAATTTTCCTACAACCTTTGTTTTTTATTCTTCGGTGTGTCTCACAGCTCGCGTGAGTGTTTTAATATGCTAATGCTCTAATCTGCACACTTCCTCCACCGACACTGATATAAATAGGGAGTCGTTGTCGTCGTCTGCTGATTATTTATGCTTGGAGAATGTTCTGGAAAAACTAAGCCCTTAAGAAACAGAGAGAACAGAGAGAAAGAGGGGGGTTATGGGTCTTTTACCTGAATAGATTCATGCCGTGAATGGATATTAAACCCAAACTAAAAGGGTCGGACATCACAGACGCACACTAGCCTGAGGACCCGAAGAGAAATGGAATACTTCAGATTGGAATGTAGATTAAATAGTAAAGATAAATTTAGATTATTGCACTTTGCAAGTGCACTTCTCTTGTTCTTCTCTCCCAAGAAAGAAAAAAAGAGAGAGGTCAAAGGTCACGAGAATGTTAAAAACACCAAATTCTTTCCGACGAAGCCTTATTAAAGTGCTATCTATAGCCTGTTTTTAAAATAAACCAAAGACAGAATGTCCGAAGTTGAAAAGAAAACATTCTCTGTAGTGTCTCTTAATTCGCCGTTTCCTCCCTCCCTCACACACACACACACACACACACACACACACAGACTTTGTGTCCATGTGCACCTAAAACCACACAAAGTCTGTCTACATTGTCTTACGTTCATGCTCCGTGTGGGTTTAAAACACACATCCGTTCAATAAAATAAAAAAAAAAATGTCCAAATCCACATCCACATCCTCATAAACATTTGCACACACTCTGAATGTCAATGCAGCTGAAAGTACATTTACATAAGGACACGTTCAGACATTCTATTTAAAGAAGGGGAGTTCGAGTCAAAGCGGGAGTTTTGATTGTGCAGAATAACAGAATACAGTTATGAGAGTTAAAAACTCCCGTTATTTCTCTATATAATCCCCTGCTACACTAATGCACTTATCGCAGTGTTTCACTAGTGCTTGGATACCATCAAGGTAGAAAGTTTTCTCAGAACGCCTGAGCCATGATCGGACTGCGTGCTTCATGTCTTAAACCCTGGCCTCCCAGGAACTCCTTCAATTGCTCAAACAAATGGAAATAGCTTGGAGCGAGGTATGTACTGTACTGGAGATGTGGCAATAACTCCCAGCTATTCATGTGAATGTGTGTACAGTTCCCATAGACATATGCATTACTTCTGGCGAGTTGGTGACTAGTTATCTATTGATTTTGCATTCCACTTGCTGGATGTCAATGGAACCAACTACTCAGAGCTCCCTTAGCTAGGGTTGTCATTCACAGACATATGGCCTTCTTTAAAACATTTGTAGGGCTGCAACTAACGATTATTTTGATAATCGATTATGTTTTCGATTAATCGATTAATCGGATAAAACCTAACCGCTTCTTTAATTTGATATTTTGCTTATAACTATTAAAAAAAACATAAATCAGAGTATTATTTATGTATAAAAATAAACTTAAAAAAATGCAAAAGCCACATATAGAGTTTAATAATCTTTAATTTTGACATTTAAAACCTTAAATGAAATGTAGTATATAATATATACAGTATATATATATATATATATATATATATATATATATATATATATAGTTTAAAAAATACACTGATCTATTCAGTTGATAAGATATAAACAGCTAAAATAATGTATTTTGTATAATAAAATGATGTATGTATAAGTAAAACCACAGTAAATTACAAGTTAACTTTGTAGTGGACTATTAAAAAAACTGTAGAAATGCAAAAAGCTAATAGTCACAAATATACTGTTATTTGCATTCGCTGAAAACCACAACAATCACTAAATGTAATATTCTACTCTTATTCCCACCGTGTAATTTAAGCTAATCTAAAGTAGGCCATTTAACTAATCACTCATGAGGTGATTGCGCAATGTGATGCTAGCGAGTAGCACGTGAACAGATATAGCGCGACTGTCCCGAAGTTAGCAAACAGTTTAAACAAAAGCACTTAAACTATACAACTTTTACACAATGGAGATACAGTTTTTACTGACCCTGCTGACGTTTCGCCATCCGTAACACCAACACGTTTTCTCTTTAAGTGTTCGTGCATGACATGCCATGAAAGCTCGGTCTTGCATAGCGTGCAGGTTACCGTCTTCTTAGAGGCGTTTAATGTAAATCACTCACATACCTTGGAGGACTCGGGGCGCGCGCTTTTTCCTGCCGGCGCTTCTGTTACCTCCATAACGAATTTCATTATCGATAATTATCGATTTTATCGATTAGTTGTTGCAGCCCTAAACATTTGCAACAGTAACATTTGTATCAGTTTCACTTGAATGCACCTCATACTATCAAGGCCAGAATTTGAAAGTACAAACATTTTAATCTGGTTATCAGAATATTTCAGGCAGAAACCTGGTTGCCTCTGCAGGGAGGTTAAAACTTGGGCTTTTTAGTCTGTGAGTTCCATTCCCAAGCCTGATGAAAAGTTAGGTTCCTTTAAACTTTTCTTTCTTAAGTTCCCACCTTTATACTAATAAATGTGAGTGCATGTTGTGAATTCTTTGGGCATCTGCACGTACTTCATTAGCGGAGTTGCTGTTGTGGCAAGGAAAGGAAATGACAGAGATGAAATGATTGCTCGCACGGGATGAGCCGCGCATCCAGACGGCGAGACCGAGCTGGAATTGAAGGCTCGAGCGAAACAAACCATTAGGGTTTGAACAGTCTGTGAGAGGGGGAAAGGCAAACAGCAGAAAATACGCTTGTGTTATCGTTTGCGTCCGTTTTGCATAATCGAGGTTGGCTGCTGCGCACGCAAGACGCATTATTTATGCTTTTATGATGGTTATGCGTTGAGACAGATTGCAAAACAGGTAAGACAGAAAGCTGATTTTGGTCATACCGCTTGCTATTACACCATATTTGGTAACGTTTGTGCTGAACGTCAACAATCTTTAGCCTGAAGGATTGTTTTTCGTTCATTATTTAGGCGCATTCCTGTTTCAGGAGAGACGTTGTGCTGGCACAGGCCGACATTAAACCTGTCAGACTTTGATTTGACCTCCTGGGACAAAATGTTGACCCTAGAGTGGTTTATAGATAAACGTCTCAATCCCCTTCAGATAAAAGCACATGCCAAAGCGACCAGGTCATGGAAAAGTCTTTAGTCTGGCTAAGAGCTCGGGCCACACGTGTACACGTGGACATGCAGACTTAACACATACACACACACACACACACACATACATCCTTTGGTGCTGAGATAATGTGATGGCAGGATTGGTCCCTATTAAAAGGGTTTATTTGTCGAGCTGTCCATTTTTCCATTGCCCTTAAATGGAGTGCTATGATAACTCATGGAGGTCCCGGTTATACAACCACTTCCAGTCCTCCGTTTGCTCTCTGGATGAGATGGAGAACAGCGCAAGAAAATATTTGCTCTGTGTCTGCACCGGGTAGTTAATAGACTTTTCTAACCCTTTCAACATTCATCAAGTGTAATTTTAATACACTTCCCCTGAACCTTTCCACATTTGTCACTCTCTTAAAAGCGAGAGCACACGTGCCACAACCACTTCTGGATGCCGTTAAAAATGTAAAAGAAGGAAAAAAAATATGTGAACTCACGTTTGTGTCTGTGTGTTTTTATTGCAACAAGATATATTTTTAGTTTTTAAAAATATCGCGGCACTCTTTAACCTTCCCTTGTAAACGTCTTGATTCCATTTTCAGAGGTTTTGCGATGTCCCAAATTCAGGGAGTTACATACGTGAGCCCCTGTTAATTTAAACAGTGCCAACTCCCAGAGAGCTGTCTTTGATTATTTTTCCATAATCAGTATTTATTAGCATTGACATGGTAAGGTTTTCTGTATGAAGATTAAGAGTTTATGGAAACCAGTGTTAATGCATTGCAACAGTCAGTAAGTTTTTCACAACAGGAAAGTGTTCAGGTCAGACGAGGTTGAGGGTTCTTTGTAAACATGACAAGGTGCATTTTTAGTCATATTAGCTTCAGGAAAAAAAAAAGAGAGCCTGGAGATGAAAAGACCTGTAATGCCAATGCATAGGTCAATGATGATAAAAAAAAAAATTATATGTGCTTATACAGAATCCTTGCCAGTGTGTGTTAAACTGTTTATTTAGGTGTTCGGAACCAAACACGTTTTACTTTTATAAAACTAGCAGAACATGGGAATGACATTAAGAAAATGTAGAACTCTTGATTAGCTGTTGTTGTTTTTTTTGGTCATAGAAAGAACTTAGAAAGAACATAGACTTCCATGACTTTTGGAGCATGTTTAATGACTCAGTTCCGAAAGGAACAGGCAATGTCTCATGTCTCTAAAACTAACTTCTCTTACAGCCATTCCACAACATTAAGTGACTACAAAGCCATTGTTGGACTCTTGACCAAGTTCCTCCACCCCATTTGCTCAGATACAATCTGGTGTTGAACTGGCAGCTCGACCCCGTAAGTAACTGCCTTACTTTACACAGAAACGCTAGATGTATCTTTAGGGTGGGAAGTATCCATCACCCGATGTGCCAGTTGGCACATAAACGGATCCCCCATCCCCCCCCCCCCCCCCCCCCCCCCAACTACAACCACCCTTCACGCCTTTCAAGTCTGCCCCAAGTCCTAACCTCCTGGTAGAGGCAACCATGGTTTAAAACTGAAATAACCTGGTGCTGGGTTTGCTTGTCCAGTTGATATCTCAAAGTTCCAGGGCCACTGAACTTCAGTTTTTTAATGTTCTCCCATGTCTCAAGCTTCTGTGGGTCTTCAAAATCCCTTCTCAAGTATTGAGTGTGTATGTGTGCATGGTACACTGTGATGGACTGGACTGCTCTTTAATTCAAAGTGTATTCCAAATTAATTCACAACATTCCCAGGAATTTCCATGACGACCACCAAATAAAGTGCTTACTGGGTATGAATGAAAGAAAATCAACTAACAAATGAATTAATGAATTAACAAATATATGAACAAATGAATGAATGAGTAAATATTTTTTATCGACAAATAAGTTAATGAACAAATTAATTAATGAATAAATCAACAAATGAATGAATGAGTTAATGAACAAATGATGAAATTAATTAATAAATGAATGAACAAATGAATTAATTGATAGATGAATTAACAAACTAATTAAGGAATGAACAATGAATGAACGCATGGACAAATGACTGATCGAATAGATTAATGACCAAATTAATCAGTCAACGGATAACTGACTGATCGAATAATCGAAAATTGAATGAATAAATGAATGAACAAATGAGTGAATGAATAAATGAATTCATGAACAAATTAATGAAATCATTAATTAATGAATAAATTAATTAATTAATTATCCCATTCTGGCACCGATAAAACACGTGTCAACTTCTTAATCCATGTCTGTGTCTAATGTAAACTTTATACAAAACTTCCGACTCATTTTCCTGAAGGAGACGAAGGGTGCCATTATTTTTGGACTTGACCAGTGACCAAACGGCGGCCCCTGCCGACTCCCTGCACGGTGATAAAGACTATGGCGGCCACCACAAGCTTAAAATCTTCGAGATTTACATCTTCTTGACACTTTACAAACTCACCGAAGCTAGAAATGAAAGAAGAAAACGTATTTAGCCGAACGAAAGCTCGATAAAAGATGCTCGTATCCGCTTTAACGTTACAGCTTACCGTTAGGCTACCTGGCTAATAGGTGACTCGCTAGCCTGATGCTACTGTATGTTTTTTTTTTTAAGCCCGTGTCTTTTTATTCGTGAATTCATGAAATACACATTTGGAGTATAACGTTATTTTACGTTTAGACTGTGCTGAATGTGTTAACTCGATATTTATGTGAAGCAGGCTGTGGAATCCGTTCTAGCTGCTATGATGCTAAGCATCTAGCTAACAGATAAAAACATCAAACCGGAAGTTAAAAAAAACACCAACTGTCACAAATTCAGGTAAGTCCAAGAGATTTTTATTTGTATTATTATCATTTTTTTTTTATTGTTTGTATATATTATACCTTAAGTTATGTGCGTTTGGACTTGCTTTTTTTACGCTACCGTTAGCAAGGGCTGTGCTTAGCTACCGTTACCTCAGCCTCCGGGTACTTAGCTTTAGGCTAACACTAACATCCATATCCTAAACTCGTGAGATAATTTAAAATTTTAACGGTTCTTTTATACAAACTGGAACGCTGACAGTCTGTATGTCATTAAGTTTTGCGCTAACATTATTAACAGGAGCGCTACATAGGGGTCGAAAAAGCAGTGCATTATTTTTAAAGTGTGCCTCAGGTGTAGTGAGTGTGGGGGGATTTGGGACACTAATGAATATAGTCGGCTTTAAACAGCCAGGTTTTAATGCTCTGGCCTTAGTTTAAGAGATCAGGGTTTAAGTTTTAGTGAATTCAGGTTTATTTTATTTGGTTTTAATTAATGCTTTAATTTTTAGCTGTTATATCATGTAGTCCATGTTAAACATGTAAATTTAAATCTGGCCAAGTAAACAAACAAACAAAAAAAATTTTCTTCCTAAATATTGCTCCTTACTTTCTCCTTACTTTTTCTTATAGCCACTTATAATCATATAAACTAGTGCCTTTACAGGTTTACAGCGTTGTATACAGTAGGAATAGGAATTACCAGTCACCTCCCGATATATATTTTTGGAATATCTTTGTGTTGATTTGATTAAAACTGCGATTCTGTTTCAGGGAATAAAATAAAAGAAACATCTTGATTCAGATAAATCGAGCCTGTTCCTTATAGCATTAGTTTTCTCTCTTAAAAATCAAGCGCAGCATTTAAACAATACAAACTAACTTCAAATACAGTGGAACTTCGGTTTGCGAGTGTTCCGCAAGACGAGCAAAGATTTTTAATACATTTTGACTTGGAAACGAACAAGTCTTGGTTTACAAGTACCGAGTATCATGCATCACGCATGCGCTTCTTGTTTTGATGCCGAGCGTCACATGATCACAACTGAGCCAACAGTTTTTTTTTTCTCACTTGCACTGCGGAATTGTGGGTAATTGTCTCCCCTGCAGGGTCTTAGTTCTCATCTCTTACTGACTGCGTGTGGGTTTGTAAAACACCACACACACAGACCCCTTCTACTTTTGCCTTCACAAACACACACATACACACACACTCTTTCTCTCTGTTCTACACAGAAACACTGCTCTGTCACGATTCTTTTCAAAGGTAAAGTGCAGGTTAATTTGTTTTGTTTTTACTTTACAGCGGTGATTCTGTTAGTGTGTCGCTCAATAGAGTGTCATTAGAGAGATTTCTTTTTTATTTGTCCAATAAAACAGTGTTTCCGTTGTGTGCGCGCGCGCACGTGTGTGAAAAGAGTGGAGGAAGGGTAACTGAGAGGGAAAGGGGCTCCTCACTTTAGCTTCACACACGCACACAGTACCTGCGCGCACAAACAGAAACACTTATCTGTTGAGATTTATTTTCCCTTTTTTTTCCTAAGTAAAGTGCAGGTTAATTAGTTTTATTTTTACTTAATATTTTGTGTTTATCATTTTTATGTATTTATTTTTTGGGCTGTGGAACGACTAATTTAAGTTTCCATTATTTCTTATGGGAAAAAAATGGGAGTGTTTTAAAATACGAGCCTGCTTCCGCTTGCTCACAATCCAAGATTCCACTGTACAAGTATTTAACGTTTAAAATTTAAATAAAATTAAATAAAAAGCTACCAGCATAATTATTATTTCTAAACAAACTTGGCAAATGATTCACTCCTACCACACCGGATGAAAATGTGTAATTAATTCAGAATGCGCCACCTGTAGGATTTTAAAGGTGATGTTTTACTGCTTCAAATGCCTTTAAAGTTTCAAAACTCAACTTGACATTGAGTGTGCAGTTTAGGCGGCTGCATAAAATGTGTTTCTGTTGCGCCATTCGGAAGCTTCGGCACTCTGTACAGAATCGTTTATATCGGAGGCTGATCAGTCATGGTCAATCACACTGAAAACCAGCCAATTCTGGACACTGGCCAATCAACCAGTGAAATTTTTTTTTTTTTTAAATGGCGAATTGTAATTCAAAACTGATTTTTTCCTCCTATCTCTGCTATTTAATGAATTAAATTAAAAACCTTGGCAGCTGAACAATAAAACTCGCTTTTACTTTCTGTCCAAGTGTTGCACCCATTCCTAGTCATAAGAACTACTGTCTTTTCAGGTTTTCGGCACTGTATTCTTTATGCATGGTGTGTTTTTCATCAGTTTTAGGGCATATTGAGTAACAGGTTGTTGGCTACATCTACCGTATGGTTACACTCACTGCTTAGTCTTTTAGTTTTTTTTTATCTTGCCATTGATCTGCTATTTGTTATGACCACGTCTTTCTATTGCAGTCATATTCCAAAATACAAACTAACAATTTTGTTGGATTTAACAGGCCGTCATTGATCTATGACTAGTAGAGGAGAGGGACAAATGGATAAATCAGGATTCTTTTGTGTGCTGAATTGTGTATCGTTGAACTTTGATCACCGGTCTACGTGCTGGCTGTTACGTACACCACCCAGGATGTTCTGTTTGTCTAAGTCAGGTTCATCTGTGATCAATTCAGTAAAATTATTCTAAAAGGTTAGCTGACAATTTTAATTGTAATGACTTTAGTGTTTTTTTTTTTCTACATTCATTTTGTGCGGCATTTACATGAAAAATCATGCCTTTATAAATGCACAATCTCTAAGCTTTTCCTCTATATTAATCATATATATAAAATATATAAAATCTCCTTGAAGAAATAAGATGGGTAACAATAGATCATGAAGTAATTTTTATGACTCAGTAAGACTCACAACCTCACTTTCTCTTTAGGAGAAATGAAAAAACGCACACACGTCTTGTGTAAGGGGGCGATGAGGGCGAAACTGCGCTGATGCCAAAATTTCCAGCGAAATCAGAGACCGAGAGCTTGCGCTCGATATCACGACCAGATAAAAAACGAGACGCTCTTTAGGAAAAACTTTGTCATGACTCATGCACTCTCGTTAACTACTAACTAAAATAAACAAGGCCGGTTTAGGAGTGCAGATGTTTTCATTTTTGTGAATACCGCTTGCAGGTGCAGGTCTGGAACGGGTCGTATTGATGCTGTAGGTAATAGGATGGATGATTTGAATTGACTTGTTGAAAAGTGTTTCCTTAGATACGCAGAGCAATTTAGATATTTATTTATTTTGTTTTATCATGTGAAAAAGAATCTAGAGTAGGAACAGTATTTGTAAAAGGGATTGAAAAAATGTGAGATGTGGAGGATGCGGTTTTAGGAAATAATCGTAAGTGGAGTTTATCATCCCTGAGTTGATTATGCTTATAATAGCATGTCCTGAAGTGTTTTAATTTTTATTTACTGAGCGGTTTGCTATCTCAAATTATTACCAATTTTACTGCTGAGACTTTAACTGCTGAGAAAAAAAAACATGCAATTTGTCATGTTAATGAGAGTCCATTAAAGCATAAACCCCTTTTTGCATAAGACTTTCCTTTGGCAGAAAACCTTTACCAAGTTCTGGCACTGGAGATTCCTTCCACTAATTAAAATGTAAAAAAAAAAAAAAAAAAAAAAAAACTTTGCCATGTCAGTTTTTCCTTTTTTTTTATTAAACAAAAATTTTCTTTTAAAATTAGTTTTAGACTAAGTGGAGAATCCGTCATAGACGTCCCCTGGTGACGTAGTACATACAAGCTGTTACTATAGAAATGGTTATATAGTTACTATAGATATTTGATCAGATTCGATATCAAAACTTTTCCTGTCTGATTTATTTCAAGCCGCTATACTTCTTACAGGTCGTAAAGTATTAAATACTACAAAAAATTGTTCGTTGTGTAACTTGTGTGGTTAATCTTTTGCTCCTCACTCCAGTCCAGTAGGTGGAGTTATTGCGCCAACTGCTCATAAATTCAAAAAGAAGTAGCACTCATGCTCTAGCAAAACGTGAGTATTTGCAGAAGATGCGATTGGTTTCTAGTTTTTGCAAAAACTGTGGTAAATTTTACAAATTCCTCAATTTTACAACATAAGTATTTTTAGACGAGTATAAGTTTAGCTACAAAATTTTTAAATTGTAAATTGATTTTAAATAGAAAACAGACCCAACGATTGAGTTAATGGAGTTGAACTACAAAAAATCAATTGAATTCTGTGTAACTGCTGTAGTAGAAAAATCAATTAATACTTTTCTGACCAATTAGAATCAAGAATTGTGGCGTAAACATGGTTGTAATTTTTTTTCAAGTTTTAATGAGGGATGTGTTAAGGATAAAGCATATTCGAAGGACAAATCCATTTCATTAAAACAACATCGCACTAATAAACAGTTTAAATTAATATCTAGTTATATTAGAGCCTGAATGAATCAGTGACTCTCCATTGATTTTTGACTTTGCTTCCTGGCGAGTACTGGCGTGACTGATTTCTGTAAGGTGTCTAAAGTCTCCCAGTGTTTTATTGTTGTCTTATTGCTCATTACGATAATAAGTTTTAAACCATACACACTGTCTGTGCCATAAACATATAAGCCAAGTGGAAATGTTTTCGGTTTCACAATTACACGTATAATCATTGCAGCATCATGCAAGCCGGGGCTAATTATCTGCATGGAAAAGGCCGTAAATGAGATTTCACCTCGTCTCCGTGCTTATTTAATGCCGAAATGGTAAAACAACTAATTGTCATTTTAGGGTCTGTCTGCGAGAAATAACACAACTGCCTCTGTTCATGTTGTGGAGTTCATTTGTTTGATGCAAATGTGAAGTTTGCGAATACTAAATATCAGAGATGGGACTTACCGGGGACCGGCCGATACAATGTTTTACAAATATTGTCAATTCAATATTATTTTGTTTTTACTTTTGTTACAATTCTAATCAAACTTGCCAAATAATTTGCTCCATCCTACCTGCCAATGTGTGAATAGTTTAGAGCATGCCACCTGCAGGATTATAGAGGAATGGCAACCTTGTATGCAAACATACTTTATATAATTTTATAAAAAACTATTTAGCGTCATTGTGGTGATGCATGTAATGCCACACAAAAAAATAACGGATGTGTAACTGCAGCAATTTAAGTTTTTCCCCGATCAATACAAAATATAAGATTTGCAATATCTTTGAAGTTGAATTTTGGAGTTAACGCTGGAGCTCTTATAATGAGACGGCGTGATTAATGGAAAAAGACGCTTGATCCTCTTTATCTGATTGGTCAGAAGAGAAAATCAAACCCAGTAATTTTCTTGCTTTACAAGCTTCTAAATGAGGCATTATTATTTTTAAAATAGTTATGCATTTAATTACACTTTTCTATTGTTTGTTTGCAAAAATGTTTACGCAAATGTGTATATCTATACAGACTAGACCAGAAGGTGCCAACTCGCGGCTCCAGGTCCGCATTTGGCTCTTTCATCCCTCTTCTGCGACTCCCTGTGGCTTTGGAAAATAAATAACAAGTATTTAATTTTAATTAATTTTTAATTTTAATTAATTTTTCAAAATTGAAGATGTGGCTGAGTTGCTTTGACCGCTCTGTTGCTTTAACTAACCAGCTACCTGGAATCGTTGTAGTTTAACTTGCCACAAGAAACCTAGGAATTGACACGGGGTGACGTATAGGGGACCAATGAAACATAGATTATAATTTATATAGCAAATAAATGAACGTTAACCACCATAGCATTTTAGCTAATCTGCGGCTAATCTTGCAACAGACTGACTCTGTTCATTTGTCCATTTATGGGTTAGCTGGTGTTAGGATGCGCTAACCAAAGCTGAACCAAAGGACACCAAAGCTTCTACATTTGAGCTTTAAAACCGCTACTTAAAAAAAGCTAAGATAAAGGGTTTGTCACATTCTTTTTATACAGGCTGTATGTTGTACCCCAGATGTTGGATAAGCGATTAGGGTTTATTAAGTGCGGCATATTAGACACTGCAAGTGAAACTAGCCATATAATTCTATAAATTTCTTGCAAACAGTCATAAGAAAAAGGTGGAATTTGTCAAAGTTTATGAGCGGTAACATTCTGAAGACATGAAGTTGAGCTGACCTGGATTTATTCTGTGTAAACACATTATTTGTTAGTACTGTACTTTTGAAACTGTACACAGCCTTGGTCAGATAACCGGTTACACACTTGGACACGGTCCGTGCTTAAGTAATGCAATAAACCCGTATCGTTCCGAGTCATCGTTCTTGGATTTCATACTTTCCATGGGTGAAGGTGGAAATCAGTGCCGGGATAAATGAACTCGATCTTATGCTGAGTCACGGTTTATGAGGAAGATATACTGGAATTTTATGACTTGTGGCTTATACAATGGAAACAAACAAGGGGGGGGGGCGGGGTGAGAGATGAATCGGCGTGTGACTGAAGCATGAACGAAAACAAGAAAGACGTCTGGAGTCTGTAGATACGCAGTAGCTCAGTAATCTATTAGAGTTTATTAGATTTATTGGAGTGTTTGTTCAATGGTAAATTCAATTGTAGTTGGGCTACAGTGGCAAAGTAAATAAATAAAATTTATCAAAAGAAATAATGATTATAAAAATTAAAAAAATTACATTTATCTACAGTACATTTGGTAGATGGGGTGAGGCGGCATGGTGGTGTAGTGTCGCCTCGCATCTCCAGTTTTCTCCCACAGTCCAAAGACACACTGATTAGGTCGCTCCAGGTCCACCGCCACTCTGTATACAGGATACAGGTAGTCCCAGACTTACAAATGAGTTCCATCCCAGGAGCATGTCCGTAAGTCGGATTTGTTCTTAAGACCGACAGTCTCGTACGCCTTTTATACAGATATACAATGTAAAGCATACCAATTCCCTTGACCTAAATTTTTGTCCCCTTTCCCCACACTGCCATCTTGTGGCCAAAAACCGTAAATGCCCTTAAGGAAATTAATCTTATACATGTCAAATGTAAGTGTTGTCTCTGCACCTTCAAATTGCGAGGGGAACGGCAATTTGTATCAGAGCTGTTTTCCACTGTATTGGACTGTGAACTCATCGTGCTCCTGGACTGATTTATTGAAACCGGGGAGGCCGACACATTTCTCCTGCAGGAACTCTGACTGACACGGGCAGCCTTCGGACCATTTGAAGAACGGTGACTATTTTAGTGCCAGCACACACGAAGGCTGCCAAAAAGGTCCTGGTTAAAATCACAGAAACCGTGCGTTGCCGTGATGCTCGAAATGAAATGAAATGACATTCTTCTCCATCTTGCGTATTCATTCAGCACGTAAGCAGCATCAACGTAAGCGCTGTTTTAGCCAGCAGCCTCGAAAGTGTCATAGAAGACACTGTAATGATGTGACTTCTTAATGGAGAGGAAGTTGTTCAGCTCATTTTAGAATAAAGACAAATACTATTGATTTCATTTATGGATTTAAATCGCTTAAAGGATACTTTCACACGTTTTCCCTGATATCACAGTCCCAACGTGTGGCGCTTAACACGAGTGCGTACGTGACTTGGTGAATGATACAACGCTTTAATCATTAATCTTCACAGGCGCAGATGTGATGTGTGTGTGTGTATGTGTTTGAGTGTGTGTGTGTGTCCTGACAGCTCATTCACAAGGTAGATATTGTCGTGCAGCTGGGTGGAAAAAAATAAATCAACAAAGCCCAGTTTCCAGGCCTCCCACTGCCCTCCCTCATCAGCACAGACAGTAATTAACTCTGTGTGTGTGTGTTTGATGGATGGTAAAAAAAGGACAAAGTCTTCTGATTTTTTTCCGCTATTGTCCAGCAGATCGCTGTGACCTCATGTGACCCCTGTTAGACTTCTCTCTGGGAGTTTTTCCATGAATGTCACGCCTTATTTTTCCATCAAGTCATCTTTTGTATTTTCTAACATTATGACCCTTTTATTACTCTTTGGGTCAAACAATCTCATCGCCACGGCAACGGCATAAATATGATATTAAAATAAAATGAGTCGGGCATGCACAGAGCTCAAGTTTAAACAGATGTGGATTTATCTTTTCATTAGTTTGATCCTGTGTTCTTTTCCTTTCATTGTAAGATAACCAGAGAAAGAATATAAATCATACTTCTCGCAGTCTTCTGCAAAAGTCATGGTTCAGTACGTACCTCAGGTGTGAAGTCACGGTTTGGTACATCGTCAGTACAGTGAAGCATTTTGAGTGAAACTTGTGAACACTGGCAAATTAGTCATAATTTTCTAAACACAGAAGGAGTGGCACTAAGTCACACACCTTTCTTTCTTTCTTTCTTTCTTTAATAATAGATAAATTAAGACACCTACGCATTAAGTTGTTTAACCCACACAAGCCCAGACACATGGAATATAACAACCAAACAGAGCGACTGGAGCACATGACGTTTCCTCCGCCCCATGTGGCATGAATCACGGCGAGACGTTCTTAACGTGCTTTATATCGATTTCTTCAAGGAACGTAGTCAGAACAGGTTCAGTATAAAATATACAATTATTTTTTAAATCAAAATAATTGTTTAATAGAATGAAATTCACTTTTGGTATTAAGAAAAAGCTTTATAATATTTGCTAGTTGTGTCATGTGTTACGCGGCACAGCAACATTTTAGAAATTGTCATTGTTAAACAGGTTCACAGATTGTCACATGACTGCAGCAGGATGATCGTTATATGTCACTTAGAGACTTCATGAGTTAAAGCCAAAGATAAAGCAGAATAAGGAACTTTACGGAAATTTTAATAGTAAGAGACACGTAAGAGACACCCGTGTCGCTGTGGGTTCTTACGGACTGGGACTACTTATGGACACTTTGGGAGAAATAGAACCACATTTAGTAACTTAAGCTTCAGTTGTTCCGGACTTCAGACTTTGCAGATGATAAAAAAAAAAAAAACACCAATAATAATAATAACAAAAAAATAAGTATGTAAAAGAAAAAAATTATTAATAGTTAAATGTAAAAATTAATTGATTTAAAGTGCCAAATAATTTTTTTTGTGTAAATTTTTTTTATATCGTTTTGTGTTTTGTGTTTTTTTTCCCTTTAAATATAGCTTTATATGTGCATAAAAAACGATTATCAGAGGTAGATAAGAAATCATATATGATAACTTTTTTGTAACATAAAAATGCAAAATTCTAGGGGGGAAAAAGTCTTAAAATGTAAAATTTTCAAGTAATGAGTGTCCTGTGCAGGGTTAAGGACTGTGACAGCAAGGTCATTAGCAAAAAGTTCAAACAGTGATTCTTTTAAAAAATATATTACCTAAAAACGATTTGCTCCTGGTGATGGATATAATAATAATAATAATAATAATAATTATTATTATTATTATTACTATAGTTTTTAAATTAATTAATTCGTTCATTCATTCATTTATTAAAATGTTTTTCGGTACGATTCAGTTAACCCTTTTTAATTCATAATGTGTTTTAATGACAGTATGTTAACTCGCTTGGCTTTCCACTGGCACAAACATGTTTTCGTATGCCCAGGCCGAATTTCTTAAAACATTTCAGTTCTTAAGGCGAAAAATCGCGCAGCGGAGCGTGCATCTGCCGAGAAAATACATAATTGGTTCCAAGTCAGCAACTACTGTACATCTGTGCGTTATAATAGCAGGAGTCGCGCCAGTTGCCTCTGCAGAACAGATCATCCTTACTACTTATTTCCCCAACCGTCCTATTATTTATTTATTTATTTATTTATTTATTTTTCCTTGTTTCCGAGAAAAACATTGACTGTAAACTTGTTTTCAGGTACGCTTAGTCCAGGGTTCTGACCAATATGCTTCTTAAATGTTGTAATATATATATTCATATATTTATTTTGCTGATACAGAGTTAGGATATTTTAGGACACTGTTAGGACGTTTCTCTAATAATTAAGTGTTTTGTTTTTGTCCACAAAAGCACATCACATTTTGTGGAGCATCTCAATGTAACTACACCTATGGTGAAAATCCTGAAAACACTAAAAAGACAAGTAATCCATCTGCTAGGTAAGAGCAAAGTAAGAAAGGTTTATTAAAACAACTTCTGTAAATTATGCTGTAACTCCACCATATTGCCAAAAGTTTGTGGACAACTGACCGGAAATAATTACCACAAAATCAGAAACACTCACTTGCATAGGACTTTTTATTTATTTATCTATTTATTTTAAAAACACACTGTAGCCAAACACTGTGAATGATTTTGGCGCTTGGTGTGCATCTCGATCAAGTGAAGAACGTTGCAGACACTCAGAAACTTCGCCTCAGGTTTGCAAAGCTGTTGGTAATTAGTTTAACGTGCTGAGAAACGCCGATGTAGGTCACGGCGCAGCCGCGGCGCGTCGCACAAGCAACTCGATCCCGAGTCTGAGAATGCGGAGTCAGCTGTGAGTCTACCCGCTCGTTTCCTCTTCTCATAGTGGAAACTATTTCTCTCCCCTCCCCCGAACCCCCGACCCCACCCGACCTCATGCAGACCCAACAAAAACACAATCTTTCCACTTGACAAACCACCACCCACCATCCAGAGGTCTAGGTGTGTTTGTGTGTGTGTGTGTGAGAGAGAACATTCAAACACATCAGCGAGTCCCAAGTGCGGGAATGTAATCACTTTGTGTCGAGTCATCATAGCCTTCGTTCTTGGATTTCATTTTTTCCGTCGGCGTAAAAGGAGACGCATGACCGATTCCGTAACCGCGTCTCTGTCCTGAGTCAGGGTTAAACGGAAAGCCGAGGCTGTGCAAAGGTGTTTCAGGAGGCGTTAGAGCATCAAAGGTTGATGCAACATCGCTGGAATCTTTAGGCTATGCATTTAATAAAGCTGTAAAGCTGGCGTGTCTGTACATTTAAAGATGTGTTTATGAAAAAACTATTTAGGGTATGTAAGATGATTAATAACGCATCAAGATGGTTTTTGAATTTTTAGTCTGTTTGTTTTTTCCTGCATCATGTAAAAAAACTACCGAAGAGTTTTTATGGGGGTGTATTTGGCTGAGCTTGAGGTAACACACAGGCTTTGTTTCATCACAAACGCCAACGTGAAGATAAGATATGCTAATTTGAGATTTAAATGGAAAACGCCCTTTCAAAAAAGAAAATTATTGTATTTTTATCATTATAGATGGCGCTGGACGTATTCTAAACTTGCTAATAACTGATACAGAATAAGAAATCCTTTAAGAAAACTCATTAGTTCATTAAAAAATTCAACAGATGGCGCTGTAAAAAAAATTTATACGCACTTATAAGTGTGCAGTTGCGTTTTTAAAAGGTACTGATCAGTTAAATTATGTCTGTCAATTTGCGAATAACCAACAGAAAGAAAAAAAAAAAAAAACAGCAGTGACATCCAGAATCTAATTTTGATTTTTTTTTTGTAAGTAAATTTTTACATTTCTATACATTCGCATTGGACGAGGTGAAACGTCATCATTCCTTTATTATCCTACATGTGACGCTCTAACTATTTATACATCAGGATCCCGTAAAGCTGGAGGGAAGTTTGTTTAAAAGTCAAAGGTCGGTGGAAATGTAGCGATTTTGTTCAAGTAAAATGTTATTCTCTTTGACTACTACTAATAATAATTCTTTTAACTTTTACTAATACCTATATTTTTAATAAATATTACTTAATACTTTTAAACTTTTATACTAATTGTAACTAAATTTGAATTGGGAGAATTATTAAGTTGCGATGCTTACAGTATTGCAATACAAATGAAATCAGAACCCAGTTATTGCGGTAATATCGTATCAGGTGATCCCCAGTGACTCCAGTCCCCCAGTGGACACCATAAGGAACCATTATGATTATGCGTATTAATACTGGAATCTAATAGCTGTTAAAAGAAAAGCAGATTTTTCAGCAAGAGAAAGAAAAATAAATAATAGAAATAAATTAAGCAGGAAATAAACCCTCTCTGGCTTCTAAGCATCTCTAAAATCATACTGTTTTTAGGCTTTTAAATCATTAAATGATGGTAAGTCTATAATTATTCGCACCCTCACTGTAGAATTGAGTTAAATTTTTAGAAAAGACAGAAAATACATCATTGTTCAATATAATCCCTTTGCTTTCGAAAGGTTATTGTTGAAGGTTGTTGGTTGGTGCAGGATTAAAACAATCAGCAATCAGTTTTTCCCCTCTTCTGCCTATTAAAGCTTTCCAGTCATTAGCACCAACACTCTGTGGACCTGGTGTAACCACCGACCCAAAATTGATTTTCCAAACCAACACGCTTCGTGTTCTTTCCAGCTCTGTCACCCCGACTGACCCGATTTTTTTTTTTTTTTTTTTTTTTCTCAGAGGTCAATATTTCAGTCAGCTTGTCTCGCTGAGGTCTGTCTGACTAACAGATTAATCAGTTCATCTTCCTCTCTGTCTCTCTCAGGCATGGCGACGGTGTCCATCAGAGGCGTGTATTTCATTCTCACGCTGTTCCTGAGCAGTTTTTTCGGCAGTGTAATCATGCTGGGCCCGGCGCTGCCCATCATGCTGTTGTCTCCGGCCTGGTACCGCTGGCTAACGGACCGCATCGTGGCCACCTGGTTCACCCTGCCCGTGGTATATACACACACACACACACACACACACACACACATTTTTTTTATTATAAGCTAATTATTCCTATAAACCTCGTCCTGATTTGGATTTGGAAATCCGCTCCTTATTTTATTTAATTTTCCTCTTAGTTCTAACATACACGACATAATTCACAAAGGTCATCACTCTTACCATGTGACTAAAATGCGATGCAATAAAGCGGCTAAGCCATCAAAAACACACGTTGAGTGTCCACTCCTGATGTTTCCTAAACACATCCTCCTGCCCACATGTGGAAACGTAAATGTGTTACATGTTTAACTCATAAATTGAGCAACTTGTGTTTACTCAACACTGTGTTACCCAGAGAAACCGGTACTGTGTATCATAAGTGTGTATCTGAGCGAGAACACTCTGGTGTTGGAGGGGGAAGAAAAAGCAACCGAATCCACTCACTCGTCAGGAATTCGGTGTGTGACCCTCATCATGATTGTGGCCCAGATTTCACTTTAAACAACTGCGAGCCAGTTTACAAAGAAGTATTTATAGGAGAATAAATAAGTGTATAGTTTTTTTTTTTTTTTCTAATTAATCCTATGTTAGTTCCAGAAAGGAAACAGTGTTCCTTCCATTAAACAGGTCAGTTCTTGTTCTCACTGACGTAATGGTAGCTACAAACGTTTATTTTCTCTTCCCAACTTCTCGTTTCCTTCATCTTAAAGTTCAGAAGACAAAATCACAGACTGGAAAAAAACTGCAACAGATAAAATACTCAGTGCTGAATCTGTGGGAAATCCCTAAAAAAAAACTGGAACTGGAAAAAAATGACATCTGTATTCAGAATTAATTTTCAAATATGCACAATTAGCTTAGAAAAAATAATTCATTGTCTTATACACAGAGCTGTGAATCAGAGCTAGACTCAATCAGATTTTTGGCTCGATTGGATTCAGTAGCTCTAATATTTAGTGTCTGACTCGTCTCGAGCAGCTAGGTCTTAAAGGTTTAAAATATTCATTTGCTTCAGCTATGAATCGCTAATCTTTTGTGTGGAAAATCAAATTTTATAATAGAGAGCCACCGTTTGATCGGCCCTGACTAGTGATTGGCCTTTAGATATACGAGTCAGCGTTTACATTTACAGCAATCGTCAGACGGCCTTATCTAGAGCGACTTACATCTTGTCTCATTATACATCTGAGCAGTTGAGGGTTAAGAGCCGTCCTCGAGGCGCGGTGCCAGGGGTTGAACCCGGGACCTTCCGATCAGTAAAGCCTTAATCACAGGGTTTAAAAAAAACACGTGTTTTTCTTATCTTTTATTCATTTAATTTTTTTTAACACAGATAGTAAACACAAGAAGCCCTGCCCGGCGGCATGATTGCAGCCGCAAAGTTTTGAAACTTTTCTTGTTCTGAGGTATAACAAGGCATATTATTTTATAATCCTACAGGTGGTACGCTCTAAACTATTCACATATTTTCATCCCGTGTGGTAGCAGTGAATCGTTTGCCAAGTTCGTGTAAGAAATAGCAATGATGGCGGATGACTGACATCCTGCCAATCAGCAGTGAAGAGAATATTGTGATAGTATTGCGGGAGTAGACCAGCCCCGCCCACTCTATTTATTTACTTTATTTTTCTCCCCAGGCTCTGTTAGAGGTCGTGTTCGGGGTGAAGGTGATCATCACCGGCGACGGCTTCGTTCCCGGCGAGCGCAGCGTGATCATCATGAACCACCGCACGCGGCTGGACTGGATGTTCCTCTGGTGCTGCCTGCTGAGGCACAGCTACCTCCGCCTGGAGAAGATCTGTCTCAAAGCGGCCCTCAAAGCCGTGCCTGGATTCGGTTAGCGAGCCGCCACAAGCGCGCGCACACACACTTCACACAGCATGCCGTCGAATCGAAGCCGTCTGGCAGTTTATAGATGCCGTAACTCGAGTGATGACACGAATGGAGTAACTAATTAATGCCATCAGGATCATCGTTCCTCAAGGTTTTCATACAAAAGCCAAGTGTTTTATTCCTTCCCACTTGAATTCCTTAGAAAACATACTGAGCGTGTCATGTGATCAGGTGCTAATATTTAGACTTCCACATTAAGTGGCCTCAAATGAATGTTGTGATCGAATCGTCTCCTCTCTTCTTTCTAATCTAAGCTCCTTGACTTGGTCTGTTGTGTATGCGTGCGTTTTTGCACATGTTTTTTGTGTTTGCATGTATTTGAAAGTAATATTGTTTATTATTGACTTTTTATAGCTTTATCGCTGATAATATCGATGAAAGATGACGACTCATTTGGATACCTTTGTTATCTGGTGTGCGTGCGTGTGTGTGTACGTAGGCTGGGCGATGCAGGTGGCATCATTCATCTTCATCCATCGCAAGTGGGAGGAAGATCAGAATCACCTGACCAACATGCTGGAGTATTTCTGTGATATCAGGCAACCGCTGCAGCTGCTTCTTTTCCCTGAGGGCACCGACCTCACCGGTGAGACGCGCACACACTCCCAATAGGTCGCACTCGAACACACTAGACAACCTAAACTTCTTTAAAAAAATTTTTTAATCCATTCATTTAAATTTTGTCATTTACAGTTACATGATTAGTTTTGCAGATAGACGAGGCTCTGAAGGTTTACAGCTTTTTTTATTTTAAAGCTGCACGTAAGGCCCGGGTGCTTGTTCGATGCTATTTTTAGTCCTGGCTTCAGAAGAGATTTTGAGATCTGTCCAACGGTGACATCTTTATTTTAGTGGATTTAGTGTCTCTGTCTCTCTTTGTCTATCTGTAGCCTGGAGGATTGAAGCACATAATCCCCTCTGTACCGAGCTCAAAGGGGATCAGAAAGGCCTGATCTAATTACTGCCGAAGTGTGTGTGTGTGCACGCGCGTGTTTTTCTGTGTCTGAGCGTGATCATAGTGACCTCAGTCAGCCGATGGCTATGTAAGGCAGTATTCCTAGTGCTCTCTCTCTCCCTCTCTCTATTTCGTTCTCTCTCAGGTGTGATGGATTAAAACAAATTAAATGAAGTAACTAGAAACCTAAATGTTTCGCTTAACATGTATTTATTTATTTATTACCAGAAGGTTATGATGCCTGTTGTTGTACACTAAATTTCACATGATCCCACAATGGTAACAAGCAAATTTTCTTGTTAAAAATACTTTTTGTGCACTTTTTAAGTGTACACCATGTTTATCAGTGCAATCAGGGCTAATGTTTAATTCTCAGCACACGTGCAAGTGTAAAATTTGTATAATTAACAAGTAGAGGTAAGGATCTATGATTAAGCATTCTCTACGTTTGTGTGCTCTTGTGTAGAGAACACTCGTGCCAGAAGTGACGAGTACGCCGAGAAGAACGGCCTGCCGAAGTACGAGTACGTCCTGCACCCGCGCACCACCGGCTTCACCTTCATTGTGGAACAGCTCCGTAAAGGTCAGGAGGGTTTTCGGTCCTCATTAACCCCAGCACTGCTGGCTAATGTTTGATTCTGTACTACTACTGACCAGCTTTCAGTACTTATCTAAAGCTGGGTAATATTCAGTACTTAAGACAATTTTTGAAAAGTCGTTTTTTCATTGACTGTTTAGTGCTATTGACTTCTACTGACTTTTTCCTTAGCCAACAAAACTACTCAGTTTTTAGTAACAACTCATTAATTTTTCAGTATGCTAATTTTCAGTACATTAATGCTACTGACATAATTTCTGTAAATAGAATTTCTGGCTATTTTAATCCCTTTAATCCGATCCAATTGTCAGTACTTTTTTTTTATATATATATTTTTAATCTTTATTGTTGAGTTTTTGCGAGGCGTTTTGATTTTTCATTTTTAAATCATTGATCAAACTTAGCAAAACCTTCTTTGTCAGTGTTAAATATGGTGTTTTTATAAATACAGAAACTAAACTTATTTTTTAGATATTAAACCGTGCAACACTTAGCCATCCCCTGTACTAATCCCCAGTGTAATTGGGTTGAAAGGATTGTGTCTCTCTTGTGACTTCATTGTTTCTCCAAGCTCTGTGTTAATTAATGATCAAAGTTTCCCCCCCGGGTGATTCCCATCATGCCCTGGGAATACACAACTCGACATTTTTTTTTTTCTTGTTCTGTACCATGAACCCGGCTGTTTGACAAGAAAGTGTTCATTTTTAAAAAAAAATTATTATTATTAACTGGAAAAAGACAACGCAAGCTGTGATGGTGTACTTGGATGGTGTGGGAGTCACTAGGAAAAGAACGGTGCTAGTTTAGTAGCTAGCAAGCTGAGTGAGGGATTTAAAAATTATACTGTAAACATTTGCTATAACTAACGCAACAAAATTAAAGCTAAATGTGTGTTACATAGTGTAATATATAGTAGCGTTAGTACCCGATGGGAAAAGAGTTTATAAAAATAGTTAAAAGGTTATAAAAAAAATAAATGATATTTCATCTGTGAAAATATGAACTAATCCCAGTAAAAATATTCAGTTTATCTTTTGTATTTAATATCTATTGGTGCAGGTTTTTGTTTACATTTGGCATGTAGATTATTAGTAGCTCATTTTAAAACAGATTATTAAATCTAAACTCTAAGCTAACTTAATACTATTTCCATGAGTAATATTAGAGTTTATACCTTGATTTTAGCACATAACACCGGGCTCTCATTTCTTGTATCGTACACACGACCTCATAAACTACGTCATAAACTTCTGGCAAAAACCTACTGCCAAAGTTACATTAAATTCTGAATATAAATAATAAATAATGTAATGTATTACATTCATCCATTTGCTAACCAGCTGTTTGATTCTAAATCATGATTCATTTTTGTTTTGTCGATGTTGTCCTGTCGTTGCTCATACAGCTGGCGTTTGACCCGTGTCCTGTTTGTCTTAAATAACTAGGATAAACTGTTTCTCCTTTCCTCAGAACACTTCAATATTCCAGGTAGTGTTAATTGTAGCACAGTGGCATTTCACTCACACACACACACACATAGACATATACACATACACACACTGCAATGCGGTAAACCTGGCAGCCATATAGCTGCGTGAAGCAATCAAAGCTGAACGATACTAATGCACCACTAAACAGGTGTCAAACTCACTGACGTCACACCCAAGAGATCCTATTCCAGTAACGTGTGTTTGTGTGTGTGTGTGTGTCCAGACATGTCATCCAATAAACGCATTGGCCATGCTTAGATTTTGGCAGGTTTCTCTTCTGTAAGCAGCCTAAAGTGTGTGTGTGTTGGTGGAGATAAACATGCTATATTTATAGAGTGTTACGCTCAGGCACTTTGCCAAAAATACACCCTGATGAGCGTAGTTCTTTTTTTGGCAACCTGCAGCCAATAGCTCATTTCTCGCAGCCATTGAAACGTACACCAGTGAAGTTTATTTTGAGGCGCGTGTCTTCGGGGACAAGGCTGACTCACCAGGCGAGGCGACGTAGCGAGGGCTTGATGGTATCGGGACGTGAGCGGATATTAAATCTGCGACTTGACGTGCTGATGATACAAAAGCTCAAGCGATAATCCAGAAATAAACATTACGGTGACAAACCCAGCGATGCTGATGCATTTGTTTAATTTTACTTGGCAATCTATTCAGTGAACAGAATTATGGAGTTTGGACACGGTTCAAAAGATCCTGACTGTAACTGGATTCACTACTACTGAGTCATTCTCAGTGCTTCCGAGCCCGCTTTAATGCAGTGAAAGTACTGAAAATAGGCAAGCTGTATGAAAGGATTTAAAAAGACGTCATTTAAAAAGAGAAGCACTAAAATTAGTCAGTATCACCGAAGTACTAAAAAGAAAAATGTGAAAATGTCAGTATCTTTTCTATCTGAATGATAGCTTGTTGAATTATAGAAAGTAGTCCGTAGATGTAAAGGAGTAAAAAATTGGCCATAATGTAATGACGTACAGAAAAAAAGCATCACTACTTTTAAGATCACTGAAAACGGACTAGCTGTAGTAAAGAAATTATTTTTCTACTATTCTTCACACCTGGACACTTTTCAGTACTGAACATTTTAGTGCTACATTCAGTATATATTTTTTTAAGATCCTAAAATGTGTACCTGCAAGCTACTGGTTACCTGAAATAGTCTGAGTAGTAATACTGCTAACTTTTTAATACTTCAGTAAACAGCTTACTATGCGGTGGACTGCTTATACGACTCTGTGACTTGAAAATAGAATGACAATACACTACGATGAGAAAAATTGCACTAGAGAGTACAATTAAACTAAAAATATAAATTTCTAATAAAATAAAAAAATGACAAATTTGAACTGGAAATTTTACCAAAATTAAGTGTTAATTTGGTGTGTGTATGATAGCAGCAGTATGATTTAAAACATGAAGCATGAAATTGACTGATAATTACGTGGGTGTCCACAGCAGTGTGATTGTCCATGTTCTAAAGTACTGCTGTCCAACACTTCTGTACTACTGTCTGTGATAAACAGTGTGGGGGAAAAGGGACAGATATTAAATCAAGTGGATTGGTATGCTTTACATTGTATATTTGTATTAAAGCTGTATAAGACTCACTTTATCCAACTTAAGAACAAATCCGACTTAAGATCGTGCTCCCAGAACAGAACTCATTCGTCTGGGGTTACTCGCCAATTTTCGAAATAAATAAAATCAACTACCGACGCTAATTCTACACTTGGCACAGTAATCAATATTCCTACTACTACCTGTTTTATATTTTTACTCCTACCACCACCCAGTTCGTTTAAGTTGTAGCTTTTAAACAGCTGCCTAATTTCCTTTGCATTAATAAAAGTTTTTTTCTTTTTCCTTCAGAACTTCAAAACTTATTTTCTATAATTCAGTTTCCAGTACTACATCTTCCTGTTCTAATGGTTATTTAAAATTATAACTACTGGATCATTCTCACTTTAACACGTTTATTATTAGTACCTAATGAAAATGTAAATGAAATGCAGGACCTGAGCGTAAATAAACGTACATGTAGGACAAAAAAAAAAAAAACGTTAGAGAATTTCACTTCCCTCCTTGTGTATGTGTGTTTTTCACAGGGGACAATCTGGACGCGCTGCACGACATCACCGTAGCATACCCGCACAGCGCCCCTCAGACGGAGCGCCACCTGCTGGCTGGCACCTTTCCACGTCAGATCCACTTCCACGTGCGCCGCTACTCTGTGTCCTCTCTGCCCGAGGAGAACGAGGCCCTCCAGGCCTGGTGCCAGGATCGCTGGGCGGAGAAAGAGGAGCGCCTGCGCTCGTTCTACAGCTCTCAGCAATTCGACAAAGCCAAAGCTCGCATCCCACCCTGCAAGAGCGAGCCGAGGGTGGCGCTGATCAAAGTCGCGTCGCTCTGCTACTGGAACGCCTTCATCGCCTTTTCCCTCGTAGGACTCTGTCTCTGGACGCCGTTCCGCATCTACTTCCTGGTGGTGTTGACCTTCTTCTTTGTTCAGCAGAAGGTGATGGGTGGGGTCGAGCTGATCGAGCTGGCGTGCCATCGACGGCTGAAAAGAACGAATGATGAGCCAGGAAGAAAGAAAGACTGACAGGTCTGAGTGTTTGAGTGTTTTTTTTTTTTTTCACTAAACAGGAAGTGGCACCCTCTTCTGGACCCAAGTGTGAACTGCAGACCTGGAAGGGAGGAAGGGATGAAGGAGGAGTATGCTTGGTTCCTAGCTGCCTAGGACGAACTTAATCTTCAGGGCTGGAAATGTGTGTAATTTTCGCTGTATGAGGAGCGGAGTGTGTGTGTGTGTGTGTGTACGTGCGTGTGTGTGTGTATACATTTTTATCCACCCACACTGTCTTATGTATCATTGTTTAACTATGTGTTCATATGTTTATCTTTATTTTCCCTTGTGTTTCTGTTTAAGCGGTAATTTTAGTCATATTTTCTTATTCCACTTTTTAAAATGTATTTGTTTTATAATTACTGATCCCCAGTGCACAAAGCTGGCACTGATAACCGTTTCAGGTTCCTGATACAGCCAATTAAATTAAAGGGGGGGACAAACAGCAACAAAAAAAAGAAGCACTTATAGTTGTCAGATGTACGTATATGAAAAAAAAAAGGATTTAAAGCGAATGTAATGATGCTTATCTTTGGCTGCGTCCCAAAGCTCAAGATTTAAGTGTGTGTGTGTGTGTGTGTGTGTGTGTGTGTGTGTGTGTGTGCACGGCTTTAACTGCTTTACACGTGAGAAAAACCCAAAGCTGGATTTTGAGGAAAGGATTAAGATTGAAAATACTGATTCTTAAGCACTACTTTATTAACGAGTAACGACATTCGCTGTGACGAGCAACACACAGGACAGCTTTACATATACACATTGCCTTAAACATTGTATAAGAAGGTTGCTATATATATAGATTATGTATATTGCTACAAGTCCAGTTTGTACTGTTACGCTCTGGAAATATTTGACTGCTGTGTTTCTGCATAGTGCTGCAGTGCGGACTGGTTTAAAAAACTTTTAAACATCTACAAATCAACTAGGTGAGAAGGCTTCGTCCCAAATGATTCTGCCAGGTTTTTTTGGTGCCCTATACAGTATCTACGTTCAATATGGATTTGAGATTCAGCATCTCAGTCATTAGGAGTACAAACGGTAGGGAGATTTGGCTTTTAAACACTAAAGTTCTCATTACTCCTGATGTTTGACCGATCAGGAGTCGATTATTTATCGCGGGATTACTCGAAACGATGTTATTATGATACATAGCTGCCTGATTCGGTTGTATTTGTGATTCTGGAAGCAGTGTGACTTTATAATTCTATTTATTTATTTTTTAGAGTTTGGTACAATTTTCAAATCTAAATCATTAGAGTAAAAGATTTCACCACTTCAAATGCGCAAATGTATAAACGCTCATAAAAAAACAAACAAACAAAAAACTAGGAAAAATTAAGTTTGGAGTCAGTGTGGCGATACGTGAATTGACTCATCTGATTTTTTTTTACCCTCCTCCCATCTCTACTATAGAGGGAGTTAATGCTTTGTTAAATCTGAGCATTTAAAGTGAGAGATCTTTCCGGTCCTTTACCAAGTATACATACACTACCGCCCAAGAGTTTGGGATCACTTGCAAATTTTTTTGTTAACAAACTTTTCTACATTCTAGAACAATATTGGAGATGTCAAAATTTTGAAATAACACGTACAGCAGGTAGGTAATTAAGTAACAGTCAGGATGTTGTTATTTTAAGACATAAAGGTCAGCTGTTCTGGAGCAGTTCTTGCAAGAACACTATTGTGTCAAGTCCATTTGCAAAACCCATCAAGCACCATGATGAAACTGTCTCTCGTGAAAACCTTCGCAGAAGAACTTCTCCCTGCAGCAGAGAAGAAGTTCATTTAGAGTCACCAGCCTCAGAAATCACCAATTAACAACCAGCACTTCAGATTAGAGCCGTTATGAAGCTTTACAGAACAGAAGGAGCAGATAAACATCTCAATATCAACTGTTCAGAGGAGATTATTGTGTGTTTTGGATGAACGCCTTCAGTATTGTTTTACAGTGTAGAAAGAAATAAAAATCAGGAACAACCGTGGAGTCAGGAAGTGATCCCAAATTTTTAACTGATAGTGTATATTTAAAAAAAAAAGGACTTTATTCCCTACCTAATGCATTTGAAGTCATTTGGGATCGAGCCATATTCTAGTACTTTATCATTCAGGAATAACGGCTCCTACATAGTGAACTGTATATTATGGTCAGCCTGTTAAGTGCTCTAATTATTGGTGTGTAAGGATACTTAGTGCCCTTGAAAACCTCAGCTCTGCTCCTTATAGAGTCCCTATACAAGTATAGACTAATTATATTGGTTTCTGGTTATTTGATATTGAACCGATAAAAACCAAGTTTTTATTTTTTGTTTGTTTATCATGTACAATGAGTCATAAATGAGGTTTCTGTTAAATCAAAGGGTTATAAGAGGAGTTTTACAGGGTAACACACACACACTTGTAGATATCCCTTCCGTCCATCAACAAATTTATATAAGCTCTAATATTTTCAAAGCCAATCCGTTCAAACTTGCTTGTTTTTTCTGTGTGTGTGTGTGTGTGTGTGTTACACTACATTAAGTCAAGAGTTTGAGGAGTGTTAAAAGTTTACATGTTTTTACCAGTGCAGAACATTTAGATCTGAATCCAGCCACTGTGATAAAGAATGTTCTATAATCATACGCATTGCAAGATATTATTTCTTAATGCTGGCTTTAATAGCGGCACACAGCGATCATCGGGGTCCAAGCACTATTCTTTTTTTCATAAATTATAAAAAATATCATGAAGCTTTTTTTCTTTTTGTGTGTGTGAATTTCATATAAACGGGTTCGAACTTTCTCTAGAGTTGGAAAGAGTAAGATTTGCATGTTTTCAAGATCAAGTCCCTAGACGTCCAAACGCAGCTTTATTTATATTCAGGGAACGAGTAAGTAAAAAAAAATTTACAACTTGCACATCAGCTACATAATAATAATAATGCAGTCGCATGAATGCTTAACTATACGCAAATATAGAAATTAAATTCTGCTCGACGAACAAGAGATTGTTGGTCCTAACGAGGCCACTGCCGTCCAATAGATTATAATTACACCTTGCAAATGAACATCGCTCTCTAAGACACACACACACACACCTACTGTACGTGAGCAGCGCAACGTCCCGTGGTCATATAGATTCACATCGTGTGTATGAATGTAGTTCTCCTACAGGAAATTTCAGGTGCATCATAGGATATAAGATAGCGGTCGGTTCCTAATGCACACGTGTTCTCAATTTCTGTTCTCGTTTACGCATCGTGTTTTTTTTGCTCGCAGGTCTCGCGCTATCCTCAGGTACACTTTCATTTTCTGTCACCTTCATTTTCTTCATGCTGTTTAAGATCTATGCTGCAATAAATATCTACCTTTTCAACCTCACGTGTCTCGTCCCTTATGCTTTTTAGGAACCAATGCTGAGATCTTTAGCAGCACGGCGGAAAAGTGTGATGTTAGCATGAAATCAGTTTTAAGACACCTACAACTCCAAGGTGCCTTTCTACTGTTGTGTTTCTTGGGCGTTTGCTAAGCCACATACATACATACATACATACATACATACATACATACACACCATGTCATTAGTTCATTGTGGACATGGATTGAAAATATGTCCAAGGGTGAGTCTGCACTTTAGCTGTAAAATTTATTTTAATTAATGAACTAGGATTAATTGATGAACGAAAGACCACTCGCTTTGTAGGCCACATAAACACCAACACAAGTTCCTTACCATTTTTTTTGTGTGAAAGTGTCCCAAAGCACAGTGTTCACTATGTACAGCAGATCATGAGAACACCTGAACGTTGGCTCATTATAGATGTGGCCTAAACTACACGTGCTGCTTAGTTGTCACAAGTGTAGTATCAGTCAACACAGATCACAAACACACCATGCGATTTGTGACACCCGGAAAAAAAATGTTTATCAGCCTTACAAAGTAAATACTTGGGATCTCGTTTGGGACGAGCCCATTTGGGATGTTTACTAAACCACACCCTGTTCACCACATTGTCTAAACGAACACCCATCTGTCGCACCACTTTCCCGACCACAAACCATACTCGGTACCAGACCATATAATCATCACCGCCCTGATGATGTACGATGGCTGCGTCCCAAACCACAGATCTTCCTTTCTAGGCTGCATACAACCCACTCACAGCCAGTGAGCGACGAGTTAAACCAGAGACGGCACGCAAACATTGCGGGCGTCTCCCAAATCACATCCTGTTCCTTACATTTTCGAGTTGTCTCGGGTGATGTGACCATTCAGGACACTTCCACTGGGGTTATAGGTTTTATATACTAATTTCTCACGAATGCACAGTTCGGGCAAAATGCTGCACAATGTATTGAACGTGTGTACAGTATGTTAATATTGGAGAATGGAATCTTGCCATGATGGTCACACACACTTGCACACACATGGAGACAGGAGACATTTCAAGGTGAAACACTGTTGCCTTGACAACTACCACAGACTCCCAGGGAATGTGTGATGTCAATGCAAAGCAGTCAGCTCTCGCCCCTTTTCCCTTTACTCCTTCTCCGCTCCTGATGGAAATCTGGGTGGAGTGTGTCTCAGTTTGTGTGAGTCTCAGTCTCGGTCTCTCTCACAAACACATCCTATCTGCTTTGACATAATGGAGGTAAGCAGAGACCTTTACGCCTCAACGGAATGCCTCCATATGGCAAATCTAACCCCCTGTCCACACGTGCCACGCCCCTGCTAAAGTACCTTTTACCTAAAGGGAGCGTTCAAGTCAAACCGAGACGTGTTTGATAATATTTCTGGTGAATTGAGGCATAAAACAGGTGAAGGCTGTAAGCATCACAGTACGGTGATGAGACTCTTAGCCGCCGTGTAAAACATTTGAACTGCGCAGATGTTATAAAGAAGGCCGTATGTCCGTGAATGACGATCCCGGTCGTGAACATTCAGCGAGTGGAACGTCTGATCTTTGAAAATTAGCGGATGGGCTTCCAAGTGGTGCAGTGGTAAAGTGCTCGTCCTATCATCTGGAGATCGCGAGTTCGATTCCCGGGTGATGCTGTAACCTCTCTCAGCTGAAGGTTTAGAGAAAGCTGATTGGCCGAGCTCTCTCTTGGGGGAGGGGGTGAGAGGTACTTTGTGCTCCCACATTAATATCGGCTCTACAGCCAATTAGGGACGTCTGTGAGCTCACGCAAGGGGAAGGAGCGGATAGCACTGTCCTCAGAGTGTGTTAGCGAGCAGTTTAAGAAGACACGGTCGACTGGCATCACGTGGTTCAGAGGAAACAAGGGATAGTCTTCAGCCCTCCTGACTGATTAGTAGTAGCCTTAAATTGGGAGACCCCTAGTGGTGGGGAGGAATTGGACACGACTAAATCAGGGAAAAATCCCAAAAGAAAAAAATCATCAGATAACTTTTCACCAACTTGTGACAAAGAAGAGACGCATCTGTCTGTGTGAACTGGACACACAATCATTCAACTCCACTTGCACGAATTCGGCTAAGAGTTATTCCCACATCCCCTGTACAGTCCTGACCTCGCTGGGACATCTAAAGAGTTCCTGGGAGGCCGGGCGAGCTCATGTGCTGAAAACTTCCCAAGCACTCCTCTGCATAATCAAACCCCCCTTGTTTTATATATAAGGAGGGAGTCTTTTGGTAAGGAACAAGGGAACACTCTTCGTTCAAGCGTTCCTAAAGTAAATGTTGTTTTATAAATTCAGATAAGAAAGTGAAGCTTTTTCAGGCATGTTTGTTCATGACTTGTGATGTAAAAATAAAGTGTTGCCTTTGTAACAGGGTATTTTGTCAACAATATATTTTTATCTGTTTACATTTTTAATGTAAGTATGCTACTTCCTGTTCTCACTTACGTTATAGTAGCTAATATAACTATAAATATAGTTTTCTTTCTCTCTGTCATATCTTGATAAAAGCACAAAGCGCTCGGTGCTGGAAAATTTCCCATTTGTTCCAAAAGCACTGAAACTGGAGACTCCTTACATAAACACTAAAATTGGCATCTCCTTACAGAAAACTCCGAGCCTAAAACGTTTTTTCTTGCTGCTCTATACCGGACTTGTTACTGCAGAACTCGACGCAATCGAGACGCCAGAAAGATTCAGTCAGAAAGGAAAATCCGATCTGGGTGTGAGCCGTCACTCGAGAGCTCTCGGAAAAAGGAAACATTAAATAAGTCATAATAACACAACCCTATAAACATGACCTCGTGGTGTGGTTCACAGCTCTTACACACCTGTTCATAAAAAGGTTATGAGGTTGTTGGTGGAAAAAACACACGCACACACACACACAATAAGAATTAAGAGGCTTTATATTAAAGGAACAAGAAGAACCGGAGGGGAACGTTTTTTTTTTTTTATTGTAGAGCGTGTGAATGTTCATGGAAATGTTCTCTTTCGATCCGATGAGTTGAAATGTTCAGAGCATGTGCTCTAACTCTTTAAAATTCCTAAATAAGTGGAAGTAAATATTTGGGAAATACCGTATCATAGCCAGCCAGTGAATAAAAACAAGGACTTTAATTACCATTTGCTTCCAGTTTCTCATTGTGGAAAAGCTCCATCAGCCAAAACTTTAAAAGCACCTAAGTTTTGGGTTCCACCTACACCCCCTGGGCAGCTCTGGTCCCTCCCCTATGGGGCGTGTCTCCTCAGGGCCGTTGGGTGTTTATGGGACTCGTTTGTCGGCGCGTCCCATGGGAGCTCTATCGCATTGGGATCTGGGGCCCAGACGGCAGCGTTGAGTTCTTTTCCTTTTGGCCTTGTGTGCTGTGGGCTCTGCTGCGCTGAATGTTCTGGTGCTTTTCTATCCTGACTATCATTGACTTTTCCAAGCGATTTGTGCTGCATTGCCTTTCCCCTTCAGGCCGGTCCCCGTGGGCATCGGTGAGCCTTCAGTGCCCCATGATCCTGTCACTGGTTTACTGATATATATATATAATTAATATTCATTGTGAGTGTGTAATGGTTATGTGGTTTAATGATCAGTGTACAGGGTACATATTAGTGTTTGTTATTAATGACCTTCTCCTCCTCTTCCTCTTCCTCTTCCTTTACTCCCCACATAATCCCATCACTATTTATAACATAAATGTTTTTTTCTCCATGTGCTATCTATCTACAGTGGTGTGAAAAACTATTTGCCCCCTTCCTGATTTCTTATTCTTTTGCATGTTTGTCACACAAAATGTTTCTGATCATCAAACACATTTAACTATTAGTCAAAGATAATATAATTGAACAAAAAATGCAGTTTTTAAATGATGGTTTTTATTATTTAGGGAGAAAAAAAATCCAAACCTACATGGCCCTGTGTGAAAAAGTGATTGCCCCCCTTGTTAAAAAAATAACTTAACTGTGGTTTATCATACCTGAGTTCAATTTCTGTAGTCACCCCCAGGCCTGATTACTGCCACACCTGTTTCAATCAAGAAATCACTTAAATAGGAGCTACCTGACACAGAGAAGTAGACCAAAAGCACCTCAAAAGCTAGACATCATGCCAAGATCCAAAGAAATTCAGGAACAAATGAGAACAAAAGTAATTGAGATCTATCAGTCTGGTAAAGGTTATAAAGCCATTTATAAAGCTTTGGGACTCCAGCGAACCACAGTGAGAGCCATTATCCACAAATGGCAAAAACATGGAACAGTAATGAACCTTCCCAGGAGTGGCCGGCCGACCAAAATTACCCCAAGAACGCAGAGACAACTCATCCGAGAGGCCACAAAAGACCCCAGGACAACATCTAAAGAACTGCAGGCCTCACTTGCCTCAATTAAGGTCAGTGTTCACGACTCCACCATAAGAAAGAGACTGGGCAAAAACGGCCTGCATGGCAGATTTCCAAGGCGCAAACCACTTTTAAGCAAAAAGAACATTAAGGCTCGTCTCAATTTTGCTAAAAAACATCTCAATGATTGCCAAGACCTTTGGGAAAATACCTTGTGGACCGACGAGACAAAAGTTGAATTTTTTGGAAGGTTTGTGTCCCGTTACATCTGGCGTAAAAGTAACACAGCATTTCAGAAAAAGAACATCATACCAACAGTAAAATATGGTGGTGGTAGTGTGATGGTCTGGGGTTGTTTTGCTGCTTCAGGACCTGGAAGGCTTGCTGTGATAGATGGAACCATGAATTCTACTGTCTACGAAAAAATCCTGAAGGAGAATGTCCGGCCATCTGTTCGTCAACTCAAGCTGAAGTGATCTTGGGTGCTGCAGCAGGACAATGACCCATAACACACCAGCAAATCCACCTCTGAATGGCTGAAGAAAAACAAAATGAAGACTTTGGAGTGGCCTAGTCAAAGTCCTGACCTGAATCCTATTGAGATGTTGTGGCATGACCTTAAAAAGGCGGTTCATGCAAGAAAACCCTCAAATAAAGCTGAATTACAACAATTCTGCAAAGATGAGTGGGCCAAAATTCCTCCAGAGCTCTGTAAAAGACTCGTTGCAAGTTATGGCAAACGCTTGATTGCAGTTATTGCTGCTAAGGGTGGCCCAACCAGTTATTAGGTTCAGGGGGCAATTACTTTTTCACACAGGGCCATGTAGGTTTGGAGTTTTTTTTCTCCCTTAATAACATAATCTTCATTTAAAAACTGCATTTTGTGTTTACTTGTGTTATCTTTGACTAATAGTTAAATGTGTTTGATGATCAGAAACATTTTGTCTGACAAACATGCAAAAGAATAAGAAATCAGGAAGGGGGCAAATAGTTTTTCACACCACTGTATCTATCTATCTATCTATCTATCTATCTATCTATCTATCTATCTATCTAAAAACTTTGTTGAATACTATAGTTAAGAAGTGAAGAAGAAGATGAAGAGTTTCCTTATAAGGGAAAAGCAACTAACTCTAAGACGGTGTGATGAGACGGTGTTAGTATTCCAACCCAGAAGTTAATTATTTTCATATTTTTTTCATACAGGTTCCATTTTATGAAGCCATTGAGTGGTCACATTATATATGTTTTCACTTTGGGAAATTATGGGAAAAGAAAAATGCAACGTGAAAGGTTTTCTAGTTTTTGACTTGCTTTACTAAATTCTGCGCAAACCCACAATACATTGTGACCAATCTTGCCTACTCAGATGGAAATGCTTACATGATGAAGCACTTTTCCGATCCAGCTGTTGTTCAGAATATTAACCGGAGATTAGGTTCCATGGAAACCTCCATAACCACATACGAGTTTAGTGATTCAGACAGTTAAACATCCCAGTGCGTTATAGGAATTTTTAAAACAAACGAGAGAAAAATAAATAAATAAATAAATAAATAAATAAAATACAGCTTATCGTGCTGTCTGTCCTAAATACAAGTTTATAGACGTTACACAGCACTGATACTGGAGACTCCTCCCAAGACACGAAGGCAGGGTTACAATATGATATAGCACCTACAGGTACATAGATTATATTTGGCAAAATTGATCTTTATTTGACTTGTGTAGTTATTAAGTTTTTTTTTTTCTTCAGTTATGAAAGATGTGTGTGTACTTTCAGTGAAGAAGGCTTAAAACCAATGTGCTTTTTCTTTTTGTGTCTTTTAGTGCCATCTGCTGTGCAGAGAAGGAAACTGCTCCAACTCTAACAATCTGGATGGATGGATGGATAGATAGATAGATAGATCTTGAACAAAGATAGATAGATAGATCGATAGATAGATAGATAGATCGATAGATAGATAGATAGATAGATCGATCTATCGATCGATCGTGGACAAAATTCCTGACGTCCAGTAGCAATGAAGACAGTAACACAAAGACGGATGTGATATAGATCTTACATACAGTTAGTAAACACAAAAATAAAAATATCTCAACAATATCTTGAGTAATAATTAAAAAGGTTATAAATGAAGCTTTGATCGATTGTATTTATGACTACGGTGAAAATAGTAATAACATCCAATACAATAAAACATTTATACGTATACAGCGAAACGCGTCTCTGTGTGGAAAGTGACAGCTAATAACATGTAACACTTTAGCCCTAAGCCTACAGTCCGCTCTCATATGCCCCTATGGAGAGGTGTTGAAGTGCATAATGGCTCTGGGGACAAAGAATGTCCAGAGTCTGTCAGTTGAGCAGCTTTACAAAAGAAGTCTTTTACTAATCCCCAAAAAAAAAAAAAAATGTGCAGTGGTTGGTTGTGATTGGCCGTGATGGACAACATTTTGTTCTGTTTCCAGTAGTTACTCAAAGAGAGTACAGTTCCAAACATTAGCTGAGCTTTGTACAGATCTTAAAAAAATCCCTAGTCTCCTCAGGAAGAACAGCCGACTCTGAGCTTTCTTGTTCCCTGATGAGTCGAGTTCGTCATCCAGCTGCATCTCCAGGTATGTGTATGATTTTACATGATCTTAACATCCACTTCCTTAAAAGAGACAGATATCAGGGGAGACCTGGACTGGTGAATGTCCATCACCATCTCCTTGGTCTTGGTGATGTTCAGCTGTAGCTGGTTTAGACTGCACCGCTCCGCAAAGTCCTTGACCAGGCTTCTGTACTCGCCCTCCTGTCCATTGCCCCACAATAGAGAGTGTCATCTGAGAACTTGTGTATGTAATATGACTCTGAGATGTATCTGAAGTCAGGGTTGTATAAAGTGAACAGAAAGGGGCTGAGGACCGTCCCCTGAGGTGCTCCTGTGCTGTAGTTTCTAAGACTTTCTACAGTCCCTCGTTCTGACATGCTGTGGCTTTCTGGTGAGGTATTCAGTGATCCAGATCACCAGGTTTGCATCCACCCGCATGTCCAGTCAGCTTGTTATCCAATCATACCCACACTCTACACACGGTACTCTTTAACATCCAGCTCGGCATTTTCGACTAGAAGATCATTTACAGCCCTAACACCAAAATGTCATACTCTGAAGTTTCTTCTTCTACTTCTTGTTCTTCTTCTTCTTATTATTATAATTATAAAAAGGAGCCATGTTTTCATGATGGTCATGCATTGATTTGATACTAAAACTTATACAAGTCATTCACGAATTCTGAGGTTTAATCTGGATTCTTTAAGATGGGCTAATTAAAATTAAATTAATTAATATTTATTTATAGTTATAAAGGACGAGAGAAGCAAATTAATAGTACAGTGTGTAACATCAAGCTATCTTGTTGAATATCTGAAATATAAGAAAAATATATATGAATATTGAAAAAAATCAGTAGTGAACACCTGTTTAAAAGAATAAAAAAATCAGATATAAATAGTAAAAAAACAAACAAACATAAAATTTAAATCATAATTTTTATTGTTGTGTGTGTGTTGTGTTTTGTTTGGTTTACTCTGACCCACACACCTTCTCTTTATGTCAGCTGAACATGTACACTATATACACTCGCCTAAAGGATTATTAGGACACCTGTTCAATTTCTCATTAATGCAATTATCTAATCAAACAATCACATGTCAGTTGCTTCAGTGCATTTAGGGGTGTGGTCCTGGTCAAGACAATCTTTATTTAAGCAATTTTGAGCGTGGCATGGTTGTTGGTGCCAGACGGGCCGGTCTGAGTATTTCACAATCTGCTCAGTTACTGGGATTTTCACGCACAACCATTTCTAGGGTTTACAAAGAATGGTGTGAAAAGGGAAAAACATCCAGTATGCGTCAGTCCTGTGGACGAAAATGCCTTGTTGCTGCTAGAGGTCAGAGGAGAATGGGCCGACTGATTCAAGCTGATAGAAGAGCAACTTTGACTGAAATAACCACTCGTTACAACCGAGGTATGCAGCAAAGCATTTGTGAAGCCACAACACGCACAACCTTGAGGCGGATGGGCTACAACAGCAGGAGACCCCACCGGGTACCACTCATCTCCACTACAAATAGGAAAAAGAGGCTACAATTTGCACGAGCTCACCAAAATTGGACAGTTAAGGACTGGAAAAATGTTGCCTGGTCTGATGAGTCTCGATTTCTGTTAAGACATTTAAATGGTAGAGTCAGAATTTGGCGTCAACAGAATGAGAACATGGATCCATCATGCCTTGTTACCACTGTGCAGGCTGGTGGTGGTGGTGTAATGGTGTGGGGGATGTTTTCTTGGCACACTTTAGGCCCCTTAGTGCCAATTGGGCATTGTTTAAATGCCACGGGCTACCTGAGCATTGTTTCTGACCATGTCCATCCCTTTATGACCACCATGTACCCATCCTCTGATGGCTACTTCAAGCAGGTTAATGCACCATGTCACAATGGTACATGCACAATGCACAAGATGCTATCCTATCAATATGGGCCAACATTTCTAAAGAACGCTTTCAGCACCTTGTTGAATCAATGCTACGTAAAATTAAGGCAGTTCTAAAAAGGGGGTCAAACACTGTATAGTATGGTGTTCCTAATAATCCTTTAGGTTAGTTTAGTGTGTAGTGTTTAACATACTGTACACACTGTACGCTCTGGGGGCCGAGGTTTAAATTTAGATCAAAAACTTGTTGTTGATTTAAGGTTTGAAAAATTCCTGATTTGTGTTAATACAGCCAACATTTTACAGCCTGTCATTGGCCTGGAGGACATTAAACCCTAATGAGATTTTATGATTTGAGGGGGAAAAAGTAAAAGATAATCCCCCCCCCCCCGTCTCTCTCTCTGTGCTTTTCTCTAAAGTGATGATTGAAACCCTGGGATTGTTCATTTTTACATGACCATGTTTGAAAATAATGACATGCAAATACTTCCTTTAACGTATTTATGCTTTTTATTTTTATGTACGTTTTGACACTTCTTAACTTTTGCTTTTGAGACCCGAGAGCCAAACTTTTTTTTTTTCCTTTTCCCAATGTTAGATTCATAATAAGTAAATTATAATGAACAGTTATTGGTAGTGGCTGTTGGAAACCGTTACACTGTTTCACTTTAATTGCAGGAACTTATTATTATTATTTTTTGATGTTTAAAGGCTTTCTGATCAAACAGACTATTGTAACAATAAATTTTATTGTAAAAATAAAATTTAAAAAAAAGTATGGGCTAAAGGCAACTGTGTGAAACTTCCTTTCTTCCTTCCTTCCTGCAGTGCTGTTACTGAGCTGATTAGTTACTCAGGTGTGTTAGTGAGTGTTGGACCGTGAGCCTGTGATGAGGAACAGCTGAGTGATGAGGATTAATCCATTAACCTGAGCGTGTCATCAGTGTGGCTTTGTTTACATTTGTTTACATTTCTAATCCCCCCCCCCCCCCCCCCCCCCCCCCCACACACAAAAAAAAAAAAAAAAAAAGGTGGAGGTGAAGCTGAGACATCCTGTGTGGGCTCAAGGTAAGAAAATGGAGACACCAAACTGTGTGGAAAAACATGCTGCTAAATAAATAAATAATGGGATATCTTATGACAATTAAAACTATTGTAAATATATGCATGCTGAACTAAACATCTCCTCATTACATGGTTTTAATCCAAATACAGGATTATAAAACTCATTTAAAGCTTAAGCTGAGGTTTATTAGCAACTAATTTCAGTTCTTCAATTTTAGGAAGAAGCAAACTTGTAGACCGTGTGGTTTGCATCGTTAATCACATCATGAGTTACATTCCAAACTTTAATATTCATTCAATTGTTAAATGATGGTTTAAACAGTGCACAGAAATCAGGAGATATTTTGTTTCTAAAGGGTTTTTACTGTATTTGTGATTGTTGGATCTCAGAGCAGCAGAACAGGACATCATACAGTAGATTTGCTCTTACACTTAATCATGCATTATGTTTCTCTCTGCCAGATTTGACTTTCTTGTTAAGAGATTTTTAATGCATTATGTTAAGGGAATAGGGCACAGCAGAACACCGGGATGGTGTAATGTAGAGTAGCTCAGGGTGAAGCTGTTATTTGAAATTAACCTGTTAGCCTGAAATTGCTTGTTTTGAGTAACAACATAGCGAGAAAATCAAACAAAAACAAATGTTTAATACAGCAGTTAATTACAACGTCAACAATTACGTTTCATTTACTGATAAATGACGTGCTGTATAACACTGTATATAATTTGTTTAGTAAAACAAAAATATTAACATCTTGTTAACAATTTCACCGTCTTGTGAAAGTCTGACACTGGAGACTCCTTCCATAATTATATCCTCATCCAGTTTGAATAATAATGGAATCATGTTTAATACGAAACAGAAGTGGGAAAAGATTAAAGTAATTGTATTTTATTTATTTTTTTACTCTTACTGTCAATTTTATTTAATATTTAAGTTATGGTTACAGGTCAAAGCTTGTTCTTATTCCAGACTTGTTCTTTACGGACTATTATGCACAATTTAGTAAAACGATAGAATAAATTAGGGGAACCATGTCCACTCTAATATTTACCAACGCTGTTGAATTCTGATTGGTCAGATATAAAGATTTTCCAAACTCTGCCCCTGAAAGTAGTTCTAGCTGTAATTTAACACGGGGTTCTGTTCCGTGCCTATTCTAATGTATTGTCACAGCTCCTTCACTGAGACTTGTACTGTGGACTCTCCATGTAAATGGACTTTTAAATATTGCGTGTAATTGTTGATATGGTGCTGATTTTAGTTAAACATTTATTTAAGGCTGGGAATGGTTAATTATTTTTTTACATCATTTTCCATTAGGTTTTGAGCTGTTTATTTCTTGTATAGTTGCTGTCTATCTTTTATGCGAATGATTGCACTAATAGTGCTTTTTTTGTTTGTTTGTTTTTTATGTTAGTATTTCATGTTAAAATAAAATGGACTTCGAAAAACATTATAAATGTGAACAGTGAAAGGTTAATTAATATTTATATATAATTAACCTTTCACTGTTCACATTTATAATGTTTTTCGAAGTCCATTTTATTCCTACATAAGACCAAGACCATGTTTGAGAATTACACAAATAAGATTCAAGACAAGTCTTTATACTTTTTACTTTTAAGTCATTTTGGATGTTATACAGTGACCTTGTTTTTTTTTTTTAGACCCACACTTTTGTGTACATATAGTTTTCTGTTTGGCACAGAATTTGAGAAATACACAGTTCTTGGCAGTGAACTTGTGCTATGGGGTTGTGCCGTACCCCAATACAAAATAAAATATAGAATTTAAATATAAATGTATAAATTACAAAAGATTTGCATAATGTACAAAATTAAATTGTAGACAGTTAAGTATAAGAATATAGAAGTGTAGAAATATGGTGTGTGGGTTACACACACCGGGCTGATAAGTGGAATAATGTTAAACATTTATGGAAGTGTAATGAACTTTAATTTTATTTGGTTCTCCAAGGAATGAAATTGTGTGTGTAGAAAATGGAACATATGTTACTGTATCTCTAGTAGTCTTCATCCTATTTTTGAAAAATGTAAAATTTTAATGTTTAACATGTTTTAGTATTGTGTATTCTGCAATCAATTCTCTTTAAATTCTTTTCTGCCAGGGTTGCAAGTTTATATGAGTCCATAAAATTGGAAGAGTTTGGGAGAAAAAAAAAAAAAAAAAACGCACCACAATAACTGAAGTTTATTTATTTGATTTTATGGAAAAAAACATCAAACATGATATCTGTTTTAAACAAAAACAAAAACACCAAAATCAGGCAGTATCTTTTCAGACTCGTCTAATAATTAACAGGATTTTACTAGAGTTTCCTTGAAATGAAGGCCAAAGACTAAACCAATTTAAGACACAGTGCTTTAGCAACAACTCACACAAGGATATATACAGTGGACACACCACCTAATCTTATCTAATAATAAATGCCATAAAAATTAATGTACTGTATAATCATATAATAAGGAGCTGTTTTTCAATATGGTTCAAGACACTGGCTTCAGAGTTTGGATTTATTTTGCTTTGCATTATGGCAAAAAAAGAGAATTACAAAGCAGAAATTTAATACACATATCATAAAAATATTTAAATAAATGTGTTAATTTCTCCCAAACATTTTAATTGAAGAACGTGCATGACCTTCGGTTTGGAAAGCTACTGTAGAGCTTGCTTTTTATATAATTATACTTTATGATATTAAATTTATTATAACTTTTAATATATAAATTGAATAAGTAATATAATAATAAAGTGTACATTCCCACTGAAGGTGAGAAAACCCCTTTGTCGTTGTTTTTGATGTCTGGAAAGCAGAGTCACGAGGCAGGACGTTCTCCATACAGACAAGTCTGACTTAATCATAACTTTTAAGATTTTTGCTACAAAGACTTTTTGTTCCTTGAAAGTGCACTTTGAGTGTTCGTTACATTCTGAAGTCACAGTGATCTGCAAATTGAAGAATCTTCAAAATAAATGTCATATTAATAATTTGTAGTAATTCTACTGTACAGAGACTTTTACAGGTTAACTGTGAAGAGTGATTCTTACTTCACAAGTGTTAATGCCTGAGAAAAGAGCACATTTCCTGGATCTGAGGTAAATAGGTGATTGTTCGATTCCTCTTCCTTCATAGTGATTTTTAAGGCAAGAACATAGAGCTTAAACAATAAAACAAACATGGAAAAGTAGGGATTGCTGATCTGCTAAAAAGGTCTTGGATGAGGAAAGCAGCTAATGAAATGAGAACTACTTTGATAGCAATTCCATTTGGAATTTTTACATGGCAGTAAGTTATAATCCCAGTGAGCACTCAAGTATTTAAAAGATGTGAATAAGTTGAAGCTCTAAACCGCAAAGTTCTGGGTGAAAAAACAAGTAGTTACATGGTTTTCATTATTTGGACGTAATAGTGGATATACATTTTTTTCCCTTCATTTGATGTTTATTATAATTAGGACCCAAGCACTATGATGTCATAGCTCTAATGGTGTTGTCATAGTACTGATATGTCATACGAAAGCCCCTATTTTTCTAAAGATATTTTTGGGTTGTTTGCCGAACGCATCCAATGGGATTTGATATAGTCCATACAATCGCCACTGTGGCTGTTTGATATCTCAAGAAGTTTAGCCATGGCGATGCCTTAAACTTGTGGTGAAAAGTGGCTAAATGCTTCCTTAGTTATATAAAAGCTGGTGACGATGCTGCCTCAGTGAGGAACGCCTTTGATGTGCTACTGTTGTATTGACACGTTTCCCCCTTTTAATGGATGTTCTCACTGATTTACCTTTCCGATGCAAACGGATGGCAATGGCGTTGTTTTGCAACTATATATGTTTTGACTTAATAACTACTAATCTAATTAGCCTAGTTTAGTAAATAGTGGCCTATAATTCCCTACACTTTCATTTTTTTGGCGGTACTGCATTAATTTAAGAGTGGCTTAAAATAATGAAGTTATGAATGACATCTCAAATATTTTCCCATGCACAGTTCGCAGCTTCCTAAGCCTATCAAGTCCGTGCTCACCGGGATTAATGAACAGCACCATGAGATTTAAGATCCCAATATCCGTCTCAGTAGTCTGATTGTTCTTTGCAAAACTAGACTTTCCCCAAAAGGGTGGAAACGGCATACAAACCTGAAGAGTCTAGAGGAAACTAATTAAACAGAGAAAGATAAATAAATACAATAGTTTGTGCACACGTACAAAAGGTCCCTCTAGTCCCTGAGGTCAATGAATTTTGTATGAAAAAAAAAAAGCTACCAGAATGACGTTAGGGGTTCTATATCGATTCTGGAATTTAGTAGTAACTGTTTGAGGGCGCTCACTTGTCAGTTTTTGCACATGGCTAGCTTCTTCAGTAGGTAGTTAATATCTCGCTAATATGGAATGTTCAGGGGTATCTTTGGAGAGCTGTAGGAGCTTTACTCTTCAGACTAACACCAACCAAACTCCATGGTTTGATAGAATTTATTTAGATTTTAGCCAGAGCAAAGGGTTTTAATGTCTCTTCATGTAGAAAAGATGTCTAGGTGGCAGGACGATGAATGATTGAAAATATGAGTTTTTATGTGGAGCTTCCTAAAAGTGTCACCTAGTAAGTAGTTAGCAAAGCGGCTAATTAGTGACTGATTAGTGATCATTTAACTGATCGGATGTGAAAGTTACACTGCATCTTTTAAAAGAACAAAATGCTGGTTCAACTGTGTATTTAAATTCGCTCCTAGTATAACTGTCCGTCTTAACCACACTGAACGCAAACGTTGCTGAAACTAAAACCACAGATTTAGGTAGGCTTAATGAGCGTCAGGTGAATGATGCGTATGCTTGCAGTGCATTATGGGGGGGAAAGCCCTGTCCGTTAGCCATAAAGGCTCAAACAAAGGCTGTGTCTAGGATGAAACTTAACATGGCTAATAGTCTGGAAATCCCTGGGATGCGCCGTTAAAGTTTACTTTAGTAAACTTATGCAGGTTCAAAGCGGCGTAGTCAACTGTTTCGCTTCCTCTTTTCTCACATCCCCAAGGACCACAACCACTTCTCCAGAAGAACAGGAGTCTTTGACTTTATGGAGATCGGTGTGGTTGTGTGTTTTGGGATCGGCAGGGCAGCAGGCTTGCTTCAAACAGTCGTAGGAGATGCACGGAGTGGTGCAGTGGCTGTCCTCCACCTCTTCATTGGTGAACTCCATCTGAAGAGTGACGCTGTGGACTCCCAGTCGATGGAACATCGCTCTGACCTGCATATGGAGGTTTCTGATTTCACCTTTAGAGCTTTCCAGGTCGGAGGTCACTTTGATGTGCAAAGAGGCCACGTTCCGATCCTTGGCCAGCTCCCATACGTGCACTTCGTGAACGCCGAGGACTCCAGGCAGCTGGCATACGTCCTCCACTGTGAGAGAGAGTGAATAATGAAGGGGGAGCGCGTCAGCCTGGATAATGGTGTAAAATGACAAATCACAGATTTAACCCCAGCCTTTTATACTCACAGATCATGGAGACGTCCACGTCAGGTGGACTCATCTGCAGCAGGATTCTGGTGGTCTCTTTTACCAGAGGAACAGCTGAGGACATGATGATGGCCACCATGATCAGCGTCAGACTAGGGTCCACGTAACACTGCCAGTTACAGGGGGCATCAGGTGGCAAGGGCCATACGTAAAACAGCACAGAGGCCACCACCACAACGACTGAGCCCAAAGCATCGTTCAGCACGTGGAGTAAAACTCCTACAGGCAGGACAGGAAGAATAAGAACAAGAGCCCCAGGCCGCCAGCACTAAGACCTGTAAGAACCTTAAATATACTGAAATGTCCATCTTTCTTTCGTTCTTTCTTTTGCTTTGAGTTTTTAATTTTAATTAGTGCTATATAGTACGTTTAGTTCCTGCATTTCCAGGATGATCTCTTCTTTGCTTTAAAATGTATATAATTCTTCAGTTAGTCAGCTCTTCGTGATCTTTCTTTTCCATTTTATTTCTCTTCCCATCTCATCTTTATTCTATGAAAGTATAACAGTGGCAAAATTCCCCAAAGCAAAAAAAAGCATGTTGAATTACATGGACTGAAATAATATTGTTACAATTTTTCTGCAGATATTTCAAATGTTATTCAAGCATTTTAAATTACATGCAAAAATATATTCTAGTGAAAAAATTTTGCTGTTCGAAATATTTGTAATTATTAATCTGATTGGTTAATTAAAAAATATAATAAATTATTTTTCAATCAGGGCTTCACATCCAGGATATCACAGGAAGAGCAATGGATTGCGGTCCGTGCCGACGGGAAAGTTTGGCAAATAACACCATTTATGAATGCGATTCCGATTGAAAAATAATAGAGATTTGTATTTTTAACACTTAAAAATATTTTTGGACAGCAATTTAGTAACTTTTATATTTGCATTGAATTTTAAATGCTTAAATTACATTTGCATTTGAAATATTTAACCACAATTAAGTGCAGTGCCAAAAATTTTAAGCATCTGAAAGGATTTTTTCAATTCAGATCAAATTGCAATGAAAAAAATTTTTTAATTCTTTTTTTTTTTTTTTGCATTCATGTAATTCAACATGCTATTTTGCTTCGGGGAATTTTAGCGCTGTTGTAATTCTATATTATTCTTTTCATCTTTTTCTTTCTTATCCCTTGATCTGTTATATCCTTTCCCTTTTATCTTTTGATTTTCCTAATCAGTCCCCACCACCACCCCATTTCCTTTTTTCTTTGTTGCCCATTCTCTTCTTTCTTTATTATAATTCTATATTGGCTCTTCAATTATTATTTTTTTTATTTAAAGCGCTTTTAACAATCGTCATTGTCGCAAACCAGTTTTACCCAATCAAAAGAAAAATCTGAAAATGTACTCTGGCGCATGTGGAGGTCCAGTGTGATGAATGGAAGTGTGTAGTGACAGTACGGAGGTCTGTGAGACGCTCTCACCTCTTATGTTTAGTGGCGGGCCGTCGCTCTGCTTCTTCTCCTGGTCTGGTAAAGCAGCCTGATGCGAGCCTGTGGATGGACAGAACACGAGTGCTGAGCGCAGTTGCCGCTATCGCGCAGGAGTTGCACCATTTACATGGAGCTGAGGGAGGAGGACATGTGCACGCATACATTGACATGGGTTAACTACTGCTACTTATTTTCAGCATGCATTCTTTAACACATCATCATTTTGCTTTCAAACAAGTCTGTGTGTTTCGTTGCTTCATATTGAAAAGATGTGCACTTGCAGATTACTGACACATTTTCACCTTTTATAGAATGCTAAACTCTAAGGATGTGTTGCCCTTTAAACCCCTTATGACTCGTACAGGAACAACCAGTCAGGCCAGGGGAGCGGCACGAACAGATTGGCCCAGGGGCCGTGTTAAAGAAATGTTGCAACTGCATAGCAAGCATAACATCTTGACAAAGAAGGGTCTATGTGGGTGCAGTTTTCTATATATATATATATATGAATTCAAACTCAATTTGATCAAACTAGGACAAATCCATGGTCTCGATCCTATCCTCCTTTAACACACTGCCGCTTGTGTAACGCTGTGTGTTGATAAAAGCTCTACAGTTAGGGCTGGGTACTTTTTTGCACAGACTGAAATGCTCTGATACAATCTATATCAGAAAATGTCCCGTCATTCTATGCCAATTTTCGATGCTGATAAGACGTACTCCCTGGGTGTCGGTGGATCAGTATGCACGCAGCGTGCTGATTACAGCGCGCAGAGACAAGGCTCACGTGTGTGTTCCGTTTAAGAGTTTTGAAGACAGTGCTTAGACTTAGTAGGTGGAAAAATGCGTATGGTTTTATATGTTCAATATAAACAAACAGCCATCATTGTTAAGTCCGACGACACAACAAAATTAGTGAGACGCCGGAATGTGTGGGATAAATTGTAGAGCAGAATGTTGCACAGTGTCGGGCTGCGAGAACGAGATCTAGTGCACCCGACATTATAAAACTTGCTGCAAAATCTCCACCAGCAGATTCCCTTCATCCTGTATAACTGAGGATGGTGGTGTAACTGGGATTTTAGCTTGGCTGCCTGGTAATATGCAGCTTCCCATCCCAATTATGGGTTTAATACATTTGGTTCAATCGAAATCTAGACATTAAAATTATGACAGTGTTTAAATAACACAAACGTCAAACCTCACACACGGTAATCAACGGAGATGGACTAAGATTTTCTAATGTTAATGAGCTCATTTCCCTGTTCACTCACAATGTATTAACTAATCCACAGTTAGGAAACTGAGCAGACTCATGACGTAACGGCACAACAAATCATCCACACTTCAGTGACTAGTCCATAACAGGATTGTTCTACCACATCACCTTCGGTAGGATGGCAGACGATCCTAGAGCTAGCCAGAGTCCCCACAAGATTTCTAGCCCCCATGGAAGCAAAAACCTTCCAGAGCGACACCTGTTAATTGGCTACACTAGAAACGAGCCTCGCTTATTTGTGTATTATGAAAACCGTATCAGATGAGGCTGAAATATCGAGACTCTGTGCCTTCAGATTTACTACGTTACATAAAGTCATAACGTTACATATTGTGGTTTATTGCTTGATGCTTTGTCACCTGACTCTTCCCTTGTTAGTACTGTTCCCTGTGTGACTAATTAAATACAGCTGGTGGACTAAAGCGCATCAATGACGGGCCTGGAAAGTGGAAACAAAGATGCTGACTCACAATGACGATGCTGATAATCCAATGCTGAATTTCCACAAATTAAACACGCTTTACTACGGTACAATAATCTTCTGGTCCAAGCTTAGCTAATGAAGTTTAATACATGCATTATATTAAAATACACTTTTAATAAATGCAATTTGTGAAAATGGTTCCTTTTTTCTTTTTCTTATCCCCAAAATGAACTAAACCTGTACAGGTCACACACGTTGTTGGGATCATCTGTGATCTCCTGATCCTTTTTGTCTTTGCAAACAACATAAAAGTTTTTTGTGACTAATATTTCAAGTCCATAACCACCCTAAACGTTTTTTTTTAGGAACCCCTCTACAGTATGTTGCCTTCAGTGGTGAACACCTTAACGAGGTCACAGGTTCTACACTTTATTTGATCAATATTTCGAGCCTTTGTTACTTTGTTTCTCCCACTGAACTATTTCATGGTATTTGATAGTAAAAGTGTAAATTTGAGAGTAAGAGACTGTAGCACAAATTGGAGCTCCCTTTAATACCACACCCTTCATCTTAATTTGAGCCTTTTTGTCTTTGCAAACTTGTGACTAATTGTTACTTGTGCAGTTTCTTCTAACAAGTCTTTCATCTTTTTGAGCCTATTTTGTTACTTTGTCTCTCCTACTGAGCTACTGTACATCTCCACTGATGATGAAGTCTACACGTGACTGTACTGTGCGTGACTGCAGCACGATAAAGAGCACCTGCTTCGCCGTTCATGACGATCTTCCCGGCGGCTTCGCCTCGGCCGCGCTCCTGCTTCCTGGGGCAGAGCCACCCGCAGTCCTGGAAGACGAGCAGCCCGACGATGTTGACGCCGAGTCCGAGGGCGCCGACGATCAGCACGATGAACGGCTCGTCCACGGCCTCGGGCCGCGCCAGTCTCTTGAGCGCCTCGGCGGACACGGAGAAGCAGAGCGCCGCCAGGAACGCCGCGTTGGCCAGCGCGCCCACCACCTCAGCCCGGCCCAGGCCGAAGGTGCAGCGCGGGGACGCGGGGCGGCGCGCCAGTCTGCCCGCCGCCAGGCCCACGCACAGCGACAGGGTGTCCGACAGCATGTTGAAGGAGTCCGACACCAGCGCCAGCGAGTTGCCCAAGTAACCCGTGACGATCTCGGCCACGAAGAAGATGACCGTGATCACCAGCATGAAGATGAGGCGGCACGTGTGTCCCGTGTAGCGGCCCATCGCGGTCTGCTCTGCGGGGGAGCGCGCGAGGAACGACTCGGTTAAAGCCGCACGGGCACCGCCTCGCGCCATCCAGGCTCCGCCCCTTCCTCCTCTATGGTGATCTATGGTGATCTCGTCTCCATGGTAACGGCGCATGGTGGTAGTGTTCTATTAATGTGCACAATTATTTCAGTTAAAGTACTGTGTGTGTGTGTGTGTGTGTGTGTGTGAAAAATGGAGGATATTACTTGTAGTAAACTTTCATACATACAGTCTTGTGTCCTGAGCTCCATGGACAGGATCCTCACCTCCTGGTACAGGTATAAAATGGTATAATACAGGTCAGAGATCCATCTAATACTGTATGTGCAGCAATTTTAGAATACCAAAAAATAATTTAATAATGTAATCATTTTCACTTATGCTGAGCTGAAAATGAGAAATCTGCTCGTTCCAGGTTACTGCTTGTTACCTGCATAACGTACTAATAACTTAATTATATAGTATTGTCTTAAATTGTGTACTTTTTAATTTTAATTTATGTTTTTTTTAATTAATCTAAAGGCGTTTCTTTAATCTTGGAGCTGAAGTCTGTCTCCAGAATGCTGGGGAAGAGGTGTAGATATGCCCTGGGGTGTCCAGCTCAGGGTGGTAGTGGTAATGCTACCTATTTTAGTTATTCACTTGAAGTTTAAATAGTATAGTGTATCTAAATTTTTGTTTTGCTTATTGATTTGTCCTGGGTCTGAGTGGATCCCAGAAAGAATGGGCATGAAGTGCAAACACCCTGCATGCAAGGGCTAATAATGATTAAATGTAGTAAGTTGTCCAAAATTGTTGCATTACTTTCAGCATAATAGAATTCATCCAGTATCGGTAATATAAAAATATTTTCTCTTTTTGTCCTTTTTTTTCATTTGCAGGAACACTAGCCATGATGTGGGAATGCACCCTGGGTAATGGGGGTTTAGTAGTACAGTAAGTCTCTGACTTACGAACATTCGTGTTAGGAATTTCCGTAGATACGAACAAATTGCAAAAGTAGCTTGCGTGTATTTTACAAAAAAAAAAAAAAAAAAAAAAAAAACCTGTTGTGCACCAGATACCAATATTTACAATTATATACAATATTAGTGTAACTAGTTCAGTTTAAATCAGCAAATTTTAAGAAATATTAAGTGTATTTTACTCAATTTCTGTTAATACTTGGACAAAATATACTGAGTAGACTTTAAGTGAGATGTTGATGTTTTCTTTAAAGACTAAATTTAAACGTTTAATAAAAAAAAATTGCTACAAAAATTATGGTCAAATCTCTATTCAGCACACCAGGACAAATAAAGACAAGACAACATAATTGTCTCTGTTGTGGCAGACAATCTAGATCAAAATTCCCATCTCAAAGCACTGAAGGGTGTGCTTTAAAAAAAAAAAAAATTATTTGCATGTATCTGTTTGGTCATGCAGATACATGCAAATGTGTCCATGCGTCTTTCTCATTAGACGAGAATCTATCCAGCAAGGCAGGTCTCGTACAGTCACATGCTTGCTAGTGTCATGTTAGCATGCTAACCAAGTCAAAGATGCTATTAGCTTTAAGTCTGACAAAACGATGAATGACATAGCAGCCTCCTCTAAACCAGCGGCCTGTCACAAGTGGTGGAAAGAAAGAGGAGAGATGATCTGGGTGGAAAAACCACAACAATTTGAAAGTGTATGCCAAGGTAAATGTTGCATGTCTTAATGACTGCTTTGCCTTTGAAACTAGCGATGATCACCCCAGAGCAGGACCATCACTCTCTATCTGGTGTTTGTAAGCTAACGTTAGTTACAATGCAGAACTCTCGGTAGTAAAATTTTAAACATAATGGACTTTTCCAGGATGGCACTTGTATTGTTTACAATGCAGTATTGAAGTGAATATCCTATGTGGGGTGAACTTATACTTGCATTTACTTTTGGATGGGTTTATTGACGAAGCCATACATTTCTCTCAACAAATATAGAAAATTCTTTTAGTATATAAACATTCTATTGTCTCAAAAGTAAAGGCTGTTTAGCTTTTTCTGAAAAGGGGTGTTAAGGACGACTGCAGTAATTAAATGTTCCATACAAAATGTTTACTCTGTGAATCTGATATTTTTATTTTACTCTTTCCTTTTATACATTCTGGTAAAACTGCTATATTTCTTTAAACGCATGCTGGGTGGCCTATGTTGGATCCTGCCAATCCCAAAGACACAATTGAGGCTGTTCTGGAAGCTGGACTGTGGGAGGATGTCTTTAAAAGTTCGGCCTGTAAAAATAAGCTTCTTGCTTAAATCAAGGGACCCTTCTCGAATTACAGGGAATTTTTGTAAACTCTTCAAATTGAACTCCCTCAGTTATTGACCTGCTTAGGTGGTTCTTGAGTTGTTAATATTTATGTTCAGTTCAGTTGGGGATTTAATCTTTTTACAGCAGATGGGCATATTTTTCATTATCGCCCTACATACACACCTATACAAGTTGTATACTGTACACCAGGTAGGCAGGTCTTTAGGTAAATCAACATGTGTTTGAGCAAACTAATAACTTGTTTAGGTTAGTGATGTATATACAACTAATAGTGGAGGAGGAAGTGGAGGTACTTTATTCTTAATACTCACACTACTTACAGTAAGTAACCTGATGTATCAAAACTTTTCTAGCTTAAATACTCGAACCTGTTACGGTATGGTATGAACATGGGTCCAGAAGTTTATTTGTAGCTTCAGCCACCTGAGTGATGCTAACCAAGTGGTAATCTCCCAGAATTTGCTTATTATAGGTTTTCTTTTTCTTGTTAAAATGGTCCAAGTGTAGCTTAATGGGGGAAACACCGTCTGTTGGATCTTGTCTATCCCAGATTTTAATTTTGAAGATATCCACTTGATTTTACAAACTCAGACTCATGAAGCCAAATATTACCTTCAAATACAGTTTAAACAGTTATACAACGTCTGAAATGGTTCCAATTTGATAGTTTTTATTTTAAACTTTTGGCATTATGAAAAACTATTGCCAGCAAACAAATTTATACTGTCTATTTTACATAAGCATTTAACATGTTTTTAAAATATTTGAATAATTGTGCTTAGCACTATCGCCTTGCATCTCCAGGGTCTGGGTTCGAGTCCTGGCCAGACTCGATTCCTGTCTCACTGTGCATAGAGTTTGCATGTTCTTCCCGTGCTCGGTGGGTTTCCTTCGGGTATTCCGGTTTCAGACAGTCCAAAGATATGCAGGTTAGGCTAAACTGCTGTGTAGTGTGTGAATGAGTGTGTGTATATGCCCTGCGATGTCCCCACCTTGTGCCCTAAGCCTTCTAGGATAGTCAGTGGTCAGTTTTAATAATTTAACTTTAGTATTATTTATACACATGTATCCCCCTCTTGTGTGTATATATGCAAGTTTTTTTTACACTTGCTTATAACTTACAAGCAAGGTACACTGATGTTTAATTCAGTCTAAAATGAAAAACACCTGAGCTGAAAGAATGTTACAGTTTAATTGCAATCAGAACCTTAAACCAAAGCTTTAAAGCAAACTTTTAAAGCAACGTCCCTTTAAGTGTCAAAGATTTAAAATATGTTCCTAGTGCAAAAGTAATGCACTGTTTGCCTGCAAAATGTTGCTTGTGAACCTAAACACTGTAGGACACTGTAATACTGAGATACTGTACTTCTGCAGTAAACTCCCTGAGGAAGCCCTGACGTCGGGTGGATAAAAGCAGGAAACGCCGTATTCAGATGAAACGTTGGGATGTTCAGCTCCATTTAAAAGCACAGCAGAGCACGCACAGGATGCGGCAAGTGAACTATCGCAAAGTCAGTCCAAACACACTGCGTCCCGGTGTGAGAAACAGCTCAGTGTAATTATAATCAGTGAATCTGAGTGATGCGCGGTCTCTCTACACGGAGTCACTCACCTTTTCTTTGCGCATTGGGATCCGCACATCCACACCGCACGGGATGAATACCGGAATCTTTCCCCCGCTTTTCAGCCTGTTACTGCAGGATCAACTCCTAATTTTCAACTGGACGCGTTTTGACTATGAGGCAACAATTAAACTCTGACGTTAAACATCAAACGCGCGCCGTCTGTCGACGTTGCCATGACAACAGCAAACTATTATGTTTGTTTTTAATACTTGATTGATCCCGAAGGAAATTTCTGACATCCAATAGCAAAGATATTAATATAATATTGTAGCGTTTTACCGCTGGAAGGATCATGGAGAAACAAGTTAGGTTGATTGCTGCCCAATACAAATGGCCGAAAACCCCTGCAAGGCACGATGGTTGTCAGCAGCTGCCCCGCCTACGCCACACTGCCCCACCCGAGCTGTAACTGTCCCCGGTAACCCATGACTACCTCAGTCTCTGAGGTGTGAAGGCGGTCGCGCTGGCGTTGTGAACCGGAGTCCTTTGGTGGGGGAGGGAGGACCGCAAACATTGTCCTGAGGCGGTCCGTCCTCCGCAGAGTTCGATGTGTCCCCGGCGTGCGGCTGGTATAGAGTGAGATGGTCTCGGTGGAGCACAACCACTCGCGCCCGCCCAGCCAACCGCACCCGGTAGACGACATCGGAGAGCTGGGCAATTACCGTACAGGGGCCCAGCCAGTGGGACATAAGCTTGGGTGAGAGGGGGAATACACCCATACCTGCTTCCCAGTAGCAAAGTCTCGCCCCCGGCTGTGAGTGCCATAAACACGGCGCTGCTTAACACCAATGTCCGCCAAGTGTTTACGTGCCAACTCGTGGACACGGAACAGTTTGTCTTTCAAAGAAAAAAAATAATCAAACCCAGGCTTCGTGGGTAAATCCGGTTGGGAAGGTGGTCCGAATACAAGGTCCTCGAGAGTGCGCAACTTGCGGCCAAAAATTAAAGCAGCTGGCATTAGCGGTGAAGACTTCTGCACTGCTGTGCAGTATGCCCAGAGCACGAGAGGTAAATGTTCGACCCAGTCCTTTTCAAGTTCAAGTAGGCTGTATTGTCACTTCAACCATATACACTTAGTACACAGTGAAACGAAACAACATTCCTTCAGGACCAAGGTGCTACATGCAACATAAATTTACAACATAACTTAACAGAAAAACCAAACTAGCTAACTAAGAGGCCTAGTTAGCTGGCTACAAGAGACAGACAGATTGACCTAACATAAATTACAACATAAATTAACAAAAACTAACTAACTAAGAGACTATCGACAGGGTTTTTACAGACAACATAAAGTGTGCAAATGTGCAAACAAAAGCAACAGTGTGACAGTGCGACAACATAACAAATAATAAGGTGTCGAGGTGATGAGTTGAGGTAGTGACAAGAATTAAGAAGTTAAGAAGTTAGTGCAAAAAGAAGTCCAGTTATGAATATTGTGCAAAAGAGCATTTACAGGTTGGTGTGTACGATAGTTTGGTGGTGTAGGTCAGTGTGTTTGCGCTTGTGTTGATTAGTCAGTCCAGTCTCAATTTTTTGAGGTAGTTGAGTTAAGCTGAGTGATAGTGTGTGTGTGTGTGTTTATCAGTCCAGTCCCTTTTTGTTGAGAAGACGGATAGCTTGTGGAAAAAAGCTGTTGCACAGTCTGGATGTGTGCCCGAATGCTTCGGTACCTTTTTCCAGATGGCAGGAGTGTGAAGTATGTGTGAGAAGGGTTTGTCCGATCAGCCACAATGCTGGTGGCTTTGCGGATGCAGCGTGTGGTGTAGATGTCCTCAATTGAGGGGAGAGAGACCCCGATGATCTTCTCTGCTGTTCTCACTATTCGCTGAAGGGTCTTGCAGTCCAATATGGCACAATTCCCAAACCAGACAGTGATGCAGCTGCTCAGGATGCTCTCGATAGTTTCTCTATGGAAGGTGGTCAGGATCGGTGGTGGAAGCTGGGCCTTCCTCAATCTTCTTAGAAAGAAGAGACGCTGTTGGGCTTTCTTATGTAGGGAGCTGGTGTTGAGGTGACCAGCTAAGGTCCTTTACTAGGTGGACACCCAGGAATTTGGTGCTTTCGACGACCTCCACAGAGGAGCCGTTGGTGCTCAGTGAAGAATGGTTGCCTCGTGTCCTCCTAAAGTCAACAACCATCTCCTTTGTCTTGTCAACATTCAGAGACAGGTTGTTGTCTTTACACCAGTCCGTTAGCCTCTGCACTTCCTCTCTGTATGCTGACTCGTCGTTTTTGCTAATGAGACCCACCATAGTCGTGTCATCAGCGAACTTAATGATGTGATTCAAACTGTGTGTTGCTACACAGTCTTGAGTCAGCAGTGTGAACAGCAGAGGACTGAGCACACAGCCTTGTAGTGACTGAGGCCTTCCGGTCAGAAAGTCCAGGATCCAGTTGCAGAGGGAGGTGTTCAGGCCCAATAGGCTGTTGCCGATCGCTGGTAAGCACTGCGAGTTGTGTGGTGAGAGTCCGATTAAGGCGCTCCACTAAGCCGTTGCTTTGAGGATGAAGTGGCTTGGTGCAGGTCTTTTTCACCCCGAGGCGCTCGCACACTGCCGCAAACACCTTAGCCTCGAAATTTCGCCCCTAATCACTGTGTAATTGTACCAGCACTCCTCGCAATAACTCGGCTGCACGCCGGCTCGGACGGCTGATCACCGCCGGAGAGTCTGGAGGACTGCACGGAGGGGATGTTCTGAGCAGATGGTTTTGGAGAGTGTTCTAACTTGCAACCACACACACGCTCTTTAACCCGCTCGCAGTACCGAAAACACGCTTTGTTGCACGGCCTGCGGGATGAAGCGTCTGTGTTAGCGTGTAATTTTTCCACTCTGTGCTGAATGGTAAAGCTTTAGTCTTGTAACCGCTCGAGCCAACCTGCTAACTGCCCCTCTGGCTCTATAAAACTGAGCAACCAGACTAGCGAAGCGTGATCGGTCCGCAGTAAGAAGGCTTGCCCGTATAAGTACGCCTGGAAATGTTTTAAAGCCGCAACAACCGCTAACAGCTCGCGCCGCGTGACGCAGTAATTCTCCTCCGGTCCAGACAAAGTGCGGCTGAAGTAGGCGTTAGCACGCTCTTTGTTAACGAAAACCTGAGACTGTAAACCCCAACAAAAAGGAAACAAAAACTATTAGACGAAATGAGAATATACATTCTTCTAGTGTTTTGCATTTTTCTTTAGTTTTTTGTGCTTGCATTTTACAACGTTTTCGCTAGACAGCATGTGGATAATCAAGAATGGGAGATGTGATTAAAGCTCCACGTACAGCATGCGCATGCACATTGTCCCAGTGAAATGGTTGGCTCTTTTTCATTAGCCCATGCAGCGGGCTTGCAATCTTGGCAAAGTCTTTTACGAAACGGTGGTAGTAAGAGGCTAAACCGAGAAAAGTCCGTAACTGCGACACATTTACCGGTTTAGGGCCAATTCTTTACCGCAGCAATTTTGGCTGGATCGGTAGAAATCCCTTTGGAACTAATCACATGACCCAGAAAGGCGGTCCCTTGCCGCAACAGCTGGCACTTTTTGGGGTTAAACCGCAAATTCGCCCGCCGGATAGCCAGAAATACTTCCCTTAAGTTAGCTAACACGCCCCCTTATAATCTTGTCCGTGCACCAGTAAATCGTCCAGGAAAACTACGCAACTGTGATGAGGGATATCTGCAAGTACTTTCTCCATCAGCGGTTCAAAAGTGGCTGGAGCGTTACATAGGCCGAAAGGCATACGCCGAAATTGCCATAGCCCTTGCCCGAATTGTGAACACGGTTTTAGGTCATGCCTACGGGGCGAGCTCTACCTGCCAGTACCCGCTACACAGATCCAATGAGCTAAACTAAGCCAAGCCCGCAACATGTTCTAAAGCATCATCAATCCGTGGCAACAGATAAGAGTCTTTACGTGTTACCTTGTTTAAGCGCTAGTAATCTACACAGAACCGCCATGAATCGTCCTTCCTGCGACCAGATGTTTACATTGGGGGCCCCACCGGAAGTTCCGCCCCTCAGGTATGTGCTGCTAAAATGTCCGGCTGTTGTTTAGGTATTAGCAACATGGCTAACCCGAAGTTACCACGCAGAGTTCCGTCATTTTAGTCTAGCACAGCACCCCATTTTGTCAAAATGTCCAACCCCAAAATGCAATCATCTTTGATATTCCCCACAAAAAATTATGTGAATGAATCCGGTCACCTATTTTTACTCGAACTGTGCGACAAGCCTATCTTCACGTAGCTCTCAGAAACGTTGTAAATATTGAAGGCTGGATCAGGCAGTCTGCAAACAATAAAACCAGGAACAATAGAAACAAAGCGAAACAATAGAACCAGGCTAGGTTCACCTACAGCGCTCCCCCGTGATGATCCGCCATTATGGGTTCAGCGCGCACCGCCTCGCGTAGCGCCTCGGTAGGGGAAGCTGGTGCCGCTAACCTGATGTGCTCGCAGGGCTGCATCGGTCAGAGTCCATGGAGGAATGTGCAACGAGCTAGCTCTTCCTGCTTATCGTCCTCGAATTCTGGATAGCCCTGGCGCGCGAGGCACCTTAATCCATGGCGACATAATCCATTAAGACAACTCCTTGCACGCTGCCTCTTTACAATCACCAGCGCTGAACCGGAAGTGGAGCGACGTAGCTTTGACCAGTCCTTTTGCTCACTGGCCCTGAGGTCTTCCAGCGCCCAGAGCACTTGCCTTCTAGCGAGAGTGCTACTTAGACTGCAGTTTCCGCAGGGGATCAGCCCGTGAAATCGGCAGCTAGCTCTACTTGCGCGAAGAATGCGTTGGGTTTCATGCAATATATATATATATATATATATATATATATATATATATATAATACAGTATAAATAATATACCAAAAAAGCATGTAGCTGCAATTACTGATCGTTAGTGACAATATATATGGCAAGTTTAATTTAAGAGTTAATTTTAAGTTAAACTAAATTAAATTAAAGAGTTTAATTTAGTTTAATTTACTTTACAGATATCTTTATAAAACATGTATGATGTTGGTCTTTCAGCTGCTCCAGTGGACCATCTAGTCTGCACATACGAGCTTGGCTCAGGTTTTATTCCGGATGGCATCTTCTTGACGTAACCCTCCATTTTATTCGGGCCTGGGACTGGCACTGCATTCTGTGACTGGGATTTTAGGCACTGGCTGGGAAACGAACCTTGGCCTTCCACATGACAGGCGAAACACCCACCACTGAGCCACCAACGTGTAAGTTTTTTCTTACAGCTTTCATATGCTCTCCATAAATGCTAAGCATTTCACTAGCAGTGTTGATAGTTACAGTAGCAGCAGAAACACACACAAACCGTCTCTCTCTACCCCTTATTCTGAACATGGTCACAGGAAGCCTGTAGCCTATCCAAGGGGAAAAGGCATGAAGTATCACATGCACATACTATGGGCAATTTGAAAATGCGAAGTGTGTATCTCTGAATTTGAGGAGGGAGGCAAGCGTGGGCAAAAAGAAAGAAAACTATTATTGATAAAGATATGCTAATAAAAATGTTTTCTTGTTTTTTAACCCCAGGTACTGTGGCTATGAGTTGGATGGTGGACGATGATGGTAGTGGTGGTTATATTTGTTAATAGTTATTGGTGGGCTGATATTTTAAGAATAAGTTATGCACTGATGTTTCTATTAAGGATATAGAAATGAAACAGGTTATTTCTTTCATTTCCAGGAACATCAGGATATGAGGTGGGTTTGTAACCCTGGATTATATTTAACATTTATAAAAGTGATGAAACAGTACTGCATTGTTGCCCATTACACCTCTTATTTTTATTTTTATGGAATAACATTTTTATTTACTGCTTCATCATGTGCAAGGTCATGGTAGTACCTGGAGGAACCGTCGTCCTTGAGTTCATTTAGGGACATTTTTATAGCTGTTAAAAATGCTAGCTCAGCCTCTGGGCCAAGTCACCTACGAACAAAGGTTCAACAGATTCATGCTGTACCTTTTTATAGAAGGTGTTTTAAAAAAAAAAGACTGTAAACATGATTGTAATCTCTACACAACGGAAATTGAGTTGGACTCTTAATTTTTTTTTTTTGCAATGCAGTTGATTTCTATCACTTACTTTCCCATAAACTGCAAGTTTGCATTTTTTTTAAACAGTTTTCTGTAAGGCCAGTCTAACTTGTCCAGTAGCCTTGCTCCTCTGCCATTTGTGTGCTCGTTTTTTGTTTTTCCTACAATTTGATAGTATTTATTTAAAGTGTACCATGTGTAATATTTTTTATTTATTTATTATTTTGGCAGATATTTACTATTTATGAATTCAGCAGTCAGAAAAAAAATGGGCAAAAAAAAAAAAACACAGGAACATTCAACATTGGATCAACATTTTTTAGATTAAAGAGGTATTTGGCTTTTCAAAATGGATACCAACGCATGATGTTCATGTATATTTGAAATAAGACATGCAGTGTTTTGAGATGATTGCAGAATATGATGCAGAAATCTAAATGTATTATTTATAGCTTTGAAACGTGCCGCATGTGCATGAAACTGAAAGTATTAAAGATTAACTTATGAAGAGTGCATGAAACTCAAGCGATGCCCCATGTCAAGTCTACTCTGATTGAGGAGTGTTCAATGCCACGTCTCTCATTTTGCAAACTAATTTTCTTCTGCTCTCTCAGAAAAGAGAGTATTATTATGAGGCCTGGTCACCTGACTAAATGAATCGTTTGGTGTCGTTATGTGGGAAGCACATTTGATCTGAACGAACTAGGTTTAAGAGTAGATGCATGTTTTAACCATAATTGAAACATTCAGCCAGTAAAATGGAGGTTTATTAGAATTCTTTGTGGTATAACTATTCGGCTATAACATACAACTACTGATAATCAAATTTAAATGCACTATTTCTCTTGTATTCTCTGGTTTATTTAATAATCATGTATCTAATGCATTTGAATTGCATTACTCGCTCACATGGCTCCGTTCTGAAACTAAAGAACCAAGTAACCCGAGCTGTCTGAGGAACCTGTCATACGTGTGTTCGTGAGGTTTCAGGTCACTTAGGCTATGTGGGTGATAAACCTTGAGCACAAATTAACTCGAGCCGTCGCATCTCTCATACACACATTTGCAGTAATTAAGGTGGCATGAGTGTGTTGGCTACATAATAACCGGAGTTGTGTGGTTTTGTGATTTCAGACTTTGTCACAGTTAGCAAAAGTTTAATCATAAAACTGTTTAAAAGAGCGCAATCTCCCACCTTTTATTTCTTGTTACAGGATCAGCGGATGTTTGGTGATGTCACCGCTGCAATTAATGAGTGTCGGATCTGACCAATGTGCAAAATGCTGCTCGTAGGTTATATAAGCTGATGTGTACGTGTGTAACGTGCCACTTGAGTTCTTTTATGTTAGATAACGTCTTTTATGTGTGGGAGTGAGGTGCAGCGCAGAAAGAAGCCAAAGCCATATTATAGCCGTGTACTGTACTGATGGCAGAACATTTTAAAACTCTTCCCTCTAAATGTGCTGTGATTACTAATTTTACTAGAAAGTTGGTTATTAGCATAAGAAATTAAAAATAGTAAATTAATGTTCATTTATTATGCAAAAAACAATTTTTTTTGTTTGCAAATTCCCTTTTTTTTTTAAAACACAAAATGATATTTGCTCTAAATTGACACATCATGATAACCCGTGAGAACCCTAGGCCATTAGGAAAGTCTGACAAATATACCAACATGGGAGATTCCTTCCTTTTTGTAAGGCATGTGACCATGCATAGGATGACTCCTTCACCCAAAAAAAGGGAACATGTGGTAAATGAAATAAAGCTTTTCGCTGGATTTCATGGACTTTTCACATTTTAGATGAGTACAGTATACAGTATATTATGTGTACACAGAAGGCTGTGTGTGAAGATCTCAACCTGGTAAATAATTGCAGGTTGTAATGCGTAGAAGGTCAAGCTATTATTTATTCATAGGGTCTTTGTATCTTAAAAATAGATCTGGATATGTTGTGTTGTTAGAGAACTGATGACAAGTACAGCGAACCAAAACAAATTTTTTTTAATAATGTGGCCTACAAGTGTGTAGCCAAGAGAGGTGGGTAGTAACGAGTAGTAACGAGTTTACTTCTGTGAATAGTTTTACTGCACCATACTTACATACATACCTTTTTACTTGAGTAGATTCGCGAAGAAAAAAAACGCTACTCTTACTCCGCTACATTCAGCTACACTCGACTCGTTACTTTCCTGATCATTTATTCTACACATTAGATATTCTATATTTTTGCCAGAGAAATGCAGCCGGTGGATCTACCACATGACGTTGTTCCACCAATCAGATGTAGCAACAATAATCACACGACTCCGTTTAATCAATTAGCCTGGCAAAACTGGCTGCATAGCGGGAAAAAAATTCTCAGCCTTGGTAGACGGCGAATTACAGCATAAAAATTAGCAGAAACATCTGTCTCCAATGCTACAACAGAAGAGGATAAACACCTCTGGCCTAATATAAAAAGCATGTTTCGCTTACACACAGTGCAAAAGAACAGCTTCATACTGCGGTGTCTTCTGTCTGCCAAACCACACAGACACTTCTGCATATAAAAACTTTTTAAAACCATTTAGTTAAGAGTGTTCATTTCCAGTAGAGCCATGCTTACTACAGCTAACACGGTGTACGATGGCCACAATGTTTCACAAATCAGGGATGTTAATTGCCAATTTTTCATTCTGTCACATTAGACCAGGTTTATCTGTTCTAACCGCCATGCAGGATGCTTTCTAACTCACCACAGGACTGTGTTCTGACTTTAAGTTCTATCTTTGCTTTCATTCTTTGTAGTCTCTTCCATCCACGCATCCTGCTCAGCATGAATGTGCTGCATCCTGTTTCATCTATTTTAAGCTCACCCAGAGAAAACTTGTGTTTTTTAAAGGGGGAGCATCCCTTGAGGTTTTTATGATCATCTCTTTATTTTGATGCAAGCTTTGACAAGTCTGAGTCCTCCAACTTCATGTTGATTTGTATAACAACTAAATATCGTTGACTATTTGGGTCTTATATGTTGGAGGCAGAATATTCTTGGTTCATGCTCTCCTTGGAGGATTTCGATTTGCTTTTAATTTTGGGCAAGGGTTTTGATTACATTGTGGTTGTTCTTCATCAGAGAAGAAGCTCCTTATAGCATTACAGGTCTTGCCAAATGTGTAATCCAATGCCCACATCTTTGCTTCGGGCCCTGGTATCACTGCACAGTCTGCACCCTCCAAAATGAGGTAAATCCGCAGAAGGTGCAGTATTGAAGCATATTCATGGAAAGTTGCCTGGAAGGGACAAGTATGGTAGGAAAAGGTTTACAAGCAACAGGGATGACCGCAGGCTTAAGATGAAAGCAAAGCCCTTCAAGACCTTGGTAGAGCTTGACAAAAAGTGGAGTGAGGCAGGAGTCAGTGCGTCAAGAGCCAGTCTTCAGGATGTAGAATATAACTGTTGAATTCCTAGTTTCAAGCCACTCCTAAATCAGACACATCATCAGAAGTGTCTTACCTGGTCTAATGAGAACAATGATTGGGTCGTCACTCTTTTTCAGATAGAAGTTGATTTTATTTTATTTTTTTCATTTCATTTAAAATTCAAGGTCTGGAGGAAGAGTGGAAAGGTGCAGAATCCAAGTGGGATGAATTTTACAGTCTGTGATTTTGTGGTTCTATGTCATCTACTGGTGTTATCCACTGTGTTTTATCAAGTCCAATGTCAATGCAGCTTTATGCCAGGAGGATTTAAAGCAAACGTTAGCATGACTTAAGCATGATGATGATGATGATGATGATCCTGTACTTGATACACACAAAAAAATGCTGGGTCATTTTTTTCTACCCAAACACTGGGTTGCCGCTGTTGGGTCATTTTTCTGGGTTATTTACAGAGAGTTGGGTAGTTTTTGTGTAACCCAGCTGCTGGGTTAAAGTTTGGTTGTTACCGTGGTAAGGTTACACTCAAACTTTCAGGCTGGTCTGAGGTTTAGCTGACAATAGCTGCTAGTTAGCCAAAGAACCCCACCTGTGTATGAAAGAAACGGCTAAGATGTCTGAGCTTTTTAGCTTTCTCTGTAGAATGCTTGCAGGGTGTATGAAGATGGTGACGTGATTAATGAACGCTAAACTGTTAACTGTAGTGCTAGCATGATGCTAACATTTAGTTAGGTTGCTAGCGTGAGCAACCACATTAACTAGTCTGACATCAATATTAAGAAGTTTTATCCTAAAAGCCATGCTTATTTTGCTGTTTTATTTTTGGTAGTAGCTGTCTCTGTTTTTGTTTTAGGTTACCTATGCCCTAGCTTTGTCATTTTTTATTTAGTATCAATCCTATTAAACACTAAATTGATAGTCTTATTCAGTTTAATCTTTGCTTTTTCAATAAATTTTTTTACTTTCTTTTATTTCTTTCTTTCTAAGGTTGGAACCAACATGGTGGAATACCTCCAGCAGGCTGAAGTGTTAAGGCTGTACCCCTACTGTACATCCTGACGTTGGGAGATAATGACCAGCGCTGGTCTCAGGCATTCGTCATACTGGTGGGACAGGCTCTGGAGCAATGCACACTACAGTACTTGGGGCGGTTAATGTGTGCTTCAAGGCATTTTATATTTTTTACATTAACTATCCAAAGCAGTGTGCTCCTGTATAGGACGTTTTGTAATGTTGCTATGAAATAGCAAAGCCTACTTGAAAAGTTATAGACAGTGTTTGTATGTTAAAATGAGACCAGGGCTGGATAGTTTTGTTCTGCAGAAAAGATATCTGAAGTCACAGAGAGATCCTGCTCTGTAGAAGCTGCCTCAGCCTATTTGGGCAAATACTTCATTCTGCCCTTGTGTAATAGTATAGTAATGATGTCGCTGTTGATTATCTGCTCTTGTGCTTTGAGTCTCGATTTCCGTTAAGACATTCAAATGGTAGAGTCAGAATTTGGCATAAACAGAACGAGAACATTGATCCATCATGCCTTGCAATTGGGCACCGTTTAAATGCCACGGGCTACCTGAGCATTGTTTCTGACCATGTCCATCCCTTTATGACCACCATGTACCCATCCTCTGATGGCTACTTCCAGCAGGATAATGCACCACAAAGCTCGAATCAATTCTAATTGGTTTCTTGAACATGACAACACTGTACTAAAATGGCCTCCACAGTCACCAGATCTCAACCCAATAGAGCATCTTTGGGATGCGGTGGAACGGGAGCTTCGTGCCCTGGATCTGCATCCCACAAATCTCCATCAACTGCAAGATGCTATCCTATTAATATGGGCCAACATTTCTAAAGAATGCTTTCAGCACCTTGTTGAATCAATGCCACGTAGAATTAAGGCAGTTCTGAAGGCGAAAGGGGGTCAAACACTGTATTAGTATGTGTTCCTAATAATCCTTCAGGTGAGTGTATGTATGGTTTGCAAAACTTGGAAGTTTTTTGTAATAGACCAGTATATCAAAGTAATTTAACGGTTTAATAGACATGGGTAATTGTTTTTATTTTTTTACAGATTCACTGTAAAACATGAAAGAAATATGTATTTGTAAGGTAGAATTAACCCATTATTTCAGTAAAAATGAACCAACATCTGGGTAGAACATTTGACCAATTTATGTGGTGGAATTAACCCAGCATTATAGGTAAATATGACTCAGCATTGGGGTTGAATATTTAACCCATTTTGCTGGGTTAAATTAACCCAGCATGTAGTTGGTCCAATATTTACCCAGCAGCTGGGTTAAAAACAACCCAAACAGGGTTGTTTTTAACGCAGTATTTTTTAGGTTGTAGGTTAGCCACCTCACCTGATCTGAACCCTAAGCAAAATATATGGGCTATTGTCATGACGAAGATGACAAAAACACCCAACCCGACAATACAGACAAGGGCTGAAGGCTGTTATCAAAGCAACCTGGTCTTCAATGATGCCAAAAGCAGTGCCACAGGCTGATTGTCTTTATGCCATGTCACAGTGATACAGTAATTCATGTTAAACGAGCCCTAAGCAAGTATTAAGTGCATAAATAAATAAATATATATATATATATATATATATATATATATATATATATATATATTCTTTTTTTAGTGTAAATCCTTTTTTAAAATAAGGGAATATTCTATTTTGAGATGCTGTTTTTTCAATAGCTGTATGCTTTTGATCATTGAAATTAAAACATATTAAATGGCTTGAAATATTTCAATTTACTGTATATGTAATGACTCTAGAATGAGTTTAATTTTTTTTATTAAGTAGCAAAAATTATACTACTTTCTGAGATTCTATTTTTTCAAGATGCACTGTCCCCTTATTCTCCTTGCCTGTTTTGTTAAAGGATGAAGGCTCAAATAGTCCATTTCTGTCATGGACCATGTTTCTGCCAAATGCTTCATATGAAACAAGTTTATGTTCTTGGTGAGTTTGATGGGGGTCACCTCTCCGAAATATTCTCCTGCTTGTCATTCATTGATGCTTGTTCCTGCCCCAGTGCATATTATTATGCATCAACACAATCCGTGCATGGAACTATCGTAATTTTTCCGTTGCATCAGCTTGGAGGAGTATGGTTGCAGACATTTCCGCTGCTGTCGTGGTAATCCTCTGGAACAAGGCTGAGCTTGAATGTCCTGGAGATCAGTATCGCTTCTGGGAACGGTATCCATGGAGACATCATAGGCAGACTGGTCTGGAGTTCTTATGCCCATACAGTATATTGATTCTTTCCTGATCCTCATGTCGAAGGTTTCTCTCATCATCTTAATTCCACACTTTTGACACAGTAATCGTTTAGTCTACAGTGGTTTAACCAAGTGTCCAAATATTTCATGTTTACCTAATGAAATTGAACCATGATGCATGCTGGTTTTATGTTCAAACAATACTGGCATTGCATTCTTTTTTTTCTGTTTAATTTCAAATCTAAAAGCTTTGGTCTGCCCTTTCTTACATTAGTAAATTTTACAAAGCAAGGTTTCTGCCAGATAACTATTTATATATTTTTATTTATTATTTAAAAACACAAAGAAAATTCTGAATCCTGCATTTTTTTTTCCAAACATGAAAAATAAATGAACGACGACAGGCACGCCTTAGCCTCACTTGTTGTGCTAACACACCTTACCGGGGATGTAACCCAGTCAGGTTAATCACACTACCTACTCTGTGTACATCACAGTGACTCAGCAGGTCACGTACAGACATAGAGGCATGGAGACTCATCCTCTAGAGGGCTCTGTATCCTGGGACTCTAATGAGACGTGAAATGTCTAAGCTCACTTCTAACCTTAAGATAAACCGCTTTTCCTTATTAATTGCAATTAATTTTTTATACCATGCTATTAGAAAGCAAAGTCATAACTATTTTTTATCTACTGTTCATTTTGAACATGTAAATAAGTCTTAAAAATGCCACCTTAGCTGTCAAAACATTAATAAAGACATGTAATCAGTAAAGAAAGAATTAATATCAGATCTGTTCACTCTAAATTGGTTATATAAACCACAGATTCCATAATCTCTAAATATAATTGAAAAAAAAATACTGTTTAAATATTTAATATTTTTTAAATCCTAAAATTGCAGCGGTTCATGGGCAGTTGATATCCACGATAATTATGCAATAAATTGTGTCCCTATGATTTATCGACCACAATGGTATCCTTGTTGTGCAATCTTTTTAAACCTCAAACTAAGGAACAAATCTACAACAATATTCTAAAAGATAATTGTACGGTATACATGTCCACTCGACTTATTTATTTATTTTTTTTAAGTCATTTTTTATCTGTTGTATTTAATGGCCATTTTTCATGATTAAGCAGCCATACCTGAACCTGAAAAGCATTGTCAGACATAAAAAAAAAAAAAAAACCTGGTTCAGGTCGTAATGATTTTAATACTCATCAGCCATTTCCTCATTTATCATTTGTTTATAAGGTCCTGGCATGTTATTTTAATGTTCTCCATGAGCTTTTCCAATTTAGGTTCCGAACAAGACAAAGCAGATCTTGTTAGAATATCTAATGACCACCTGTGCTGCTGACTATTTGATTACTTTTTATTGTCACTTTGTTGGACCGAAGATCTGCCTTTCAATACGATATCCCATTCTGTTCTTTTAGAACGGGTTTCTGATATTGGTCTACAAGTCACAGTCCATCAATGGTTCACCTCTTATCTTATCAGCAGGACTTGGGCTGATAACCACACACGTGAACAGAACAAGAGCAGTGGTATCACTAGGGGTGTGCCTCCGGGCTCTGTCCTGGGACCACTATTGTTTATTACTGTAATATTTTCACATCAAGGTTGTGAGAAGAAATAGAAGGAGGTTCACATTTCTTAAAAAAATAAAGAAAAGTCGGTCATCTTGAGGTTAAAACAAAGATATTACTGTATGTTGTTTCAGAAGGATCAAATAATTGTCCTGCATCAAGCAAAGAAAACTAAGGACATTTCTGAAACTACAAAAAATGGGTTTGAACTAAAGACTGCATTATTAAAACCTGGACAGATAGTAATGGACCAACACTTTTGAGGAAGAATTGTGGTCGGGAAAAACCATCTTGAAGGAACTTGATGAAATCAAATCAGGAAACAGTAGAGCTCGGGGTTATGTTTAATAGTGAAAGTAAAAGCATTTTCACACACGAGGCAAACTCAAATATCTGACACCTCAACACAATCTGCGTTTAAAACAGCTTAAGTGTCTGTTTTCTGGATAATAATTTAACATACAGTACTTTTATTGTACTTTTTACATATGGATCATCAACATTTGTTTTAATGATTCATTTTGTTTTATACTTCTTTCTAATAATATTTTTACTTTTTATGATCTTGATTATTTTCTTAATTGTATAATGAGTTCATCAGATGGACAACCCACGTTAGAGCCCCTGTCCTGTAGACAACCCTGCCTCTGTCCACGATTCGTCCTCTGCAACTGATCCAAAATGCAGCAGCACGTCTCGTTTTTTAACCTTCGCAAGTTGTCCCACACCACCCCACTCCTCCGCTCCCTGCACTGGCTTCCTGTAGCTGCCCGCATAAAATTTAAAACACTGATGCTTGCTTACAAAGCCAAAAATGGCCCAGCACCCACTTACCTCTCTGCTCTAATTACACCACGCACTGCACCACGTTCCCTCCGAACCTCCTGCACTGTTCGCCTCATCCCACTATCTCTCAGGGATCGAGGGCGGCATTCATCCAAGCTCTTTTCTGTTCTAGCACCTAGGTGGTGGAATGAACTTCCTCTAGATGTCCATACATCAGAGACTTTGACTATCTTTAAACGACGACTCAAGACGCATCTGTTTCTCCAGTACTTGGACTATAACCCCTATGACATCTTGGGTGCTTGAAAGGCACTTGTACATTAAATTATCATTTCTGTTGTTGTTATTATTGCATAAATATTAGACAACATGCAGAGGAAGTTAAATGCTTGTTTTTGCAAATCAAGCCCTTGAGTGTTCTCAGGTTTATGTACATGCACGTCCTCGTGAATTCAGACAACAGGCATGCAGTTAATGTTATCTGATCATTACCAATACAATAGTGATGTTTGATGGTTAACCTCTTTCCTGCATCATCAGTATCAGTGTTAATCTTCTGGCAGAGGCAACCATGTGAAAAATGTTAACATTTTTGTTTGTTTGGAAATAAGTTTGGCTTAATATCTCTTTTCCACAGCCAAGACATACACAGGGACAACTGTGTAATTGTGAAACACACTGGTGGTTTTGTGGGGTTTAATTTATAGTTATAATCATGATATTTATAATTTAAATAATTTAATAAAAAAAAAACATTTAATTTATAATAATTGCACATTCTTAACCACTTGGCAGAGGTAAGCAAATTCTGCACTCATTTAAAAATATTTTTGTTTTAATGATTTCTGGTTTTGGTTCACATAAGTGTTTAACTCAAGAGCTTGTTAAACTAGCAGAGTTAACATGGTCTTCAATAAACATCTTTTGTGTTACAGGTAATGGAGGAAATTTGTTGACTTTTCCGCTGCTATTAATCATCCAAAGAACCAAATGTCTAACAATTTCTTTCATGGGCTTGTGGATTTTTCCCCCTTTTGAGGTTTTGCTCAATGATGATATAACCTCTTATGCATTTCCTGACTTGTACAGTAATATCAATCCTCGGTTTTTGATGTGATGTTGGTTATTTACCCAGATAACCACCAGATAGCGCTCTTGCATCAGTTGTGTGAACTCCTTAGAAATCACTTGGTGTAAGTTGTAAAGTTGAATAATGTGACGTGGCTCCCAGGAACAATTTAATTTATTTTTTTGCTTAGTCTTTTCAAAGCAGCTTTATATTGCTTTCCTTTGTTGCCTCACAGTCTTGATGTTTGGGAATTTAGGATGTGGTTGTGGCAGTGAACCTAAATCCCCATACATATCGGAAACTTTTGTTGATTTTTGTTAGTTTTGTTGTAAATTTGTGTATAAAATGTGTTCTGTCTTTAATATTGATTTGATTATGTTTGTCTTGAGGAATTATCGACTTCATTACTTTATAAAACCTTGTTATAATTTATAATTTCTTTTTGAACTTGGCAGCAAACTTTCACAGGTAGAAAGTTGGAGGTTCCAGGAGGATTCTTCATCTCTGATCGAATTAAGTCTGAGGTTTTTACCAAACCCTAGGAATACAGCTTAGATGGGTCATAAAAGTAGGCCTGCATTAGAAACCAGATAATGTGTAGTTCTGACCACCAGAAGGCACCCTGCCAGAGCTCCCTCACATAAACAACATTCTTTTTTTTTTTTTTTTTTGGTCTTAAGGCCTTGATGTCTCAACCTCTCAGCTCTGCTGGCCTTGTCCACTTCACCAGCTGCTTTATTCCTGGAACTTGCTAAGGTTCTTTCTTAATTTATCCAAAGAAAACACTTCTTTCTTTTGTTCCCTGCTTCTGTTGGCCCTCTACTCTGCTGTGGTCCCACAGCCGCTCCAGAGGTGACCCCTCTAGTTTGCAGATATGCTACTTGTGCTCCAGCTACATGGTTACACTTGGGTGTCTTCTCAGGAACCAGCTTAACCTTTTTCATTGTGGTTGTAAAGGATCAGTGGCCACAGGCTCCTTTGCAACCAATTCTGACTTCTGGCTTTAAAATGAGGCTATTCTTGTGTTTCCCCTCAAGTTTTTAATAAAGATATTAAGACTGAATATTTGGCATTTTACTTGTTTAGCGCATGACCTGTCTATAAAATAAAAGACAGGTTTAATAGACACCCGTGGTTGTCCAGTCACACTATGCGAACTGTCTGATCTACACAGATTTTCTGTGTGTGGATTGGTGGTTGCGGGGCCTCACAATTTAATCCAGTTTACATCACAAAAACACATACATGCAGGCTTATAATGTAATTTTTATCAATTTTTATATAATTTGATTACACTGGTGTTGGACTTTCAGCTCCTTCCTCATCGAGGGGTCACCTGTGGCACAGGTTTTAGGCTGGATGCCCTTCCTGACACAACCCTCCCATTTGAACTGGGCTTGGGATTCGGACACGGGCTGGGATTTGAACTTGAGCCTTCTGCATGGCAGGCCAGACACCCACCACTGGGCCGCCCATGCCCTGATGTGTGAAATTACATATCGTTTTGTAATTCATGGTTTTATGATTGATGTTTCGTTGTATATTTGTGGTTAATCATCTCTTCCATGTGCTTTTGTTAAAATGTTTCAGTAATTCATGCCTTTGTTCTCTTTATTGTGGTTCTTGTAAACGATCATATTTTACTTTTTTGACCAGTTGTAACCATGATGGTGAGAGATTTTGTGTGAAACCTGCAGGATCATGTTGGTCATCTGTAAGATCTTACAAGCATTCGTTTTATCTTGTTTACAAAATTCCACATCCATCACACATGTTTCATTTGTATTATGACTTCTTTTTTTTGGCTCTGTGTGAGTTCTTACTCACTTGTACATAGCTTCTGCTTCGCGGTCATGGGAGCAGAACCTTTCCCCCTCCCCCCGCACTGTTTTGGCAGTCTGCAAAGAAATTAAGCTGATAAAGTTGACCCAACTGTAACCTACTACAATAATATACAGACCACTAATCCTACAGTATCCAATAATACTAAGCACTACACAAACTCCTTGGACCTTTGTTGACCCCCAACATCTACTGCTCAGACCCTGTGAAGGAGTTTAAATACTGAATATTTTTTTCATCGTGTGGTTGGTGCTTGGTGTTTAATCCAAAATCCAATGTAAGTTGTACTGTTTTATTAACAAGTCATAAAAGTAACAACGTCCCTGGGGCTGAATGAACAAATGGGTGTTTTGAGTGTATTAAGTGTTATTTTTGTGGTTGCTGCTTTACTGGTAAGGCTGCTTGTTCCAGAAAATGAATCAAGACATTTTGACCAATCAGAATCGTATATATTATGTTGCCGCTGACAAAAAGGCATGAAGAGGAGCTAGAGGAGAGCTGAAGATGTTGTGATTTCTCTTGTGTGCTTTGGGAGTGGTTAGAGTGGACAGGATCTAAAGTGGAGAGTATACTAGAGGGACATTGCAGGTAGGACAGTTTGGGGACAGCGTTAAAGAAGCCAGATTGAGATGGTTTGGACAAGTGCGGAGGAGGGATGAGGGGTGAATCAGCAGGAAAGTGTTAGGGATGGAGCTGCCAGGCAGGAAAAGGGAGTCTTGAGAGAAGGTTTATGGAGGCGGTGAGGGAGGACATGCTGGAGAGATGTGGTAGACAGAGTTAGATGGAGACAAAAGGCCCACTGTGGCAACCCTTAACGGGACCAGCCAAAAGAAGAAGAATCATGTTCCTCTTTGTAGGATTAAGTAGTTAGTATGTTTATGTTCAGCATGTATGAGATCTACTGTACAGTCCAGATTTATTCCTCTTCTTATGTGTATACTCACACACACCTGCTGGAACTCATTGAAACACCACACAGACAGTAAGCTTACCTGAGACTTGAACCAGTGATCATGGCTTTCCAAGGGGATGGTGTGATCCTCTCCACTAACACACTGTTGTAGATAAACCAAAGATTTTTCACTAGTATCAGTTTTTTTTTATTTCTTTAGTGCTAGGTTGTGTAAAGCTGAAGATACAGTAAACCTAAAAAAAGCAAGCAAAGCAAATTCAATTTGCTATAAAGGAAAGATAGCTCAGAGTGTAAAGAGTGCATGCTTGCCCAGTCTGAGGACCCAGGTTCAAGACTGGGTTTGGGATTTTACTTCATAAGCACATGTCTTTTGGGATTTGTGATGCAAAGTAAAGGATAAATCCCTGTGAAAACGCAGACAGGTTTGTCTGAAGGCACCGGTGGCTCAGATGTCTAAGGGTGAGTCCCTTTGTGGTGTGCACCGCACAGGATCGAGACTGCCTGCAGGTGAGTTGAAAGTGCTGGAACCAGGTGGGGCACTAAATCTGGCAGAGAGAAAGAGAGAGAAAAGCCAGTCTGTCCCACCTGGGGTTCCTAGAGAGATGAGACCAGGGGTTATGCTGCAGTGGACCAGAACTAGGTAATAATTTTATATCTATATAATCTATACGTGTGCACATTAGTATATTTAGCTACACCTATTCACATACTGCATATAATGTTCATGTACATTAATACTATATATATACTTGTATTTATATAGCTATCTATATATTGTACATGTTTGTTCATCATGTATATACACATACATTTATCACACAAGTGTACTGTACATACACATGTATGTTACTGTAAATAAATATAACCATTAGCCATGTAGGTTTAAAACTCTTTCCCCCACTGCTGGAAATCAAACCCAGGACCTCCACAGAACTACAACATATGCCCTTAAACCACAGCACCACAACAGCTACTCAAAGGAGAAAGGTTTTTAACAGCATACTTACCATTCCTTTGCATTTTCAATGGAAACATTTAAAATCTTTTACAACCGCCAAGATTAGATTTGAACCAGCAACCTCAAGGATGATAGTCATGCACTCTCCCACAGAGCCACAGGGGCTGATACAAGCTGCTCAGCATTTACAGTAGTAACTTCGTCCTCCACTGTTGCCGTTCATTGAGCATTTGTTCAGAATGAGACACGACAACTGAGCAGTCCCCGAGTTCTCTGGTGGCTCAGGGGACTAATGCTGTATGGTAAGTGTGTGAGAGGTAAGGTGTGAGGCTTGGGTCAGGTGGATGATGAGACTTTGTGTGTAAGTTCGTCTAGTTACTCAACAATAAATAAACACAGACCTTGCTTAGCTCCTTGTGTGTATCTGAATGTGTGCTGTAAATCAGTCTATAAAGGTACCAGGTAGGTCAGTGTGGATTAGGTGACTGTCTAAGTGGTTCCAGAGTATCAATTGGAAAACATGTCTTCAACGGGCACCACCTTGGGTCATGTTCTATAAGATAAACATCCTTTTCATGGTCAGTGATTGAGATGACGAGGGAATGGAAAGTTTTGGGTTCCCTGCTGGAATCACTACCCCTGTGACCCGACAGGTAAGTGATTGATGATGGATGGATAAGAGGCTACATTGTTGTTTTGTTATGTTTACTGTACATAATGACAAACAAATGTATTTAACACAATAATATGATCATTCCACTTAAACAAGAAGAAAATATGAAGGGTTTCCTCAGGCCCAGCGGGATATTAACATGAAGACATTCTTAGCGCTTAGATAAGGAGTCTCCAGTGTCAGCACAGTGTTGTCCAACATCTTTAGGACAGAGAAGTTTCACTTTGACTAGTTTCTCAGGAACATAAGAAGCTGGGGGTGGTGGTGAGAGAACATCCTTGTTCTGCATGTGTGTAAAAATACAGTATGATCATTAATCTCATATGATCTTAAATCTAAATTTGATGCTTATTTTAGTTCTCGCGGTGTGTGTGCCACCCTTATACAATACGTACACACACTAATATCCCACTGTGTGAGTCTCAGGGCTCATGCTCCTGAAACCCATCTTTCTTTCTCTCCAGCGCCCTCTTCAGGATGACACGCCCTCGCTGTAGCGCTGGCTGACCCCAGGTTGAGAGACCTTAGATCCAGCCCAGGTCGCTGTTGCAGTTTGTACAGCTGATGTAACACACCATCACGCGGGTCTGATCATCAGGGTACAGCGGACGGTCCTCCCGATGTCAAGACCGATACGGACAAACACACACAGACACACACATATACACATATACATATACAGTATACACTAGTGGTTAAATTCTGTGCTGAGCTTGCTGGGCTGCAGCGAGTGTGAACGAGAGAGTGAATTACGCTTGTTTGAAGTCTCCAGACAGAATTCCTTCCACAGCAGTAAACAAAAGGGAGAAAATCCGCTAAGGCTCGGCCACAACTGCGCGTTTGTATATCGGACGTGTCAACGGGGACATATTTTGCCATTGTGGATGAGTATCTTGTCCACCGGTACACGTTTCAGACACGAGTCGGTCGAGCTTTCTCTTCTGGTACGTGAACATCTGCTTAGGATCACATCTGTGTGAATAAGCTAATGTGTAACACTGCCAGGGCGGTAAACACAGGGGACAAGAAGCAGCACACTGGAGGCTCTGCGTCTGTCTGACTCGGTGTGTGTGTAGGAGTGTTGGTGTCCGCACCAAACCATCACTAATTTAGGAAGAAGGACGTGGCATGTCGCAAAGGTCTCCTCATGAGCCTTTTTTTCAAACTTAATAATTTAATAAGTAACTTCAAAATTTTATACATTTGTTTCAAGCTTCAACAAGCAACAATGTCAAAAACGTTCGAATCAACACATTATTTACATTATATTTATATTTTAAACTGCCGCAGAATTCTTCGATCTGATTGGTCAGAAGGTGTGGAGTGATGTTCCTACAGTAGCTTCCGGACACAACAAACAGTAAACATCAGGTTTCTATCAATGTGCAGGCTCGAATACGTTATTGTTTCCATAGCAACAACTCAATCTCTTCTCTGACACCATTAACCTCTTTTTTTCTTTTGGTCTCGTAAATCTTAAGAGGGAAATAAAAGTGAGAAAATGACTGTTTATAGCTGCTATCATGTAAGTGAGAACAGCGCAGATGTTAAATGTAACTATAAACGGATTTAAAAAAACAAAAAAAGAAGGGTTCTTTTAACCGAGTGACGACACTGTAACTACTGCTATGTTCGATACACATTTGTCTTAAACCACTTCACTTTGGTGCTCATTAATCACTATTCTTAATTAAATAATAAAATTGTTGCTACTTATTGTAGATTACAGAGCGCTGCAGTGGTACCACGCTGGTGTCTTTGTGTTGTTGTTGTGTTTGTATAGTTGCTACACAAAACTCCCATGTTGTGGAGGTTCACTATTTATAATGACTTTAACATAAATAGTCGACTTCATCCAAACACTAGCTGAATAGTTGTTAATGTCGCCGGTAACAACTGAGACCGACTGGATGTGGCTACCGAGCGCGACTCAGACAGCTGATCTGGGAGACAGGAAGATAAGCAGGAAACAGGACAGACCCTGAGGTCCTGAGGGTTTGGGGGAAAGAGAATGAAACGCGGCTCTGTATACAAATCCACAGATAGAAAAAGTTTTTGTTGTACCGCTAATAATCTCTTTCACCTACAAGTGACCTCATGTAACATCACTAGGGTTGATGATATTTTTCTTCCAAACCTGTCCGTTTATCTCCTAAAGCATGTTACAGAATCAAACCTACTATATAAATACATCTGATGATGAAATGATATTATCACTTATTATATATGCCGTGATCAGGTGAAGCAGTGGTGCGCGGTTGATCAGGATGGTGCCGCAGTTGGTGTGTGAGAGAAGAAGGAGGTCCGGTGTGGTAGAGAAAGATTCTGTCTGTTGTTGCAAACGTCCACATGCAAAAATACATTAACTATCGCTATAACTCAAGGCTTTGTGAAGATTATTAAAACTCTTTCGAAGAACATCCTAAAGCAATTATTTTAATTCTTACAGCAAGTCATTATTTCAATATATAATCTATTATTATTATTATTACTATTTAATGCAGTTGTTGTGTTGTTTACTAACTCTTATTGGTTAATCTTATTACTTCACAATTACTTCTTTATAAATAGTTATTTCTTAATACATTATCTGTAAGAATTTTTTTGAGAATCTGAAACAGTTTTCTCATTTGTTGTCTAGTTCAGGAAAACACCAATGTCAGGCAACTTATTTTATTTTATTTTCATTTTATCCCTTACTTCCAGCTTTAAAAAAAAAAATCACAAATTATTTCTCTCTTTGTTTGAAAACATGTTGCGGTCTAACATCTCGCTTTGATTAGATGAACCAGGTTTGACTCCGCCCGTGCTACTGTACATGGTTCCTTTTGAACAAAGCATCCATATTAACTGTTTGTGTGTTTAGTTAACTCTATTACTTCCTTTTTGTTCATTCGCCTATAAGGTAATTTAAAAAAAACAGCATTTAACATTTAAACCAGAGTTTATAATTATACTCTGTTACTATGTTTAAATAAATAGCATGTACTTGCATTTGTACTAAAGTAGAATTAAAAGTTATTATTTAAACTCTCTTAAAAAAAGAACACAAAACTGTTTAGTACATTTTCCTACAAAATACAAATATAAAACCCTAGATTCTGACAAACTGCAGAGATCCTGCTATCGCTGGTCAAATAATAAGTGAGACCCTGTTGCGCTTCTGGTTTTAGACTCGTTACTTTCTCTCTTGAAGTTGAGAGAGAAATCACAGCTTGTCATGATACTGAGACTCTGCAGAAATCCTCTGTTCTGAAGTCGACTAAAAAACTTACATCTTTTACCTCTGACACTGGAGACTCCTTCCATCATTCATTATATTAACAACTACGCAGTTTTATTTGCTAAATAACATCTACTTTTAATCCGTTTATGCCTCCGTGTGATTATTATGCAGAATAAAACGGTCATCAGAGGTTTTATCATGTTCAGTAGTAGCAGTAGATCATGTCTGATACAAAGCCGTGTTGGCTGAATCGCATAGATTCCGTCCAGCCTTCGCCAAAAATGGATTTCCTAGATGAGAATTTCTAAACAGTATAAAACTAGGCTCGATGTGCATCTGGTGAAATGACCTCATAACTCTCCATCACAGCGCCTTCTGTGGATCATCAGCAAAAGGCATCTCGACCTCTTCCTGGTCTCTGAGAAGGATCTCCGCAGGCCTGCGTCTTCAAAAACAAATATTTATATGAAAAGCTCTTCAGACTGAAGGGATTTAGGCTGAAGCTATGCAGCTGAAAAATCCGGAGCTGGTGGTGCACTGAAAGTTTATCATCCACAGCCTAGCCTTCAAGAGTCTATTTTTAAAAAAATATATTATACATTTATTTATTTAAATAAGAGTTATTGTCAAAATAAGCTGGAATTTAAGCTGTAGCGTCTGGGACATTAGCGCATGAGCTGAAGCATAGAGTCAATGTGGTCTTGTTTTGAGCAGCATTACAGCATTGAAAAAAATTCCTGGAGTTTGACACGTCGTAAAGTTGAATTAACATTATCTTTAACTGGAAGGCATGCTCTCGGAATGGCTCGCTCTTTTCAACAAGCAGCTTGAAGTCTTCATCGGTTTAAATACACTTAGTTTGCATTCTTGGTGTAACAGACATAATGGAAATGTACTGCCGTCTGGCACACGGTCCGATTTTTTTACAGCTATGAACATGTGCGTTTAGATACTCGGGCCAATGTTAGTGGCTCTGTAGCACTTTCATCACATCTTGTAAGAGCGTGTACACCGATGAGCCGCTGCATTAAAACAGTCTGCATCACACCGCCTCCGCCGGCTTGCCTTCTACTTTAGATATAAAATTAATTGTTACATTATATTTACCTTAATTGGTTCCAGTTACTTAATATTTAAAAAAAATGTCAAGGGTCATCCTGACCTTTGAGATTGATGCAGTGGTATTTTAGAGTGTTTGTACTTGTCCGTTGTCTGACCTGGAAAATCATTCACATTTTTTTTTAATGGAAAGTTTCTATTACACAAAGTTCCAAAAAAAAAGTAAAAAAATAAAAATAAAAGTGCACTGAAATGAAAGGAGTGCTTACATCAGGGTCATCATGCCACATAAAAATCCAACAAATTGCTTAAAGCATGACATTTACTATGTCAGGAAATTACTTTTAAGCCAAGACTAGATTGTACGATTTACTGCCTGGTTTTTCTGTCACAGATAAAAAAAACAAAAAAAACAATCCAAACCGTAAAAGAAACATTTGGTACGTGCTGCTTTAGAGCAAAAACACCAAAAACTAATTTTTACAAAAACGTCAGTGTGAAAATGCTGCTACAGTACAATGCTCGCACTTCTTGGAGAAATATAAACAAAGCATGTCAACAGAAATCATAAATACATACAGTAAATACGCTAATAACTTCAAGCTCACTTTAAAGAACATCCCTTTTTGAATCGACCCCCACCAGCTGACTCATGACTCAAGCAGAACATTAACACTACATAATATTAACACATTAACATTGTTTAAGAATTATACACCAGTAAACTGCTGACAGAGTCATGGGCACCCAAGCCCCACCCATGCCCGCGGGGACTAAAGGCCAGTCCGCTCAAACCGATCCCACAAAAAATCCAATGAATTGAAAAACTGCAATAAAATAAGTCAATTTTAATTATGATAGAACAGTACCAGTACACCCAGTGCACCACAGCCCACCACTCACCAACAACCCAGCCTCCTCCTTCCCAGATCCAGATGTGATCGAGCTCATGACATGCACCAGACAAGCAAGTCTGATGCACAGAGAGACCCCGTCCATTTTAATCACAGGTGTATTGTTATGATCCGACATCGAATTCAAGCAAAATATTATTTGTATTTTGTGATAATCACTGACATGAGGTTATCCAAAACCCGACTTCTTGTTTGATAAACTGCCTCCTTACCCAAGTCTTGAAGGAAGCCAAGGCGAGGATAAAAAGAGAGAAAGAGAAAAAAAAATTATTTGCATGTCATATTTTTATACGGTTATTGTGTCAAAAATCTGGAAAAACCAGATTTAGTCCAAAACACATTTTTAATTTCCTGCAAAGGTCATATTCAGTCAAAGGAACGATCAAAACGTTTTCCAAGACCGCCTATCATATATCGATTGCTACACTTGCTTATTTTATCATTTCCACCATGGGCTTCATCGGAATGACTTTTGCACGTCCTTTCAACTGATTCAGACCCCCCCCCCCCCCCCCCCCCCCCACACACACACACACACACTCTATAAGAAGGTTTTAGCAGCAGTTGTCTCTGTATATCTTTTGAGACTCTGCCTCATCACTTTACATGCACATTGAATCCTTTTATGGTTTAAATGTTAAGCTGTTCTTGTCTTGTGTAGACAAAATACAAAAAGATGTAAATAGTTGTTCGAATTATTATTAATATTTTAATAAATTTCAGTGGTAAATTATAATAATTTCTACTTAATTCTTTTGTTTTAACAAGGAGAGGAAGTCTATGTGTGTGCGTGAGAGAGAGAGACGCGCACACACACACACACACACACACACAAACACTCTTAATGCACTTAATGTAAGCAATGCATCACACAATAATGCCAGAACATTCCTCGTCTGTATGAAAAGAAAGGATTATAAACATACATTAAGAAAACACTGACCGTGCACACACACACACACACACACACACACTTAGTACTAGCTTAGTCACGAAGCAGTTTTGTTACAGAGAAATTACAAAGAAAATCCCGACACCTTCCAAAGAATCAGAACACAGAGTTCAACAGTGCTGCGCTTTAATAATGCGAAAAAAATAAGAAAAAGAGAATAAGTGATATGAAGTGTGTGAGGTGAAAGATTTAACTTGATATATAAATTTACTTCACCTAAACATTAAATAAAATGGACTACTAATTATTATGTGCTGTTTCTCCCTCCTCTTTCTGTGTGTGTGTGTGTGTGTGTGTGTCAAATCAAATCAGTGAGGAGTGGCTCCATAAACGCGCATGCCAAGTATTTCGGTGTCCGCGGTTCTGAGACGCTTTTTTCCTCTGACTTTCATCACCGGCTCATGTAAGTGTTCTGTCTTTATTTATCTCTCACATCTTTTATTATTGAAAATTTTTTTTTTTTACTAAAATATGTTTATTCTACTTGAGTTACTTTGGATTTGGTGTTAATAAGTTTAAATTATAATAATTTAAAACATTGTGTGGACAACATGAACAATATTTAAACTGGAGTTTAGATAAAGTTTCAGGTTATTATACTGAGTAAAGGAGCCTGATCGAGTGTTCGGGCAATTAAACTTTAAACAGAAATCTTAATACGGTATATGTTTATACAAAGTGGAAACTGAAGTAACACCTTGTTGCAACTTTGTGGTATTTTACAGTGGAGTGCACAAGTCTTAGGCAGCACAATAAAAATAACAAAATAAAAACTTTAAATGATGTTTATTTTATGATGTACAGTGTGAGTCGGTTTAAAAGTATGTTCAGATTCAGCATGTTACACTTCCACCAAAAAGATCTGACAAAAAAGTTCTCAGTGAGTTAAAATAGCGACATAATATAAACCGATCTGCCATATTGTTACAATGATAAATATTATTATTATTATTATTATTATTATTATTATAGTATTATATGAGTTGTTCTTGTGCCACCAGAGGAGCCCCAGTCCTTCACTGTATTTCTGCGGGGCCTTTGGGGATGTGCTATGGTGTTTAGTACCAGGATGTTGGCACTGGATCCTTTTGGTGCTGTGAGTCCTACGTAGAGCAGACTTGTTTGTTCCATGGATGCTTAATCAGATTGGGTTCTTGGGTGTTTGAAGGCCGGTTCGGTTGACTTTTTTCAGGGATTTTCGCTTCTTTGGCTTTTCTGTAGAATCAGACTGGGTGGACTGGTTTTTGGCCCCTGCGAGCATGGGTGAGCCTTGGGTGCCTATGATCCTGGTACCAGTTTACTGGTTAGGCAATGTTAATGTTATGTGGAGCTAATCTTATTATTGATCGTTATATAATGCACCCTTTTTTCAAATAAACAGCAATGAAGGCTGTCATGTCAATGTATGGTCTGGACTGTTTAAAGATCAGAGTGACAGATTCTCCACCAAAAATAAAATAAAATAAAATAAAATAATAAAAATAAAAAAGGGTTTAGAAAAGCTTATCATCCAAGTTCCTTCGAGAACTGTCTCCACGCAACTGCCACCACTCCCACCATAGTGCTGATTATTTGCCTCTTATAGTATTACACCATTTCTCTGAGCATACCTACAGTATTACTTTCAAACAACACTGACCCGGATAAAGCACTTTTGAAAAAATCATTAATTAATTATATAATCCACCAGTTTCTATCTATATTTCAGTGAAAATGCTTGCACTTCCCAGTACTACAGTATTTTTGCGTGGGGAGGTGGGTGGGGATTTACTGGAACACTACAGTATGTACAGTATTATAATGAATTTCTCTCTAAAACTAGAAGTAAAAAATAACTATTGGTTTCTTCTGAAATAAGACAGCAACTTGCAACATGAGGCTAAACCAACAAGAAAAAAAATATATAAAGAGGTCAAAGTTCTACCAGGATATTTGGAGAACATTGGATATAAAATCTGAAGTATAACAAATACAGTATTTAAAGAAAGGAAAAAAGGAGAACGATGCTAATATCTTGGTAATATCTTGTTGGCTAAAATATGCTAACGCTAATATCTTGTTGTCTATTTATAGTTTTTCATTAAGAGTAGGTTAACCATACTGTACAGTATACTTACCATTGACCTTGGAATTTGTAATTAATTTTGAAATAAAATGAAGGAAAAGCTGACAACAATGAAATTATAATAATGTTAAAGAATAAGTGTTATCTGCTTTGAAGGATTGAAACTTTGATCAATAAAAATCTTTAAAAAATGTAAAGGTCTAAAATCTATTAACTGTGTTCATGTTTCAGAGTAAAACTTCAAATGACAGTCTGAAAAAAAGTCACATGATAAGGTAAAGTGGATGTTCAAAATTAAGCAGTTTTTCATTTTTACATAGCAAAATTATTGTGCTATTATTCATTTAAACAAATTTTCCAAAATAAAAAAATTAATGTAAAGTATATATATATATATATATATATATATATATATATATATATATATATACTGCACACATACAGTGGGGGAAATCTGTATTTGATCCCCTGCAGATTTTCCAAGTTTGCCCGCTTACAAAAAAGCGCTTATAATTTTTATCATAGGTTAATGGTACAGAACGGAAACAGAATATCAAGCAAAAAAACAGAAAAAGCACACAATACAAACATTATAAATCGATGTATATAAATTACACGGTTTATTTAAACTTAATCACGGTGCCTTGCAAAAGGATTTATACCCTTTTCCACATTTTGCCATTTTACAACCACAAGTTTAAATATATTTTATTGGGATCTTGTATGATGGACCAACATAAAGAGCACATAATTGTGGAGTAGAAGGAAAATTATAAATGGTTGTCCGAAGTTTTTATCCAAATCAAAATTTGAAAAGTGGGGCGTGCATTTGAATTCAGCCCCCTCTAGGGTGATACCCCTAACTAAAATCCAGTGGAACCGATTTAATTAAGAAGTCACCTAATTAGCAAATAGAGTCCACCTGTATGTAATTTAATCACAGTATAAATACAGCTATCCTGTGAAGCCCTCAGAGGTTTGTTAAATACCATTAAGGAACAAACATCATAATGCAGCCCAAGGAACACACCGGACAGATCAGGAATAAAGTTGTGGAGAAGTTTAAAGCATTGTTAGGTTATAAAAGAATATCCCAAGCTTTGAACATCACACAAAGCAACCTTTGAACATCTCAATCTATCATCTGAAAATGAAAGGAGTACGGCACAACTGCGAACCTACAAAGACATGGACGTCCACCTAAACTGGCAGGCTGGGCAAAGGAAGCATTAACCAGATATTGATTTGTAAAAAAAAAAAAAAAAAAAAATCCTTCTCCTTTACAATTATGTTCCACTTTGTGTTGGTTACAATTATGTTGGCACTTTGTTAAAATGTCAATAAAATACACTTGCTTTTTTGGTCGTAACATGAAATGTGGAAAAGTACAAGGGGTATAAATACTTTTGCAAGAGACTGTAATTTACTTATTTGACTTATATCACATCCATCATTTTAAGAGACATGCCTATTTTTAATTGATTTCATGACCATGGGTTTATTTATATGAAAGATTTGAAAAACCATATTGTAAAATAAAAAGATAATTTGCAATTTACAAAAAGTGTTATTTCAGGTGACCAGAAAGGGTCCAGCGATGGGGTTCGCTCATGGATTACTTTGTATTTTTGCAATCTCTTCACACTGTCTCATAGGCCATGGCCAAAAAGTTGGTAAGTTAATTTTAACCAAATATGAGAAATATACTATACTGTATAGGCGGCATGGTGGTGTAGTGGTTAGCACTGTCGCCTTGCACCTCCAGAGTCCAGGTTCGATTCCCGACCAGAATTGGTTCCCGTGTCTCTGTCTGTGTGCATGGAGTTTGCATGTTCTCCCCGTGCTTGGTTCCCTCCGGGTACTCCGTTTTCTTTCCACAGCCCAAAGACATGCAGATTAGGCTAATTGGCATTTCCAAATTGCCCGTAGTGAGTGTGTGTGCCCTGCGATGGATTGGCACCCTGTCCAGGGTGTACCCCGCCTCTTGCCCTAAGTCTCCTGGGATAGGCTCCAGGTCCCCGCGACACTGAATACAGGATAAAAGCGGTATAGACGTTGAGTGAGTGAGATGAAACTATATATAATATGATTTTTTTTTTGATTAACATTATTGGCACTTTTTTTGAACATAGTTATAGATAATCAATAAACTGGCTTCTCTTTCTTACAGTGTGCACACAGGAAGCCAAGGCTGATATTGTGTTTTTAGTGGATGGCTCAGCCAGCGTCGGTCTACAGAACTTCCAACAGATTCGAGAATTTCTCGGGTCCATCGTGTCCAACTTTGACATCGCTCCCAATAAAATCCGGGTTGGCATGGTCCAGTTTAGTGACACGCCAAAAACCGAGTTTTTCCTCAATACCTATGAAGAAAAGCAGGAGATTCTTGATTACCTTAAGCGCTTGCCGTATAAAACTGGTGGCACCAACACAGGCCGGGCATTGCAGTTCTTGCTGCAAAACCACTTTGTTGAGCAAGCGGGGAGTCGGTCAAATCAAATGGTGCCTCAGATCACCTTTGTCATCACAGACGGGGAGTCTCAAGATGACGTGGAACCATACGCTCAAGAACTGAGGCAGAAAGGAATCAAAGTTTATGCCATTGGAATTAAAGACGCCCAGGAGAAATTCCTAAAGAAGCTTGCGAGTCAGCCATATGATCATCATGTGTACAGGGTGTCTGACTTTAATGCCCTCCAAGAAATCTCGCTGGGTGTCAGCCAGGAACTGTGCACCACCGTGGAAGAGGCACAAGGAGAACGACAAGGTAAGAGCTCTATGTACAAAATCAGAGGAGTCTCTGAACACGCTTGTCTATCTTGAGGGTTTTTTAAACTTAAATTGTGAGGTATTTTCAGTTACACCACTGCGCTGTTGAAACTGAGGATCCGATTGCCAAAGTTCTTTTTCTAAAGCATTATCGTATTAACAACTTACACAGGGAGTATATTAACCACTTATGTAAAAAGTTGCATGGCAGAGGATCAACATCAATGGATTAATGAACATGGAATTGTAGATGAGGTAAAGTTTTATGAGATGTTTTTTTAATTTATTTGATTTGAAGAAGTTAGAAATCTCATTATACATCAGTTGAGGCTTAAGAACCTTGCTCAGAAGCCCAACAGTGGCTACCACTGCCCATACCATATACCTATACCCGAAGGCCAAAGTCTTTCATTATTCACTAAAAAGTTAGTCAAAACAACTGAACAAGTTCATCAACTGAGGGGAAAATTACTCTGATTCTTTTCAGTTAACCAAATTCATATTTTTCCTTCTTCTAGAATGCAGCGAAATTACTGCAGCAGACATCGTTTTTCTTGTGGATTCATCTGACACTATTGGAGACACCAAATTTGGAGAAATTCGCCGTTTTCTCCATGAATTTGTACAGGGACTTGACATTGGCGAAAAAAAGGTAAGAGTTGGTCTTGCCCAGTTTAGCAACCAACCGTACCAGGAGTTCTTGTTTAGTGCAGATGAAGCCATGAAGGAAGATCTACTCGGAAAGCTGCTCAGCATCACATACCGCAAGGGTGGGCCAAAAAGAACAGGAATTGCTCTGGACTTCATTAGAAACACCTACTTCAGCCAAGCTAGACAAGACATTTCTAAGATTGCTGTCGTGATCACGGATGGGGAATCAAGTGACGGTGTACAAGGGCCGGCTCAGGAGCTCCGCAAGCAGGGAGTCGTTGTCTTTGTGGTCAAGATGGGACCAGCAGATACTGCACAACTCCAAGCTATCGCTAACAGTCCCCAGAAAGAATTCTTATTTAGCAGGGACGGTTACCAAAATTTAGCAGATCTGATTGAGAATCTTCGCAGAAGAGTTTGTATTGCTGTCGATGACCAATTACGAGGTAATTTGCACATCTTTTCTTTAATCCAGGCTGTGCTCAGATATATTCAGATTCATCAAGTAAAAATGACCTACAGATCTAGCTATTAGCATTATCACGTTAAAGCTGTCACGTTAATTATCACAGGTTTAATTGTCCACTTGAAAAGGTGGTCTAATGGACTGTAGAGCATTTTCTGAAATATCAATAATAGTAGGCATACTGCCACCTGCTGTATCGGAAAGTAAAAGATCTGTATGCGAATGTGCCAGAGTACGGAAAAATAACGGGGGGCCAATAGGGGGGGCAATTCATCCTGAGCATGGCATAAATTACTGGAGCCTAATCTGAAAATACCCTAAATTGCCTGTGTATAAATGTGTGTAGGCATGTTATACTGCAATGGCATACTGTCCCAGTGTCCCAGTGTCCCAGGGATGGGCTCTGGACCCACCTTGACACTGATGACACTGATCATGAGTTACTGAAGATGAGTTAATAAATAAACATTACCTTAAGCAATAAAGAGCTCTGTATGCTTAACAGCCACTAAATCTTTATGCTACTTTCCATTACATTGTCAGTTACAGTCCCATTAATTGTTTTTAATAATCATTAAAATGGCCACCTACAGTATAAAGGCCATGGGCAAAAGAAAAAAAAAAGTGTATAGACGGTCATATTAAAACACATAACCTAGTAATCAGTTGGAGTACCATTATAAGTTTTTTTTTTTTAGTTTTATCTTTTTCATTCCTTTTTCTTATTCTCCCACTTTAGCTTCTTCCCTTAAGTTTGCTGATGTCTTTTTCCTGGTGGATAGTACCGCATCAAAACCTGAGTCCCAACAAATCAGAAGCTTCCTGATACGACTGGTCAACCAGCTTGCTGTGAAAAAGGATGGTAACCACGTTGGCATGGCACAGTTTAGCGACAATGTCGAAGAAGAATTTCTGCTTAATAACAATAAGACCAAAGATGAAATCACAACTGCCATACGCAATCTCCGACTTAAGCCCAAAGGCGTGCGTCAAATAGGTAAGGCAATCGAACATGCACGCAAAAATTTCTTCAATACCTCGGCTGGCAGTCGAATCGCCCAGGGGTTCAAACAAGTCCTGCTGGTGACGAGTGTGGGAAAGTCGAACGACAGTGTCATTCGACCATCACGTACCATTAAAAAGGATGGAATGCACGTAATCTCTGTTGGCTTGGGCAAAGCTGAAATGGATGAGCTGGAGGATATTTCAAGTCCAAATCAAACCTACAAAATAACTTTACAAAGCGTTCCGCTGGTGGTACAGAAAGTCAAGACTGTGATTGAATCCCATGATGTGCCCATTATTTCTGATGGTATGTCCTTTTGCTGTATTGCAGATTATAAATGACCCATAATAGTAATTTACAAAGATTTAAAATTACTTTATAGTTTTGAACTTGTGTTTGCAATAACAGTGATGATTTTATTCAATTCTTGACTAGCACTAAAATAAGGTGTTCGTGTTCTTCTGCAGAATGCAAATCAGCCACTATAGCAGACATTGTGTTTATCATCGATAAATCTGGCAACATGGGCCCTGAAAACTTTCAGCTTGTACGCACCTTCCTCCTAAACACCATTTCAGGGCTCGATGTAGGCATTGATAAAGTGAGAGTAGCCATTGTTCACTACAGCGATGTCCCAAGAGCTGATGTTTATCTCAACACATTCAAGGACGAGAGTGAACTTTTGCAGTATGTTCAGAGGCTGTCCTATGGCAGAGGCAAAGCCTACACTGGAGCAGCTCTACAGTTTGCCAAGGACAAGGTGTTCACCAAGGAAAGAGGTAGCCGAAGTGATGAACAAGTTGAGCAGATTGCTGTGGTCATCACAGACGGCTGGTCTGCAGATGATATCTCCACTCCGGCAGCAGAGTTGCGTCGCGCAGGCGTTAAAATTTTTGCTCTTGGCATCAAAAACGTTAATGTACGCGAACTGCAGGAGATCGCGTCTTACCCACCTAGAAAGTATGTGTTTAATGTTGAGAGCTTCAGTAAGCTCAATGCATTGTCAAGTATGCTAACAAAAAGCCTTTGTGGGGATATCACCTCCTCCTTCATACCTATATTCAAAGATATTACTCTTCAAAAAGGTTTGTAAAATCTATTTTTGCTAAACTTACCTTTTAACCTCAAAAAGATTTAACTGCAATAAAACACTCTTATATTTTCTTTCTTTATTAAACATTCTTCTTCCAAAACTTTAGGCTGCAAATTTACAGCTGAAGCAGACATCTATTTCCTACTTGATGAATCAGGAAGCATTTCCTATGAAGACTTTGATGAAATGAAAGCTTTTATTTTAGAGTTCCTTCATATGTTTGAGATCGGACCCAATAAAGTACGCATTGGTGTGGTGAAATTCGCAAGCCATGCAAACACAGTCTTCCGCCTGGACACTTACAATACCAATTCTGACGTGGAAAAAGCAGTAAAAGGTATAATAATGGATGGAGGCGGAACAAGAATTGATTTGGGACTGGAAGCAATGATCCCGCTCTTTAAGCAGGCATCTCAAACGCGCAAGGAAAAGGTTCGGGAAATACTCATCATGATTACGGATGGCAAGTCTGAGCCTGTGGGAACACCAGTAAACGTTCCAGCTGAAGAACTGAGGAAGGAGAACATCACAATCTATTCAATCGGAGTAAAAGATGCAGACAGGGCCGAGCTAGATGATGTGTCCGGAAGTCCTAAAAGGACATTTTACGTCCAAAACTATGATGCCCTGAAGCTGATCAAAACCAAAATTCTTAAAGAAATCTGTTCATTTGAAGGTAATTTCTTTCAAGATAAGGTTCACTTTTAGTGTTATTTAAATCACAATATTTAAACATTTTAAAATCTATTCTTGCTTTATCAGCAAAACTATTCATAGAATGTTAGTGGAAAGATACAACCATGAAGTTAACAACTTTCTTCTGCCCTTTCTTACAGCTTGTGATGATCTTTCAGCAGACATTGTCTTTCTTATTGACGGTGCAGATGCTGTTGACGAGCAAGACTTCAGTAAGACAAAGGAACTGATAGGATATGCCGTAGAAAAATTTCCTATTAAAGAAAACAGAGTGCGACTTGCTGTCATTCAATACAGTACTAAAACTATGGTGGAATTTGCCTTAGATGCCATCCATGATAAAGACTTGTTACAAAAGAAAATCGCATCCATCCAGCAGCTTAAAGGAAAAACCTTCACAGGAAATGCACTTAAAGAGGTTTTATCAGTGTTTAAGGAGGCTAGCAGGGGGCGTGCTAATACTTTGCAGTCCCTAATACTGGTTACTGATAGCGTATCCAAAGACGATGTAGTACAGCCTGCTAAAGATCTTAGGGAACATAACGTCAACATTTATGCTATTGGTTTGGGACATGCTAGCCAAACCCAATTGCTTGATATCTCTGGATCTTATGAAAGAGCCTACCTAGACAACAATTTTGCTTCCATACAGACCTTGGGCAGTGAGATTATCTTCAAGATTTGCAACACTGGTAAGTCACTTATGTTTTAGGTTTCTAAACAATAACCACAAGGTACTAAATTAGATTTGACATTAAATATTAGATTAGAACAGAAAATTGTTGGCTTGTCATTTCTTGACAATCATAGTATCTTTCATAGTCTAATCATAGTATCAACAAACTTTTTCCCTACTTAGAGTGCAAAAGACCCGAACTGATGGATGTAATATTTGTGGTGGATGGCTCTGGCACTAGCAGTCCTGACAATGCAAATTTTCAGCTAATGCAAAAATTTTTGGAAGCAATGGTAAAAAAGGCAGACGTCGGACAGAAGAGAGTTCGCTTTGGTGTGGTCGTTTATTCTGACAAGGCTAAATCAGAGTTTACTCTAAATCAGTCCATGAGCAGGGACAAGGTTCTGGATGCCATCTCAATGATGCGTGCTCCTGGAGGAAGAAGAAACACGGCCCAGGCTTTGAAGTCCTCACTATCCTACTTTGCAGCAGCACATGGAGGAAGGCATTCTGAGCAGGTCCCTCAGGTGCTATGCTTAATAACAGATGGTCCAGTTGCCGACACTGCTGGTCTCACAAAGTGGCCTGAAGATCTTAAGGCCTCTGCGGTCAACATGTTTGCAATTGGAATCGCAGAAGCCAACAAGGCTGAGCTCACAGAAATTACCGGAAATAACGAAAGGGCCTTCTATGTTGACAACTATGATGCTTTTAGAATGTTGTATAAACCAATAAATCAACAACTCTGCAATCTGACGAAGCGAGGTAATGGCATTCCATACCAAAGAGAATTTAAGTACTAGCAGTTAAAGTAAGTTCTTTTGATTTGATTTCAATATTTCTTTCATTTATTCTTTTCAGTGTGTGAAAAGGAGAAGGCAGATCTGGTCATTTTGATCGATGGGTCCGAATCGATCTCCGAGGCGAATTGGGAAGTTGTTAAGGGCTCCGCAATCAACATCATAAAAAAGCTTGACATTGCACCAGAGAAATGGCGGGTTAGCGTGGCCCAGTTTAGTGACAAAGTGCTGAACCACTTCTACTTGAACGAATACAACAACTTAGCAGGAGTGGAACAAGGAATACGTGAGATTACCCAAAGGAAACAAGGTACAAACACCTGGGAAGCCCTGAAGGAAATCGGAGATTACTTCACACCAGAGCATGGAAGCAGGATAAACGAGCGTGTGTCACAGAACTTGCTTCTAATCACAGATGGCAAAGCTAATGACAAAGAAGATCCAAGTACACTTGCTAATCTCAGAGCAAAAAACATTGAGATATTTGCCATCGGGATTGGGCATGATATAAATCACCATGAGCTTATCAAAATCGCTGGTTCAAAAGAGCGGGTTTTCTATGAGACCTTTGAGAGTCTTCCACTGAAGACAACTGCGAGTAAAGTTCTAGAAGCCATCTGTATACCAAATAACATAAAAGATCCGGAAGGTAAGTGACCTTTCAGAAGACAAATTTGGTGTCTAATTTGTATTTAAAAATGTATACTGTAGATGAGCTCTACCAACTTTTGAGTTGGGAAAGGGTTTTGTCCTTGGCATTGTTAATATTGATTTGCTTATTAACGTCATTGGCAAATATTATATATATATATATAGTATAAATGACTGTTTTTGTTCCTGTTTGGTTAGGATGCTCAATAGACATTGGAATTGGGTTTGATGCATCAAGCACAAGCTCGCAGCATCTACTTGGATCACACACGGAGTCCCTTGTTGCTGCAGCTATTCATCATGCATCCATGATTGGGGCACTCTGCTGCGTCGCCGCAGACAAAATCGAAACAAAATTTGGCTTCCGCCTCGTCTCTGGCAAAGACGGAAAAGTTCTGGATGATTTTAAGTTTAAAAAGTATGACCAGAATGTGGTCACGAAGGTGCTCCAAATACGGCCTGCGACACCTACGGCTTTCAATGCACTCTTACTAAACTCCTTCAAACAAAAATTCACTACCTCAAAGGCTGGCGTGAAGGTGAGCCATCTATGTTCAGTTTGGGCTGTACTGTATGAGATTTAGAAAAGCATTTTTGGTTAAATTATGGCCATATATAAAGAAACGCGGTGGTACGGTGGTTAAGTGGTTAGCACAGTCCAAGGACATGCAGATTAGGCTAATTGACATTTCCAAATTGGCCATAGTGTGTGAATGTTGACCAGAGGTTCTACCACAATCATACGAAAATGGGAATAAATACAACGGTCACCATTGGCCTTTACGGTCCCTAGGTGGATGTAGAGGTTTCTAGATGATGAAGACAATACAGAAAAAGGAAACATAAAGAAATCCTACAAAGACTGATATAAACAATTAACACACAGACCACACATGATCTCACAGCTAAAGTCGAACCCTCCTATATACAAAATGATTTAAATTAGCTTTTTTCCTCCAGGTGCTTGTCCTATTCACAGACGGATTTGATGATTCCATGGAGTCTCTAAAGGCGAGTGCAGAGAGTCTCAGACTAAGTGGTATGTTAAAAACTCAGACTGGTGACTAACAGCTTTAGTGGGGATTAAACACAAAAACACATTTGATTGTATACAAATAAAACACAACAAGAAAGATGCTCCATGATCACTTATAAGAGGGGTGTCCAGAAAAAGTCCAGCCGTTGGTGATATAACGAGTACAGGTTGCATAACACGATGTATGGTTCAGTACATTTTTGGTTCAGTCGAGTAAAAAAAAGGCATGAAATTTCATTTCATTTCTTAGGAATTTAACTTAAACATAACGTAAACTTAAACATATAAGCTCATAAAAACAGCAGATAAAAGGCTAAACTAAATGGTGCTAAAGTATAAAAATTAACATCACCCATGCTAATCCTTAAGGTGCTATCAAAGTTCAGTATGGGGTCTTTCAGGAGTGGATATCCGATCATCTATATTATCTGTACAAACTAAATCCATTCCACTGTATTAGAACATCTAGTCATTGCTACCACATTTTATTTTACAGTAAGGCTTTTTTAAAATGAATAACAAAGTATTAAACAATTTAAAAATCATTTTTTCTTAATCTTTGATTCATTACAAGTGTACATGTTTCTAACTGTTTAAGGAACAGAATTTGTGGTGTTTTCATTTCAATTTAGGTACTGCCATGCAATGAGTTACATCTATGATCATTTGTGCCGTAGGGGTTAGCGCACTGGTGATTGTGGCTCTAAAAGACAGCGTGGACCACCAAGCTCTGGAATTTGGACGAGGCTTTAGCTATATCAAGCCCCTTTCAATCAACATGCTTAATGTTGGCAATGCACTGCTGGAACAACTTGTGAGCTTCTTCTATTACTTGATAAACTCAAACAAGGAAATTATATTGAGCACATTAAAAATTAAACCGGAAATAATGGAACAAATGAATTCTTTGGATTGTTGTAAAATTTAAAATAAACATTTTACAACAAGTTTAATGTTTAAGAAAGCGCACAATACTGAAACTTTTTTCTTCTTCTTTTTCTGCACAAACAGGAGGCAGTAGCATCAAGAGAGTGCTGCAATGTCACATGCACATGTAGTGGTAATTTTGGCACCTTGGGACCATTCGGGCCTCCGGGGATAAAGGTACACCTGGTGTTATCTTTGGCAGGCTTTTTTATTATAATTATAAAATTTTTAGGATGATGAACGAGTATATATAATACTGAAATGGTATTTTTTAAATATGCTGTAGAGAACAAATCACACACAAAAAGGTTGTACCAAGAACAATCACACCACACCCATTTATACCACAGAGCCTATGGATTCTATAATCTGATTGGGCAGAAGGGTTCTAATCACATTAGATCAAAAAGTGACATTCTTGTTTATTTGTTTATTCTTAACAGTGCCAGTGATGGCGAATGTGGATCACTAAATGTTTTATAGCTGAATCTATTAGGCCTTAGTCCAGTCTCACATCCAACCATAAAAAAGCAAAGCTTCACTGTGTTAGCAAACTTAAAACATTTACAACTTTTATGTTTTTTATACATTTCTAAAAACAGCTTATTAAACTAGTTTGACCAAAACAACAGGTTAGTTTTGGTTAGGTTTGGTGTGGGTAAGAGACACTGATGGAATTTATTAGACTCACACATACTTGCTATGATTCTGGACACCCTAAGAAATGTCCTAGGATTACTCAGGACTAAGCAATTGGACACATCTGTGGGATAATTCAGAACATAATGGACTCTTAACAGGGTAACAGAAATCCAAAAAAATCTCAGTATAATGGTGGAATCCTTACCTGCCAGGAGGGGTAGCGTACAGGGGGCACCCTAAGAAACTAGGGGTCACTAAAAATGCTATGTCAGTTGAAAAGGTTGAGGGCCTAGTAAATTACGTAGGGCCCAGAATCTCTAGCGGTGCAGAACTGACTTTCTTATTATGATTCCAGCCAAGAGATCTCTTTATTCTATTGTTGGGTTCTTAAACTTTTATGTGTTTGAAGTGATTCTCCGACTTTTCTGAATTTAAAGGGAGAAAAGGGACTAATGGGTCGTCAAGGAATGTCTGGAGATGAAGGAAGCCCTGTAAGTATCTTATTACCACTGCTTACAGTATATACTGTATAAGATCAAACTACAATGACTTGACCATGTGTCATGATGGATACTAATATTTCTTGCTGTGGCCAGGGTGTAAGGGGTGAGCCTGGTATAAACGGAACTCAAGGACACCAAGGCTGCCCTGGAAAAAGAGGCATCAAGGTACACCATGCTAGGAACTTAAGATTTTACTTTGCTTTGACTGCTACAGATGTATTGTACTGTATAACCATTTATAGGCTGTCAAGCTGATATTCCAGCAATTCTCTTGCAGACAACAATCTAAACAAGCTAGTCTTCTTACAAAATCTATATATCCATAAAAACGAATCTCCATGAATTCATGCAGAAATATAAAACATGCATTTGTCCCATCAAATCGTTAACTTTTTTTTTTTTTTCCTTTTTCTCTCCAGGGGGCTATAGGACACACCGGGAACCGAGTAAGTACCAGGATAGCTCTTCTTTTCCCCGTTTTATCACCATGTTTGTGCAGAAACTGACTGTGTGTTATTTGTTCCTAACAGGGAGAAGATGGAGAGTTTGGTTTCTCTGGGGTTGATGGTGAACAGGTGAGCTTCTATCCCTTAAATACATTATACTCTATATACTTGTATTCTTGAACTTAGATCTTTTAAATTCCATTACATAACAGGCTTATAGAGCTAGCTAGTCCTGGTCCAGGGGATCATTAATCATTTCCTAAATTAAAATGAAAGTAACTTAAATGATGTAGACTAAATAAAAGAAACAGGAACAAATGTTTTACTGAGAAAGGCTGCAAAGCGGCTAAAGGCACACTTTTAAAAAATTGCTTGTTTATGAGACATTAGCAGCAACCTTATTTCCCTTCTTGTCTGCTCCGACTGCTCAGCAATTACCATCACCAGTACACTAATCAACAACCTGATCATTCTTCCTGGTTCATGCCTTAAGTTAGATATTTTTATGATTGAATGATTCATAGGTCACATAGGTCAACCAATTCCTCAAGCCTATATTAAAAATAGAATAACATCAGGATCATAAGAGAATATGAAGTAATGAAGAGTGGCACGGTGCTAGTTTTGCAACCAGAATGCTGCGAATTTAAATCCTAGGCCTACAAAGGAGAAAGAGAGAGAGCTGCTGAGCCCCTAAGCAAAAGATGCATTATAAATCTGAGTGATTCTCTGATACACTGTATTGATTTTCGGTCATGAACAGGGTGAGCAGGGTGCAACCGGAGCGGCGGGACCGAAGGGAGATCCAGGACGTATAGTAAGTACAGTACAATATATAAAAAATTCCTTTATTTGGAACTCCATTAAAAGGTTCAGTTTAAATATTATAAATATGAATAAATATTTCATAATCATTCTAAGAGTTGTTTTATTTATGTCTTGTGTCTGTTTGCAGGGTGTAAAGGGTGTTAGAGGAAGTTCCGGCCCAAAGGGTGAACGTGGTGTGAGAGGAGATCCTGTGAGTCCTTTAAGAGAATTACATTTTTATAAAAAAAAAAAAATAACAGTGGTTAAATTAAATCTAATATATTCTTCAGAACCATATTATTAATAGTACCACAAATGCTCCTTCTTTAAATTGTTTTGCTTTCATGCTCTATTTATTCTAAGGTTTTCCTTTTTTTGAATTTTATTAGATTTTAATTATTTAATGACTAAAACATTTAAATATACTTAACCACAACATGAACTGTTTGGAATAACTGAGTATGTAAATAATAATAATAATAGAACGTAAATTGTTTTTTCAAATAATAATTAAAGGTTAGCATTTAATCTTTGGCACTAAATATTGGTTAACAGGGAATACCTGGAGCAGACAGCAATGTGCAAGGTCCAAAGGGTGAGCTGGGATACGCCGGGCTTCCTGTGAGTGTTTGCGTCTAATTAATCAATCTTATAGAATCAAAAATCAGAGTTTGACTTATTATATAACAATATTAAAGGGAAAATCCAAACAAAACCACTTATACAAATGTTTGTTTTAAAAAATGATAAATTCGACTATCTTCATGTCAGGGTGACCAAGGCCCAGATGGAGCTCGGGGTCAACCTGGCGAGCGTGGCGAGAACGTAAGTAAACTACAGCTGCGGCTTTAACGCGGCTTCTCCGCTAATGTACCGATGTTTAGTTAAAACTTAACAGGACTTTTTTTTTTTGGAGTGAGGTTTCGGCAGTGGGAGCGCATGGCCGGTGTTGTTGCATGGGTCATGGGTTTTATTGCTCATGGGAAAAGCATGCAACAGCAGGAAATATTTGCAGTGCAAACATGAATTCTAAGGAATTCTGAGGGAGTGCAGTGATGTCTCATTTCTTCTGCTTTACAGGGCTTTAATGGGAGGAAAGGACCACCAGGATTGCCGGTAACGCAATTCCTAATTTTAGTGTAAAAAATTAATCAGTCTTTTTATTTTATCTCATTTTATTTCATGCATTTCTGTTTCATTGTATTCTCTTTCACAGTCACTGCTAAACCATTATGCTTTCATATTTTTTTTATTCCATCTGTACTATTCCTTCTTATTTTATTATACAGTATTTTGCATTATTCTACTTCATACCATTTTGTCCGCTTTCACAGTGACCATTCTGCTTCATTTCCATTTTGTTCATTATCTTTATTCTATTCTCCTCTAAGATCATGTATACATTTTCCATTAGATAGGTTTTACTGTCCGGTTTAACCAAATCATGCCAGGCTTCCAAAACTTCGATCACATGACCATCAATTTTCTGTTATCTGAGAGTAAAACTCTTCTGATAGATTTTCTTTAACGTGTATCTTCTTAACATATAACATATGTTTTTTTTTTTTTATAACATTTAACACTTTTCACTTCTACTGTATAAATTCCAAAATCATATAAAGGATTAATATATTTTAGGGTCCTACCTCCACTGAACAAGGAGAACCTGGAAGTGTGGGGCCTGCTGGACATCCAGGGTTGAGGGTAAGAACTCCAAGTAATCTTAAAACATAAACATAACACTGCTTTTCCTCGACATGTTGTATTTATTATAATGTTATTTCAATGCACAAAACTACAGACACACAATAATACCATCAGCAATAATAATAGTGATTTGTCACTGTCCTTGTGTCTTTGTATCAGGCATAATGTATCTCTCTCTCTCTCTCTGTCTCTGTCAGGGTCTTCCTGGGAGAAATGGAGGCAAAGGAGAGAAAGGTGATCAAGGTCACCCTGGAGTTCTGGTAGGTCCAAGCTGCTCCTACTGTATAATATCTGTATTAATATAACTATTATAGAAAAATATTTAATATTAGCACCAGTTCATCACACCACACACACACAAATGATTAACTTATGATTTGTTTTTATTTTAAATATATGAAAAAGGGTAAACCACTGCTTCAACACTTATCAAAAATTTCTAATTTAATTGACAAAATAGATCAGACTACCAATCCTAAGATATATCCTAAGAAGGGCTGTAGCTATCAAATATTTTAGTAATCGAGTATTCTACCAAAAATTTAATCGATTAATGGAGTAATCAGATAAAATGTTATTTTGCTTAATTAAACAGCAATGTAAAATATATAAGAGAAACAAGGATTTTTATTTTATTCTTTTCTTTTTAGAAAAATATACTTTTATTTTTTAAATGCATACAGCATTTTATCAAAAATAAACACTGTCATTATTTACCATATAAGGAATAGCTTCAAGTTGACTGAGATGAATTAAGTGCATTACAGTGAAATACATTATTATTTTAAAGCCTTTTCTCTCTCACTGTTATGCGCTAAAATGCCTCCCTGCCACAGATTGCCCTCCCCTACATAATCTCTATCAAATATTATATTAGAACATAAATTCATAGATTTATGATTTACAAATTACAAATTGCACCAAACGAATTTGATTATAAAATAAGCAATATAAAAAAGACATGTTGTATAGGGAAGAAATATATAAATTATTTATATTTTTTTCATAAACAACATGTATATTTTTATATTGCTTATTTTATAATCAAAATCCTTCTGTGTAATTTGTCATCATAAACAATATTTATTTAGTGTAAACATTTCGTATTACATGACAAACCCCTGCAAAATAAATGTGCCACAAAATAAACATTATATGAGAATTTGTATTACGTGTCTTAATTTTCGTGTACTAATTTGTCACGTGCCTAGAGTTAATTATACTAGTAATAATATATTTTATAATAATAAAATGAATTTTTGATTGTGATGTTCTAATATATTTTATAGAGATTATGTAGGGAGGGGGCAATCCGTGGCAGGGGGGGGGCATGAAATTAATTAAAAGAAACTATGAGGCAGAAGATTTTGCCTCGATAACTTTTTTGTAATCGAATTACTCGAGGAATCGTTTCAGCCCTAAACTGCATAATTAATGAGTTTAAGGAACGCATATCAATAGATATGGATACAATTTCATAAAAGAAATTTATATTCTATAAAACACATTTTCTGAAATCTATGTACAGTATTTCCAATTGTAGTGGTTTACTTTTATATGGTACAACTGGTGCAATGGTGTAACTGCTTTATCATCGTCTTCCTGATTGTACAAAACCATTCAAAAGTCTGGACACGCCTTCTAACTTCATGGTCGTTCCTAATTATTATTTCTTTCTACCCTGTAAAACAATACTGAAGGCATTTATCCAAAATACACAATAATCTCCTTTGAACAGGTGATATTGAGATGTTTATCTGCTACTTCTGCTCTGTAAAGCTTCATAACGGCTCTAATCTGAGGTGCTGGTTGTTAATTGGTGATTTTTGAGGCTGGTGACTCTAAATGAACTTCTCCTCTGCAGCAGAGCTCAGTTTTGGTCTTGCTTTCCTGAGAAGGTCCTCATGAGAGCCAGTTTCATCATGGAGCTTGATGGGTTTTGAAAACACGCTTGAGGGTTGTTTGCTATAAAAATTACTGAACAGTTAAATGCTTGTTGTTTTATTCAGGTTTAAAGACAAATAAAATCTTCGGACTGATATTTCTTTTGGCCAAGCAGCCATGGTGAAAGCAGATGTGACCCACCTATTTTTTGTTTATATAAAATTAGGTGTAAATTAAGACTGTTCTTTGGAATCATAAACACACCCTAGCATTTGGTCATTAGTATAATATTGTTTTTAGCTTATTTTGCATGACGATGACATGAACCGAGTTTTGTGCGGCCCATAATTACTGGAATATCCACAATGACAAATCAACAGTTTAAACTCCTTGGATTGTTTATTTTCACTGATATTGCTCAGTAGGCTCCAATTACAACATAAACTGAATTTAAATAAGCATTAAATAGAAAACACTATAGTTAATTTTAAATAAAGACAATGTTATATTTTGCCTGGACCATTGTTGCACTTTGTCTAAGACTATTTAAACAGGCCACCCTTACTTTAATTAGGGCCCAAGCAGGACGCTCTTGTTTTCCTAAGTTTTTTTTTTTTTTTAATCCTTTTGGGCTTTTTGAGGTTTTAACATGCTGAAAACCTATGAAAATTGGCAGACAGGTTGGAATCTGCTGCCATTAGGATGCCTGAGAGTTGCATGGCCACACGAGATTTTGGTGCATAAATTTTGGTGCACACTTGCACATACAGTATGCACACAAAACTCGGTACACATTTAGAGCTCATTGAGCCGAACAACTTTCGCACTGAGGACGCAAAATTGCAGAGAGATTTCACAAACAGATCAGCCGTGACGATGCCTTAAACCTGGGCTGCAAAATAATTAATAAAACAAAATAATATTATTATAGCATTATATTGAGTGACATCAAAGTGTGATGCTTTTTTTCTAGCGTCTGCGGCCTATTGTACACACATACACGCACAAACACACATTACAAATGTTAACACTCTCACCGACGCACACATACACAAACACACTCATATATCACACATATACACACACCCCTCTCTCTCCCACTCTCGCACACACACACACTAACGCACTTAACACATATTTAGGGCCCAAACTGATATCAGCCTTGTATAGTGCGTGATGTGTGCAAGCTGTGCGGTGCCCCCGGGTGGCGATGGCACAGGGTGCTTGGGCCCGTCATCATTGCTTGCAACTATATTTTCACATTAGTCCCTATTAGATAATTTAAAATTTTGATATTTACTCTACTATTGATAAATACATATAAAAGGCTGCAGGAAGAGCAAATATCTCTCACACTCCGATGCTCAAACTGATCAATCAGCCAGTGACCAGAATTGGCTGTTTTCACCTTGATCAGCCATGACCGAAAACACCATGTGCGCGAATAAGTCTTGAAACATGCACGCATAAAGCTGCGCGTTCTCACAAAAAAGTTGTCTGCATCGTGTTTGCAACTGCTCAAAATGCGCTCACAAAATGACATATGACATATTAAAACGTCATCGTTCCTACAGGTGGCGCACTCTTCACACAAACTATTCACCCTGGCATCCTGTGTTGTAGGAGAGAAATATTTGTTTAGAAATAATAACTATGGTTAATAACAAAGACACGCGCTGCCTAGTAACAATGTAGCTTAATTTAATCTTAAGTTCAACATTAAAGTCTTGCGTTTAAAGTAATTTAACATTGAATTTAAATTAGAAAACCGATGCTATAAGGAATGGGTTACACTTAATCCCTCATGTTTGGTTCAGGTGTAAAGTTTTCGCATAAAGCTATTCAGAACAAAACTTTTGAGTTATGACTGAACTTATTTTTTAAGGTCTTAAAATTGTAACCAAATCTAAAAGAAAAATTTTAGAGCAAATTGGGATATTTATAAAATCCTGATACTTACAGAATCAAAATATTAATGGAATCTATCGTTACAATATTGTATGGGGTTGTGACCGGTGATTCCCATCCTTAGTTAATTGCAGTTATACTTTTTAGTGCTACACCAAGTGCTCCATGGAGCCGTCTCAGCAGCCGCATTGCTAAAATCTGGTCGCAAACAACTCCGTAAGTTCGAGGCATCGACCCTCGTCTTCCTATAGCGCCTTCGTCTTCTGTAACACGGCTTTTTCAGTTTGTTGTCCTTATTGATTAACTGCTCAATAAGGACTAATGCTAATGCCGCTCTAATGACCCGAATGGAACCAGTTGGCCCATCAGTTGGGATCTAAGAGGGCCGCACTCACTATGGTGAAGCACAAGCACGTTAGTGTATGTGAGCATGTGGCTCAGATCTACAGTGCAACAACTTGCTTCAGTCTAAGTTAAACTTAACTAGCTTAAGTTATAACACCATTTTTACATTTAGGGCGTCGCCAAGCCGTGGCCTACTTCATCAAATATACACGACAATAAGCTTAATCTACATACACACATTTCCTAACCTGAAAGTGATATTTACAATCACTACAAACACTACAAATAATACACACAAATGATGTGGCAATCATATAATGGCCAAAGTTTATCTTCATGTCATTTCCTTTTAAAAATAAAACAATCAGGAAAAAATGGACAAGTTCTCATTTTTTGGTGCCAAGATTCACACAGTGGAAAAAGATTTATTTTCACTTTAGCTAAAACCGCCTGTATGCAAACGTTTAGATTTTCTTCATGGTTTCTCCTCAGGGCCTGTACGGTGCAGTTGGGGATAAAGGAGTGAAAGGAAACCCAGGACTGAGAGGGCCACGGGTAGGTCATCCACTGTTTCTGTTCCCAAAATATCAGGGAACTAGCCTCAGAAAGAAATGCATTGTTCTTGCTCAAACAGACATTTTTAGATGGTCTTCAGAGAGGCAAACAAAACACAATGAACCATACTGTAATTTAATATAATTTTCCGGCTTTTGCACAGAAGCAGCGAAGCTTGACTTTCTTAGTCTGTGGGTGCCATTAAGAAACCAGTAGTTAACAGTGAACTTGAGCAATAGATTTTTTAATATTATAGTAGAAATATGAGATAGACTAGCCCCGAATAAACAGAACTGGTATATTTCATGAAATGAGACTGGTCAGATAACTAGCACAGGAAAGTAAAACATTTTTTCCAGAAGAAAATATCTAGGTAGGAATAAAAATTAAGTACTAATACCTTGTCTGAAGGGCGTTCAAGTCAAAGCAGGACTTTTAAGTGTAGAATAACAGAACACAGTACGAAGAGTAAAAACTTGCTTTATTTCTCTATATTATCCCCTGCTACACTAATGCACTTCTCCGAGTGTTTTATTAGTGCTTGGATACCATCAAGGTAGAAAGTTGTCTCAGTACGTCAGAGTCATGACCAGACTTCCCAGGCCTCCTTTAATGATCCAAACATGTAGAAATGCCTTGGAGTGAGGAGTGAGGTCTGGGCGATGTGGCAATAACTCCCAGCCGAGACCCCGTAATGTGCGAGAGGTGCTGGTAAATGATTGTGTGTCCACAATCACACAGACAGATGCATCTCTATAAGTCATTGATCCAAGTCAAGTTATCCATCAATTTTCATGGTTCAGGCGTTCCACTCGCCGAATGTATAAGGGAACGAGTCTTATCACTATAATAAATAAATAATAATTAGCAGTTAAATTAACTGAAATAGGGCTATGCTATAAAATCAAATCTGAAATCCTGAGTCAAAATGATTTTCACAAACACATTTCTCACTATTCACATCAATTTTAGAATTTATTTCTAGCCCATTTCGCTACGTACAGTATACAGTATACCATCTATTATTTTAGTGACCGCATGCCCTCGAGCTGGCACAGACTGCACAAGTCCAAAAGCTGATGAAAAGTGCTGGAAAATCAGATTTAAAAAATATATATATTATTATTATTATTATTCAGTGGCTTTAACTCTTTAAAATGCTTTAAACTCTTCTCACACTGTGTGTATGTTTTCTTCAGGGTCCAATAGGTGACATGGGCAATAAAGGTGACAACGGAATGGAGGGTTTCAGAGGACCACCGGTCAGTATTTCCTTATTTTAAATAAATTTACTATTGAAATAAATAGCCAGAATGAGAAAGACAAACATTAGGGAACTGAAAGAACACAGAGAGCGACGTGCAGTTTAGAAGTTTAAAGGAAACACAATGTGGTCTATTTACTGTAGAATAAACCTGAATAAGAACATCATCACAGCCACAGAGGAGCAAACAGGCGGTGATGTTTCTAATGTTTTGACACAAAACCAAACTGAGTCAATTCAAACTTTTTCTGTATTTTAGTTTTACTCGTTCATTATTTTATTAAATGACTTGGATTTTAACTCCCGAAAATGGCACAAACCACCATATGTAAATTGAAAACCTGACTTCAGCTGTATCAGTCCTCTGCACACCCTGGTTGAAAATCCCTTTGCATGATGTTTTGTTTCTTGTGGGTTTTCTTCAGTAGTTTTCACCTCTCTATACTGTATGCACACGGTACTGTAGTAAAGCAGAGTATTTTGTAGCACGGAAAAAGATTTTCATATTCATAAATTTTTCACAACATGGTACAGTGAGTTAGACAGCAGATGTCATTTTATCATTAGTTCCATGAATTAAAATTATGTTACAATTGTTGGAAGTTTTGCCTGAGATCAGAAACTGTACAAGGTTTAAGATGATGGTTGTCACAATAATTACCAGAAAAGTAAAACTAATGAATGCTTTTCTGTTAAACAGGGCAACACTGGTGCAGACAATTACGGACCTCCAGGACGTAAAGGACATAAAGTACTGTTACATTTTCTCTTTTAAGCATTATTATTATTATTATTATTATTATCATCATTATCAAAATTGTCAGTTTACTGTCAGTTTACTGCAAGCAAAATAAAGATTTTTTTTTATTTTATAGAAAAATCATAGCTCCCTATAAAAGTATTGGAACAGCAAGGCCAACTATTTGGTTTTTAATGTTTTTTTTTTATTTTTATTATTATCAAAAAAATTAAAGAGATGATCAATCAAATTTTAGGCATCCCTTACCTGCGCTATGCACCATTTGTTTGAACTCACTTATTTTTCAAGTGATCAAAATTACTGGAACATTTGCCTGACTAGTGTTTTTTTTTGTCCAGGTATGCCATTGTTTAAACATCCAATAGCTCTATTAGCATCTAATTTGTTATTAAAAGAATAAAGACCAGAGAGCCATTGTATAAACATTGGGCATGTCCTATACAAAAGCTTGCAATGTCTTGTAAAGACTAGAAACCACTGGCTAAAATGTGAATCACATTGTTTCCTCCATGGGAACTGAGATCACGATTCTCTGACACCATTCTCGTTTTTTCAACCAAAATATTTATTGCACTCAAGTAGAAAAGCTCATGATGTCTACAGACTTTTAACTATACTAAAGTGCTGGAAATAAACGTCTATTCCAAAACAAAATAGCTTGTCCTTATTTTAGAACCCTGAAAGTAAATAAAGTGAATAAATGAAGAACAAAAAGTAAATAAAGGTAAAAAAAAAAAAAAAATGAATTATTATCATTTTTATTATAATCAGTATATTTAAATGGTTTAGGTAGTTTTAAATTAAGTACAAACTGTAAGTTACGATATACAATTCATTGCAGTAAAAAGTTTTATTCTAGCACACTTCTAGTATAATTCTAATATAATTCTAGCAGTTTTCGGTCTGGTTTTAGAGTCTCTGGGTAACAGCTAGAGGTAAGGCCTCAGGTTCACTGACACAAGTGAACTATTAGTAAATTATATCCCTATAAGAATTGTATATGTGCATCCCTGTTCAGACAGTAAAGTGCGAGCAAGGACATAATAGACAAAGTAAAAAAAAATTCTCTGGTCTGCCAATGAAGGTGCCATGTTCTAAACTGTACAACACATTTAGGTGCAAACTTTACAAAACTAAAGCAGAAACTAAGATGATCAATTAACTCATATTTATCTTTTGCACTTAAACCCAAATGCCGTCACTAGTCCAAAAACTAAAAGACGTGGCCTTGTCGTTCCAGTACTTTTAAACAGCACATATTTTCTTTATAGATCTTGGGATTTATTGTAAATGGTTATGACCAGCTGATCACAGTAATCATTTTTGTCACTTGCAGGGAAACCCTGGTTTTCCTGGATATCCTGGTTTGCCGGTAAATCTTTTCCACTTTCTTTTAAATTATTTAAAATATTTTTTGTTTTTCATACAACACATCTAAAACATGTTTTTTTTTCTTCTTTTTTCTTTTTTAATTGAAGGGTGAAGATGGAAATAAAGGATCGAGGGGAGGAATAGGACCCAAAGGACACCGGGGACGTCCGGTAAGGTCTCATAGCCAAGCTATAACAGTGATTAATATTAAATTAGAGGCGTTATGTTGATGTTGCTTTTATATACAAAAATTACCAATAATTAAGTGATTTTTCTCAGCGTAATTACTACAAAGATGTAAATAATTATGGGTTTGTATTACTGTAAATAGGGAAACAGCGGAAACCGGGGACCTTCTGGAGAACCTGGAGATAATGGGATGATTGGACCTCAGGTCGGTAACTCCTAATGATAATTAGTTCAACTGTCAAAAATATCTTTGTTAAAACTAATTAAATCATAAAACTAATTGAAATTGGGAGTTGGGCACTATATTTTTTACTTCTTTTTTTTTCGTCTTGAAGGCATAACAGCTCACAGCTAGATGGCATTCTTTGTTCAGGCATAATTTACACAGAAAAGAACTCACTTCATCCTACAACCCAGCCTTTATTAATTAATTTCATTCAATTTTATTTATCTCATTTTATATAGTCATTGTTGCAAAGTGTATGTAGTAGTCCAACTACCAAATAAAATTGCGAAATCTCACAACTTACAGATGTAAATGTGTCTAATACCTAATCTTGTTACAAAATATAATTTATTTTTTCTGTGGAAAAAAAATTATATTAATTATTAATGGCTGATCTAAAATACTTTATGTAATACCTTTTTGTACTTTAGGGTCCTAAAGGATCACCAGGAACCAGCGTGAAAACTGTAGGTTCTTATAGTTCACCTTTGATTCTACAGTCGTCTATAAAACATGAGCATTTACATTCTGTTTAACGACTCGAGCGCTTTGCTCTGTTCTGTCTTCTAGGAATGTGGACTTGTGAATTATGTGCGTGAAAACTGTGGTAAGTAAAAACTGCATTAATGTATTAATATAATAGGATTACTACCAAATTTTTTGCCTTTACACATGTTAAGCTATTAAAATGTTAAATTAGAATTTACAAAATATAAAATAGTGATCATTCTGACCTGTGTCTCAGTAACATGTTTTATAACTGTTTATTATTCATAATTAATGTTCCTGCGTTTCGGCAAAATAATTTCAATAATTTTAAACTTTCTTTAACAGCTTGCTGCGCAGGTAAGACCACAATCTTTCTCTCTCTCTCTCTGATTTATAATCATGCCATATGTCTCCCGTACGTCCGGCTTTCTGTCTGTCCATCCATTTGTCGACCAAACCACAGTATCTATCCATAGCCTTATTCTATATATCTGTCCTGTCTATTCAACCATACTGTTAGCCAAATATTGATCTATCCATACAGCGATCTGTCCATTTTTCCATCTGTCTATCTCTGTCTATTTATGGTTCAACCTTTCATTAATCCATCTATCCATCCTTTTGTTTATCTGTATATCCATCTACCCCTTACGTTTGCCTTTTATGGAGTTTAGAGTGCTTTGCTAAATCTAATTTATCTGTGCTGTAAACATGTTTCGTAAGGTGACTGGCATTCAACATACACTATGCATGAGGACTAATACACCCAGCAACACTTTGGTAAATCTGAGAGCATCCTAGAGTTTAGAGCAGCAGTGAAAACATTTACAAACAACTCAACTGGATGGTTGATAAATTATGCGAATCACAGTAGAACACCGCTGAAACATTTCAGGACCAAAAAAAAACAAAAAAAAAACGGCCAAAACACAGCATTGGTGTTGAAAAATTGCCATGTCAGCATTATACTGTCTCACTTCAAACAACAATCGTTTTAAATTTAAAATATTCATATTTCTTTATGATGAAAAATATGGTGTAAATTTCTAGAAGCATATGCCCTTTAAACATTGTTGCTTAAATAGTTTTTTTTTTTTGGTAAAAGCTTGAAAAGCAAAAAGATCTGTAGTGTCAGTAACCTTGTCAAATTCATGTTGCAGTAAAAATGCAGTTTTGCATTTTTTTCGAATAATATACTTTTTCAGGTTTACGTATTTTCACGTAAAACCTAAATTGACAAAGCTTCATCTGAAGATAATGAAAAGATTTAAATAATAAAAAAAAGTATATATAAATGTGTATGCATATTTACAAAAAAATTGAGCATGGATGGAGAGATAAGCATTAAGTACAGTATTATGAAAAATGGTGTTATATGATTCTATCTGAAAATTCACTTTTTGACCTATAGTAGGTGAGACTTTTTTTAGCACTGATACAATGTTTTGGCCGTATACAAAAGCCGGTGTTGGAGCTGAACATGTTGCAGTTATACTGCAGGAGTGTTAACCAGCACGTGAAAAGCAAATTATTACTAATAAACAGTTCGAATTAGCAATCTGATTGGATGAGAGGCATTTTTGAGTGGTGATAATGCGTAGAAGAATGCGTGTTGGCGGAGCAAAATAACTGGTTAAATAAAGAAACAAATCATAATCTATTGATAATAAATGGTGTTTGTGAAGCTCTTGTATAAAAGTAATATCACACAAGTGGGAGTGCTGTTGTGCTCAATATCAGCACTCCCTATAGTGTTATATTGCTTAATTAAATGCACATCTTAAAATTTTTTTTAATTCTTCTTATTATTATTTTTACATTTTAGGAACACCAAAGTCTTCCCTGTAATGATAGTTCTAAAAGCACCATGTTTAAGCTGTTTATACTCCATCATTCATCCTTATTGTATGGAATTTTTCTTTGATGCATTTAGGTCACACCAAGTGTCCAGGTTACCCTACGGAGCTAGTGATTGCTCTGGACATGTCCTCTGATGTAACTCCGAATGCATTTAATAAGATCCGCTCTACAGCCGTGTCTCTGCTGGAGGACATTGAAATCGCCGAGACGAACTGTCCAGTAGGAGCTCGAGTTTCCGTTGTGGCTTACAACAGTTATACCAGTTATCTGATCCGCTTCTCCGACTACAATCAAAAGAGAAAGCTGCTGGAGGCGGTCCGGGGAATCTCTCTGCAGCGCACCAGGAACCAGCGCAACATCGGAGAGGCCATGCGCTTCGTCGCAGAGAACGTCTTCAAACACGTCCGAAATGGCAAACTCGTCAGGAAGGTGGCCGTATTTCTGGCAAACGGGGACTCACAGGACACCTCAGCCATCGACTCTGCCATGATGAAGCTCAAGGCTTTAGATATCAATCTGGGGGTCATCACCTTCAACGATGCTCCGAATATTCTTCGTGCCGTCCAGGTAAGAAAACGTTGGATGAAAAGTTTATGCACACATGCTAGAGCACACACAACCACTGGTTTGGTTCCATGTTTGTGTCAACAATTTATAAAAACTTTTTTTTTGTTCAAGAAGTGTATGCATCATCAATTTCTCCAATTTTTTTCTCCAATTCTCAGGCTGACGAAACAAGGAGTTTCAAGGTTTTTAATGATGGGGAAGCCAGACGGATTAAAGAGTGCGTCATCTGTTTTGGTAAATTAAAACACACATTAAAATAAAATGCTCACACAATCCTGGTGATATGTCCGGCTCTTTAAGCTACACTATAATATACTCAGAACTACAAACATTTTCAGGTTATTAGATACACAAATAACAAAAATACTGTATGTTACACCTGATGTCATATGCCTCCAAAGTTGCCATGACAGTTGATATTCCAAATGAGTATCATGTGATTGTCTATCATTACTCTAGTGTTAAGGGAAAATATGTTGGTATTAAACAATTTTTATGCTACAGTATAAAGACAAACTGTCATGATGCAGCTAATGTTACAATCGCAAGTTTATAGTTTCCAAAAAAGAATAATAATTAATAAATACAGTTCAGGCTTTTATTTCAAAGTTGGACATTTGTAAATACTGAGACTCAGACTTTTTTTTTCAATCACTTAAGAACTTCTCCACTCTCTCTGCAGATCGATGCAACCCAGACCAGACGTGTGACGTAATCCTAAACCCTGAGCCTGAGGAGTTGGATGTGGACCTTACCGTAATGATGGATTCCTCTTATGATCTTCAGGCTCATCAATACTCTGGCGTGAAGGAGCTCTTGGCTTCTGTCGTGGATGTAATAGATGTGAGTAACGACCCTACCCGAGAGGACAGAAAGGCCAGGATCGGTGTGTACCAGCAAAGCTCCACTTACCCTAACTCCAACGTTAAGGAAGTGTTCGGACTCAGAACGTTCAAAGACCGTTCCCTGATCAAGAGACACATTTCAAAAAACATGCAACAAGCCGGCGGTTCTCCACGTCTCGAGTCGGCTCTGGACTGGATGATGAACAAAGTCCTCCTGGAAGCACAGGCACCGAGGAAGAAGCGGATGGTCCTGAACATCCTCGGTGAAGAATCTGAGAGATTTGTGGACAAGGAAGAGCTGAAATACATCTCCACGCTTTCTCAGTGTAATGATATCGTGATGGTCACGCTGACCGTAGGAGAAAAATTCGACTGGAAGCAGGTGGAAGGTCTGAGCACATCACCAGTGGAGAAACACCATATACCCCTGGGACAGCTGGGGCTCAAGGACCGAGAGTATGCTCAGAAATATTTACGAGCTTTTCTACGCTTGCTCACCAGTAAGAGACGTCTTCATGGATCTTTACTTACCTCGCGCTGTATTTAGAGTCAGCTCAAAAGATGCAGAAATATTGACGTGTCTATATTTAGTGGTTTAATTTCTGTACTAGTCCTTAAGCCCCTCCCCAAAAAGGTTAAAACAGAAATATAGATTGTGAACTGATAAGGCAGTTTAAGATTTGTTTTCAACGTATGTTTGAAATCACAGTTTACTCCTCAGTATACTTTTTTGACATATGATTTACTTCTGATGCCACATTTTCTGAGCTCCTACATATACATGAAATTAAAAAATATATGTACTTACCCGGGTAGCACTATAAGGCGGCACAGCGGCAAAATACAGGTCCAGGCCCGAGTGTTTAAGCTCCACCTTTGGGTCCGTAGACATGGGATTTGCATGTTCCCCTCTTGCTTGATTGGTTTCCTACAAAGACATTACAGGGTAGGTTTACTGGCCTTTACAAATTGCTTATTATGTGTGGGTTCTGCCCTGCGTTGGATTGGCACCCTGTCCAGTGTATACCCCACCTAGTGCCCCAAGTCTTCTGGGATAGGCTTCAGGTCTCAGTACAGGACAAGCACTACACAGAATGAGTAAGTGAATGAGTAGCACAGTAGTTTACGCAGCTACTCACTGTGATCGATATCAGGCAACATGTCGGACTCTCTGTTTTAATCAATCTTAGCTTATCGTGTGCAAACTGTGCAGAGACCTATTTAATTCAATTCAATTTGATTTATATAGCGCTGTTAACAATGGTCATTGTCTCGAGGCAGCTTCACACAAATAAAATAAAAATTTGAAAAGAAAATTTCATTGGACACGACTAAATTAGGGAGAAAATCTGGAAAAAAATCAAAAAAAAAAAAAATAATAATAATAATAATATTGTCCCTGATGGGCAAGCTAAGGGTGATGGCAAGTGGCAAGAAAAAACTCCCCGAGATAGCAATAGGAAGAAATCGTAAGAGGAACAAGACTCAACAGGGAACCCATCCTCAAGTGGGTGATAACGGATAGAATTTATTTAGAAAGTTCAGTTGGCCTTTGTCTACTGAAGCTGGTACAATCTCCAGATGCCTCGGGATGGGTAGAAAAATAAAGAACAGATGGAAAGAATTAGCGTAGTTGCCATTCAGAATAGATGTACTGGAGTATGAGGTTATGAGATGAATTACGTGTATGCCAGATTAAAGAGATACGTCTTGAGTCTACTTTTAAACAGGAAAACTGTGTCTGAGCCCCGAACACTGTCTGGAAGGCTATTCCAAAGCTTTGGAGCTAAATATAAAAATGCCCTACCCCTTTTGTAGGTTTTGATATTCAGATGTTGGTAGCGCACCGCGATCTGTAACTGAGATTGTAGAATTTTTCTTTTCCATAGAAATCTCATTTTGTTTCTTTTTTGTCTGATTACAGGAGATTTCTTTCCCAAACCCTCTTCTCTAAACGATGAGTGCAGCACATTTGTTCCAAGAAAGGTTGGCCAACTGCCTGCTGTTCATCCAACAAAAAGGTAAGATGTTTTTAATACAATGCAATCTATTCTCCTCTAGTCATTATAGCAGAAATACTCAAATCTAGTCAAAGGTGTTGTTTTATGGCTGTTTGACACATGGGCAAATACTTCTACTTGTCAGACATGAAGTATTAGAGACGACCGAGGAGTTCACTATGGCAACTCAGCCTGTGACCGAGACCTACACCGAAGCGAGCGCAGAGATCTACGAGGACAACGTGGCACTGGCTCCCCAAGTGTTCACGGAGGTATATACGGAAACGTACACGGAGGTGTATACAGAGAAATACACTGAAGTGTTTACGATGCGTCCGGAAATATACCCCGAGATATTTGCTGACGTATACGAGGACATTTATGTGAACGAACACCGGGACCAAGAGGCGAACGAACAGACTGAGGTGGACAGCAAAGTGATGCCGGAAAAGAGCGAGATGGCTGAAAAAAAGGATGAAGAGCAGTCAGAGTCATCAGATGGTGTGTTCCACCGTTTAATCTATTTTTAATGTGAAATGAATTTAGACTTAAAAATAACGGCACAGTTTGGGGGTTACAGTCATTTTGGTAACACGTGAGATTAAACGCGTGTGTTTTCTAATAAGGTCAAAATGATGTTTCCTATTAAACATACCTTGGTACGCAACTCTTAAGTTTGTTTAGAATGATAATTTTTTTGGTTATACCATCACGCTGATGAATACTCGATTCTGATGGGCCAGGAGGTATTGATGTCCGACCTTTAGTCCTTTCTTGTGTTTATTATTATTTTATCTATACTTTTACTATATATCATAATTTACTGCTTTGCACACTTTGTTATTTGCGATTCAGCCCGATGCTTGCTTGGCAAGGACACGGGGAGGTTGTGTTCGGATTACCAGGCCCGATGGTACTACGACCAAAACACTCAGAAATGCACATTCTTTTGGTATGGCGGGTGTGACGGGAATGACAACCGCTTCCTGACGGAAACCGAGTGCGAGGAGATATGTGGGGCATTACGTGAGTATGCAGTGCTTCATTTATTGTCTGTATATTATACATATACACAGTGGAACTCCCGATTGAGAGTAACCCGGTTTCGAGTGTTCCGATAGATGAGCAAAGATTTTTAATAAATTTTGTCTTGAAAAGTTTTGGTTTACGAGTACCCAGTATCATGTATCACGCATGGTCTTCTTGTTTTAATGCCGAGCACCACATGATCACAACTGAGCCAATGGTTTTTCTTTCTCTTGTGCTGCGGAATTGTGGGTAATCGTCTCCCCTGCTCGGTCTTAGTGCCCGTCTCCCACTGGTATAATTAACATCCGTGCACGCGGGTACTTTTTACTATAACACTGTGACCATGTGCGTAAAAAAAAATATTTTTTTGTGTTTGTATGCGTGTGTGTGCAGCGTGCGTGTACTGTTTATTATAACACACATGTGCGCATGTAAAGCAAAAAAAGTCTCATTAGAGAGATTCAAAATCCATTTTCTCTCTCTCTGTATGTCAGCATGCCGTTATGTGTGTACAGTACATCATTCGACACTGTGCCCCTTCACACACACACCCTTCTCTCATACACACACGCACTCCTCCTCTCGGCTTCTCTCTCTCTCACACACACACACACACCCCTCCTTCTCTTGCCTTCATGCACACACACACTTCTTTCTCTAATGCAGTGGTTCTTAAACATTTTCTGTCATTCTCCACTTAAGGCGATGGGCAAATTTTCAAGCCCCACTTGTCATCAAAATGATAACGAAATCAGCCAAGTTTACTATTTATTGAAATATCAATTTCTAAACCAATAAGATCAAATAACACCACGTTCAAAACAGATAAAATAAACGTGCAATTGTTATAACAGGCTTACTTCATCAATTATCTGGAGCTTTTTTTCAAAGAAGTCGAGTGGCTTATTACCGTGACTGGGGTGTGTTATCACTAAGTGTCTTCCTACTTTGTTGGGTCTCGTACTGTCTGCTGCCAGCGGTTTAAGGCACATAACACACAGAGGTCTCTCCTCTGCCCTCACCATCTCCACCATGAATCCAAGCGCAACATAGGCTTCATCATTTTCCTTTCGGCTGAATTTTTGGTTGATTGGGCTGATAGGGTTGAATCACCTGGTCCATGTAACAAATGTATTCATTGATGTTACATACAGTACGCTACTGACCTGGTTTGTGTCTGCGGTAAAGTTAGTTTGATATTCGCGTCTCCGAATTCAATAGCAGCATAAATAAACCCGCAAATAAGATACCCACATATATTTTTCTCTCTACATTGTCTTTAAGCTACATCCGCCTTAAATTATACATGTTTAAAAGCATAAACACCATTATTCTCTACGGCGCAACGAATGATTTAGGGATCATCGCAAAATGCCGCACAGCAACAAAAAGCGTAGAACGATATTGATCTTCCCTTCTGTTCAGCGCCTGAAGGGTCAAATAGCAACTTTGTTACCACACTGGAAACTAGAAATGCCAGACTAGTACTGCCTGATAAAATATTTATTTTTAACAAAAATACAGAAACATCAGCATACACATTGGAATAAATGAAATGACATACATAATACCGATTTTTTCCTTATATATTGTTCCTCTGCAATTAACATGCCGATGTTAAACCGTTATTGTTGCACTATGGTTCCACTTTTTCTCTGATGTTATTTTAATTTACTTGTATTAATGATCCATTTCTTTGCGTGTGATTGTTTAGTTTCAAATGTCCGATCTTTTTTGTCAATAAAGAAAAGCATGAATTAGAATAGGTACTGTCCTATTATTTTCCACTAATTCCCTCACATTCATTGCGCCCCACCTGTCATGTCTGTATTCCCCACTAGTGGGGCGCGCCACACACTTTGAGAACCACGGCTCTAATGGAAACACTGCCCTATATTAGTATATATACTATCCATTAGTATGTGCTCACGCCAGTGTTTATAGCGATGTTCCTTGTTAATTTTTTCTGACAAAACAGTCTTTCCGTTAATGTGAACACGTAAACACAGACACTCACACACACACAGAACGCCTGCGCGCATAAAAGGAAACACTTATGTCAGAATTTTTTTTAAAGGTAAAGTGCAGGTTATTTTGTTTAATTTTTACTTTATATTTTGTATTAATTATTTTTATGTATTTATTTTTTTGGGCTGTGGAACGAATAATTAGAATTTTCATTATTTCTTTTGGGTAATTTGCTTTGGTTTATGAGTGTTCTGAACTACAACCCCACTTCTGGAGTAAATTATGCTCGTAATTCAAGGTTCCACTTGTATAATAAAACTAAAATAAAAGATTTTACCACTTTTTAAACACTAACGTATTAATTTTTCTAATAGGGGCTCAAGTTTTTCTTAAGGATGAACCGGCAAACACAACAGGTACCTCACACACTTTTAATAATTTTTATTATTATTAAACACATAAACAAAATCCCACAATAACAGTGTTTCATTTGCATACCTACAGAGTCGGAGAAAACCTAAAAAACAGAAAGGATATTTTCTTACCCCTTTAGATTTTCCTTTATCTTAACCAAAGAGATCAAAGATTTGATCCATGACAAGACATAATATCACCTGCTTTCATTTACACAGTAAAGTACCATGGAGAGTACCATGCCATGGTACAATGGATTTGGGGAAGGGTCTGTCCCTTATTTACTGCAATACACAGAACAATATGAGAGATTTTAGGGATCTCACAGAGGGAGAAAAACCTTTAGGTTGTAATTTAGTCTGTAAAGGGACATGTGAGGTCCTTCTAACCAGGACACAGAAGGTGGGATTTGCTGGTGAAATAAAAAAGATGAAATATAACTTTAACCTCACCTGAGCTTGCTAACAGATTAACAGTCATATTTTTTTTCTGTACTAAGAAATAAATAAAAACAAATATTTCTAAAGACAACCAAAAATATAGATGTGATTTTAGAAATTGTCTAGCAGTGATGCATCTTGATCAGGACTTCCTCTCCAAGTCAGGGATGAACTATTGTTTTTTTAATGGTGTTTACTTACAAGTAATCTTTAGAAACAGTAAACGTAGTAAATGTTGATTTCTCTCCGCTCAGACGTCTGCCAGCTCGCTGAGGACATGGGCAGCTGTTTTAACTTCATGTTGAAATGGCGCTACGATGCGTCTAAGCGAGAGTGCAGCCGCTTCTGGTACGGAGGCTGCGAGGGCAACGGGAACAGGTTCGACACGCAGGAGGAGTGTGAAGCTCGCTGTCTGAGAAACAAGAAGAAGCTCTGAACGCACCGCACTACAACAACATCCGCTTCGTTTTACAGCCGTTAATTTAATTGATTACTTTTATTCAGAACTTTTTCAAATGTTGTATTTTTCTATGTTTCCTGATTAACACCAAATGACTAAATATAAACACCAGGGCAGCACAGAGCAGGAATCAGTGATGCACTCCGTTTCATTCACTGCCTGTATGAACAGAAGCGACAGAACATTATTACATGTTTCATTACAAATAATATGACCGAGATTAAATATAATTGGTAACATATATACAGAAAAAAATGTTAGGCCTGATTTATTGATTTCTCTACTTTACTGAATCCTGAATCATTAACAATGTGCCCTTGTGAAAGTTTATGATGGTTTGGTGTGTATAAAGAAAATTAACTTCACTCTTCAGCTTTGTCTCATTTTTGAGTTTTTAAGTCATGTGTCTGGTGTTAAAATGTCCATGACAAATAAATAAATAAAATAATGTGCCCGCGTTCAAGTGGAATTTATTTGCACACTCCCAAGCCTGTATTAAAAAATGTACAGCGGCATCAGTTAAGTTTTAAAATGAGCTAAAATTTTCATGTGTTACTGTGAAGTGCGCGAAAACAAGGTGCTATGATCGTGTTTATTAAGTAGATTTCAATCGCACACTCATGAGGCCGTATTAAAAGAAATGTACCGCACCATCTGTTGAATTTTGAGATGAACTAATGATTTTTTCAAGGTCATTTTTTTCAAAGGTGTTTTTAAAAGTAGCATATCTTCTCTTCCCTTAGCCAATTGCGATGAAACTAAGCTTATATGTTAACTAAAGCTCGGCCAAATACACCCGATTGAAAGTTGTTCAGTAGTTTTTACATGATGCATGTACAGAGACAAAAAAAAAAAAAAAACATCTTGATATGTGAGAGAGTGTGTGTGTGTGTATCTATATCTATCTATATATCTATATATATATAGAGAGAGAGAAAGAGAGATACACACAGTATATATACAGTTAAGTACAAATAAAAATTGTAGACACAATTCAGGAAAAGAATTTTTTTTTATATATTATATATATATATATATATATATATATATATATATAAATGTAAAAAAAAGTATACTAAATTTAATGCGATTACATATTGATACACATAATATCATTAATATAATATATATATATATATATATATATATATATATATATATATATTATAATATAAAATCATACAATTTTTATTTCCCTGGACTGTGTGTACAGATTTTGGCCAAATCTGTTTAATATTCCAGAAACTACAGTATGTGTGTAGAATTGCTTTTGTTGTCTCACTGTCAGTTTTAATTACAGTCATTAATACTAAAACACAAACATTTACTGGTAATTAATACTGATTAAGTTCAGCTTGGATAAATTCTCAAATCAGGAGGTGTTGCTTAATCTTCTGTAACAAGAAAGAAAAAAGACACACGTGCACCCCTCAGACAAATCGTTTTGATTTTAAAAATAATGTATATAATCCACCCTGAATAGATGCAAGAAAAATGCGCATAAAATAGTTCCAACCGCTTTTCAAAGCTTCGTGCCAGTCAAAAATACTTGCGCAGTTGAAACCTGCAACCAATTTGCGCAGAAAATACTCAAAACGAAGCATGATAAGCTTACGATTAGTTCCAGCCCATGTTTTTTATTTTTTTTATTTATTTTACTTTTAACATAACATTAAGTCTTAACTAATGTTTTATTTAAAAAAGTAAAACGCATTACCTGTTAGTAAACTCATTTTAGACAAAATTAATGCGATTTTAATGAAATCAGTATTCCTGTTGCTCCCAACTGCTGCAAAACCGCCACTACAAGTGATAGGAAGTTCGAATCATTTTAGTGACTCGGTTCTTTGAATCTCGTTCCTAAAAATGAACGCCTCTTTTTTGAGTCATTTAGTTTATTTCGTTCTTTTGATAAAATTAAATAAAATGTTGCATTTTAAATAAAAAAGACCCCCAATACGTCTACATACACCATTTTTGACTATAGTTCCAGTAATGAAATATTACAATACAGCTAAGGACATATTATAATAAACAGAATGAAAAGCTCACCTCTTATATCTTCCAGTCTGAGTCGTTCGTTCTTTTGAATCTATTGCACTGCAAAGCGTCTATGGGAGTCACGTGACAAAAAGAACGAACGACTCGGGGTAGAAGAGTCATTGAGAAAGACTCGCTCAATTCTGATTCCTGTACATAACCTACGGAGGTTTGGCGATGATTTGCGCATGCGCGCCAAGTGGAAAATGAAGGAGTCACGTTAAAGATTCATAAAAAAAAAAAACGAATCGTTCATAAACGACTCCGTCACTAGTCACTACGGCAACGAAGCGCTGTTTTACGGCACAGTATTTTAAATGTTTAATTTTTCACTTATATATATATAAAGAAATATATACTGGAATTGTCAAAAAAAAAAATTCCTTCATCACTTTCAGAATTCAATTTCCTTTTTAAAAGTAATTTTTTATTAGACCTAAACGCAAAAATGAGTAATGAACATATTTTTACATAAATAAATGCTCCCTCAGTAAAGAATACAACATCATCCGTCATGCTGGTATAGAAAAATCAACTACAGAGTATGTGTGAGGATGCAGAGTTAAAGCCATATTAATCCTCGTATACCCTCGTATACACAGCACCATGTCAGTTATACAGTGCTTTCAGAAAGTCTCTCCGCGGCGTACAGTAGTGCGTTAACGCGCTCTTGTTTGGCGCCACCAGTGTGTTGTACTGTACGTACCCAAGGAGTTCTTTGCTTAATGTCGGCCTTGTATTTATGTGTAAACATCAAAGACAGTGTTTTTCTAGTGGAGCACGTCTTTAAAAAACGGATTTAGTTCATGGGAAATTTCACACCGCTTTTCTGAGGGAAGAACACCACACAATACTGTGCGAGATTTAGGAAATGAATACATGAGTGAGAATAATAATGAGTTTCATTCAATGAATATTTTCCCATAACTTGCTCTACACGGCCACTACGGAGGTCCTTTTTAAACGCCTGGTATATGAACTAGGAATGAGTACTTGCCATTGACAGGAAAAGAGTTTGTAGAAATACACGTACTTAAAGAGTTAAAGCTGAAAATAATTTGATGAGCTTTGATAATCAGTGATATTATTATTATTTTAGGTTGAAGCCCACGTACATGTCTGTCTGTCTTTCTGTACAGCAGAACTCTCTGTCTAACTTATTAATACAAAGAAATCACATTCTGTAAGGTCGATTATTTTATGCCTTGTTTACGTTAAGTTCTACCTCATCAGCCAAATACACTCCCTGTTCAATAATCAGAGAGTGAAAAAAGTAGATCAGGTTAAAGATTAAGTTTTGTCTAAATTCACTTATACCACTTCAGCGCTGTTATTTCAGTGAAAGTGAAAATATGTGCTAATCCCAGTAAAAATATTCACTTTATCTTTTCTAATTAATATCTATTGGTGCAGGTGTTAGTTTACATTGAGCAAGTAGCGCATTAGTAGCTTTTAGAATGGGGAGTTACTAATCAGTGAAGGAAGCATTTAATGTTGTTTTTTAGGAAGACTGGACTGAAAAGTTGACTTTTAAGAACAGCTAAGCTGAGGAGAGAGAGAGATCTATAGGTGGTAGTGGTGATTTAACTTACAAAACTCCAACTAAAGTAAATGCTGGGCGGCACTGAGTGTACCAGAAGTACCGGATGAAGCAGACAAAGAGTTTTAGACACAGATCAAGTCTAGACAAGATCAGATAAGGCATTAGACGTTTTTTGAAAAAGGCTGGACTGGAAAATCGGCTTTAAGATGCCAGGCAGATGAGGGAGAATGAGACCTACAGTACAGTAATGGAACCAACTTAATTGATTCCAACAACCTTTAGACCTTGTTCACACCGGCGTTAAGTTTTTGGATAAACGAACTCGCTCTGAACGTCCTAGATGTTTATGTTGTGTCTTGTGGTAGCGCTTGATTGACTTCTACACCGGCATTCGTTTGTCTCTGTCTAACGTCAGCCTGCAGCCCAAATTGTAGTTTGTGTGTTAACCTGTGGGGGCAGTGTGTCGGGAACTGGATATGAAAGCCCGCTGCTACCGGGTTCACTCTCTGACTGCACAACGTCGGATTAAAGGAAGTTTTTTTCTGGTTTATGAAGAAATGCGAAAAACAGGCCTTAAACAACAAAGAAAAAGCAGAAGGTAAAAGATGTAATTCAAGTTATAGCATTACTTTAGACTGTTACAAGGCACTGACACTGGAGACTCCTTCAATACAACTTTAATCATCAAAGATTATACTTTTTTAAAAAGCTGTTCATGGGGAGCAAACACAAGCGGTGCAAGTTGTTAACTGTCAAAGCGATAATGTGTTATTAACCTTCACTAAAATCAGAGCTGCTGTTGTAGAAAATAAATCATCACTATATGATCATTATATCACTCAGGCCTTTGAGATGCACTTGGCTCTTTCAGATCCTGAAAGCAAAACTGTTTCACCTTGAATGTGGTGCAGTACAAAATCTATAATACAGACAAAATGGTAAAAAGTAATATTTAAAATAATTCAACAAGCAATACAAAAAAAGTGCAGAGATTACACACACGATGCACGTTCACTCGGATTTATACACCTAATGTAAACTGATATTAGTGCTAAAAAACACAGCGAAGGGATTTATATTGTTAGCAGAAAACAAATAATACACGCATCATCTTTTTCTTTTCATTTTTGCCGTACAAAAATGTATAAGATTATAAAAAGTGATCCCTTCACATCTCACTGAAAGTCAATGTTAATTAATGTTCCCGTTATGACGTTCTCATTAGCAAGTCCTGGATTATTGCTGATGTGAAATCTTTGCAGCCCTTGGTGAAAGTAAAGGTTCATTTCCCCCAGAGGAGATCCTGGCGTCTGTGAGATACCCGAGTGGACGTCCTTGGGAGGCGTGTCCTTTAACGCAGGAGTGTTTCAGTCCGGATCAAGATAGCAGCTCCATAATTACCTTGTCTTCTCTTCCTTTTCACACATCGTCACACTTTCTTTTTTTTTAACTGATGAGTTACAGGGATGTAAAAATAAAAATTAAAAAAGTGAAATTATAATATTCAAAGGTTCACTGACCTGTACTGTAGGTCAGACATCAGTTTCAGAAACATGACGGTGATGATATAAAAATGTACACACGTGCAAATTGTTATACAGTGGTGTGAAAAACTATTTGCCCCCTTCCTGATTTCTTATTCTTTTGCATGTTTGTCACACTTAAATGTTTCTGATCATCAAACACATTTAACTATTAGTCAAAGATAACACAAGTAAACACAAAATGCAGTTTTTAAATGATGGTTTTTATTATTTAGGGAGAAAAAAAATCCAAACTTACATGGCCCTGTGTGAAAAAGTAATTGCCCCCTGAACCTAATAACTGATTGGGCCACCCTTAGCAGCAATAACTGCAATCAAGTGTTTGCGATAACTTGCAACGAGTCTTTTACAGAGCTCTGGAGGAATTTTGGCCCACTCATCTTTGCAGAATTGTTGTAATTCAGCTTTATTTGAGAGTTTTCTAGCATAAACCGCCTTTTTAAGGTCATGCCACAACATCTCAATAGGATTCAGGTCAGGACTTTGACTAGGCCACTCCAAAGTCTTCATTTTGTTTTTCTTCAGCCATTCAGAGGTGGATTTGCTGGTGTGTTTTGGGTCATTGTCCTGCTGCAGCACCCAAGATCGCTTCAGCTTGAGTTGACGAACAGATGGCCGGACATTCTCCTTCAGGATTTTTTGGTAGACAGTAGAATTCATGGTTCCATCTATCACAGCAAGCCTTCCAGGTTCTGAAGCAGCAAAACAACCCCAGACCATCACACTACCACCCCCATATTTTACTGTTGGTATGGTGTTCTTTTTCTGAAATGCTGTGTTACTTTTACGCCAGATGTAACGGGACACGCACCTTCCAAAAAGTTAAACTTTTGTCTCGTCGGTCCACAAGGTATTTTCCCAAAAGTCTTGGCAATCATTGAGATGTTTTTTAGCAAAATTGAGACGAGCCTTGATGTTCTTTTTGCTTAAGTGGTTTGCGCCTTGGAAATCTGCCATGCAGGCCGTTTTTGCCCAGTCTCTTTCTTATGGTGGAGTCGTGAACACTGACCTTAATTGAGGCAAGTGAGGCCTGCAGTTCTTTAGATGTTGTCCTGGGGTCTTTTGTGGCCTCTCGGATGAGTTGTCTCTGCGCTCTTGGGGTAATTTTGGTCGGCTGGCCACTCCTGGGAAGGTTCACCACTGTTCCATGTTTTTGCCATTTGTGGATAATGGCTCTCACTGTGGTTCGCTGGAGTCCCAAGGCTTTGGAAATGGCTTTATAACCTTTACCAGCCTGATAGATCTCAATTACTTTTGTTCTCATTTTTTTCTGAATTTCTTTGGATCTTGGCATAATGTCTAGCTTTTGAGGTGCTTTTGGTCTACTTCTCTGTGTCAGGTAGCTCCTATTTAAGTGATTTTTTGATTGAAACAGGTGTGGCAGTAATCAGGCCTGGGGGTGACTACAGAAATTGAACTTTTAACTGTGATAAACCACAGTTAAGTTATTTTTTAACAAGGGGGGGCAATTACTTTTTCACACAGGGCCATGTAGATTTGGAGTTTTTTTTCTCCCTTAATAACATAATCTTCATTTAAAAACTGCATTTTGTGTTCAATTATGTTATCTTTGACTAATAGTTAACGGTTTTTGATGAGCAGAAACATTTAAGTGTGACAAACATGCAAAAGAATAAGAAATCAGGAAGGGGGCAAATAGTTTTTCACACCACTGTATATTATTCATCTTAGAAAATCAAATTTTATTTTGAATTTTATTCAATTTCTTTGTAAACACTTAGTAACTCGATATAAAACCGACCGAATCCTTTCTTCTTGCAAACTGAGATTCAGCACAGTGCAACACATCACTCCATATTCAAGCAAATTACTGAGCAATAAAATACGCTGTTATAGGAAATTAATCAACTACATTACCGTTACAACCCTCTGAGTTCATTATTCACCAATTAAAGGCCATTCTGAAGGGTTTCACTCTTTTTATGCAACAAAAATTTGCCAGCTTTTATACTTTTTCCTTTATTAAATCATAAAAGTGTACTTTCCTTCCTTTTATAATTACTGCAACATCAATAAAACATTTTATCTCCTATCTTACAGCAGCTTTGAATAAACAGTCGCTCCGTCGCCAGCTTTTTTTCTTTATCGTCTCTTGTGTCAGGGTAACGCAACAGAGGCGCTGGACTACGCTTCCCATCATCACCTGCATGTCCACATCCTTAATCATGTCCCCTAGTTTGTCATTGGATCTGGTTAAGCACCATTTATTCATTTCCAGTTGAATGTGTCTATTGTGTCCTAAAAATGTTGGGGGGAAAAAACCCGCTGACACTGGAGACTCCTTCCTTGAATGTTAATGTAACACATCCTTACAGAAAACTTCACGTCACCAGTTGTGTTTTTTTTTTTTATCTTGTCCCTAAATAAGTAGTTGCTACAGAAACGCCAGGATAACATTAAACTGTGACCGGCAGCCTCGTTGCTGTCAGAGGTGCTTTCACAGAAAATCAATTCATATACAGTGCTGTGGTATAAATGCTTTATCAAAAGTTATGTCTCGCTCTAACAGAAGGGAGGAGAAGAGGGTTTTTTTTATCACTCCAGCGGGTCCTCATGGATCCATGTCAGAGTAATGATGTAGAGAGCAGCTGAGTGTTGCATGACAAAACGGTGAGAAAAGCTCGCTTTCCGTTCCAACCCTGCATTTTTCGTCACTAAAACCCGTAGGCGCGTCACACACATACGTCCTCCTGTTTGTCCATCATCTCCTCTGCTCTTTATTAGACTTGAGCCAGGTGTTGTGATTTTTCTTTTCTTTTTTATTTGGAAAAAGATGTGTCCTGCCACACCTTGTTAACAGTCACGGATGCCATCCAGTTCTTGCTGTTGTTGTGGAGAACCTGCTTAAAAGAGACAGAGAGAGTGACTTCAGCAAAAGAAAGGGACAACGCTTATACATCACCCTGGAGTTAATGTTTAATAGGAGTTATTAGCCCCGGCCCTGCAATCCTAATAACTCAGTTTTATATCCTTCTTCCCTTCTATTAAAATGTGCTTCCGCAGGATGAAGCCTAAGATATGCACAATGCATTGGAATATGAATATAAATATGATTTTCACCTTCTTTTCACAGTTCATGGCATAAAACAAATAGGCAGCGCTTATACAGAATATGCACCTAGACAATACACGACTACTGTATGCAAGCAGATATACAGTGTTTATATCAAACAGAGAGGGTTTGTTCAGAAAGAACAATGAGTAGCTAACACTAAACTTACTCTACAGGTCTCTTTCATAACATTAGGCTTCATTATGGGATTAAAACCACAAGCAGCCCTCAATCTGATTAGTAAAGCTGGTCAGTAAAAGCTAGCTAATGTGGCATGATTAGCAAGTTTGATAGCAAGTCTGGGTGTCAAACACACACATTTCCTATTTTTACCCAGCCTTAAAATGAACAAATAACTAAAGTGCAGATCATTTTGACTCGCCCTCATAGCTAATTATTTAGCAGAGCATAAATTTCTGCTTCTTTACCACTCTTTTGCTAGTTAGTTAGCCATACATAGAGTTCTGGTTTGTCACAGCTACATAGTTTATTAGCAAAGATGAATAGATAATAAAATGGATATTAATTCCCAGTTATTTTTTAGTGTTGGTTTTTTAATAGTTTTATTTACATAGTTTTATTATATTTTAGCAGAATTTATGATCTTTGTACTGTTGTAATGAATGGAGCTCACAACCAGCTAGTTGCTAAGCTACTAGTTACAATAGCTACTGTATTTTTTGTATGTTCAAAAATATCTTGACTAGTGAAAAGAGGTTTCTAAAGATGAATAAATAATAAAAAGCTATAAAATATCAGGTTATTTTCCAATCGTATTATCTATATTTTATTTACATAGAATTACTTTAAATGATCTTTGTCGCTAAATGTTTACTGTAGCAATACACAGAGTTCTGGTTCTCCACAGTTAGCTAGTCATTCAGTAATAAAAGTAAATCTTCTCTTTCACAGCTGTCTAGTTATTTACTGATACACAAGTTCTGGTTCTTTAAAACTACAGTAGCTGGTTATTATTTACAAGGACTAGCTACTTAAATTGTGCAACAATACTCTGCCTTAGGAAAATCATGTTTCCAGAGACAAATAAATCGATTTTCTTGATTGCTTTGGCTTAAAAAAAAAAAAAAAGGCTATTATTTTCAGAGTTTAATGTGTATTTGTCAAAACTGTTGTAAAACAGAACAGCACAACACCATAACTCATCACAAAAAGCAAATAACCGACCTTGGCTCATGATTCATAACTAAATTCTTATATCGATAAAGCATGTCAAAATGAAATTTTTATTGGCATCGTGTCAGTCAGTGTTCTCAAACTGTTTATCTACAGGACAATGGAGGACATACATTTGTGATAATGCGTGGAAACCTTTTATTTATCAGCAAATACAGGAAATATATAATAATGTATTACAGCAACAGCTATACGTACACTATTGGAGCAAAATATCCAAAAAGTGTGTGTTCACAAAAAAAACTTTATCCAACTATACAGAGCTACATTGAAGACTTTCGTAGCAGAGCATCATGTTGTTCTTGCAATGTCATTTGGTCAGAGGTCTATAATCATACCCTGTACTTTCCACCTCCATGCTGAAAAAAAATCCTTAATGTGTTTTTAAAAAATGAGAGCATGGTGGCAGGAACTCTCTCACCATCCATAGCTGAGCATCAAAACTTTGCCTGATGCCATCAGAGTGGTGGAAACTGACACTGTCCCACACAGTGCCATATTTCAGCAAGTCATCTCTCATCCCACCGCTTTCATTTTCAGGATGCGTCCCTGCGGGAGAATGTCCAAGAGAGGTAGCAGATGCTGCATCTTGTACGGCTCAGTAGTAGGAGTTTGAACCCAGCTTCATCAACAACTTCATCAACTATAAAGTCATTTACTCCCTTCAAGATGCTGATACGGTTGATGTTTCTGAATCTGCCATTGTACTCTAAAATTGTCCTCAGGATCTCTTTGAGTCTGACAGCATTATTTGCTTTGACTCTGTTGGGGGTAAAAACTGCTTTTCTGACATGACCATGAAATAATCACTCAGTCCTGTAGAATATACAGTAAAATAGTGCAAACTTTTATGTACAGTGATACTTCAACATACTAATTTAATCCATTCCGGAGTCGAGTTAAAGACTTAAAACAATTAAGATTTTTTTATTATTGTGAAACGCATTTTCTATTGGAAATAATGTAAAAAAAAATCCGTTCCAGCAACACAAAAATATTACATTACCAATATTCTATTTCTGCATATAAAAACCATCAAAAAATTACATGAAAAATATAGACATTAAACCTCGCTTAACATTAATTTATGATTTGTACAGTACATTTCTATTTTCAGTTTCTATTTTTAGTTCTATTTTTCCTAGTTAAATTTTATTTAACTTTGCTTAACTTTACACTTACGCAACCAAGTTTTAATTGGCTAGCTGATGTACGCGCAACCGGAAGTCGCTCATATGCTGAAAATTCTTTTGTATGCCAAAGCTAATTTCGTGCTAAATTTTTATTCTTAAGGTAAAAACTTTAAATTTGCCCAAAGCACCATATATATTTTCTGTAATAGGGTTAGTGTTACTATACTAATATTGTACTTTTACTGTATATCCGGTTCATACAGTACACCATGCATTCCTATAGTAAGTCGTTTATCACAATAACGATCATTTACCGAAATATGTCACTGTAACCATAATAGCATAAAGAAGATTATACTGGTGGTGAGGCCGTTTTCTCCTTATGGGAGAATGTCACTACTGAGAATAACTAGAATGCCCTTCAGTCACCACTGTGCTGGGCAAAGTGCAGTACCCAGTAACTCCCCACTTGCAGCACAGTTTCTCTGTTAGCACATCCTTTGTAACTGGTTTCCTTTCACAGTGTCTTGACCATGTCTTGCCTGAAACTCAGAAATAAGACAGGCCATGATGATTCCAGGCCTTGCGGCCAGTAATATTCCACCTGCCGACATCTTGGTGCTGCCTGGTGACTTCATCGCCATACTGTAGGTATTCCAAGATAAACACCTGAGTCCTCCTATAACTGTCACGACCCGTCAAGCTACAGCTCTGCCATGATCATATGAGCACTCCTGCTCCACGTTCCCAACCACCCCTTGCTTCTTGCCACCTCACCTTCCACTCTCAACACACCTGTGCATTGTCTCCAATCATCCTCCTTACCTATTTAAACCACGCTCTGCCACAGTCACGTTGCCAGATTATTGTGTGCCTTTCGTAGCCCAATTTTCCAGCGTTAGTTTCATGTCTCGACTACCTGTTACCGACCACGCTTCGTTTCTTCTCGACCACGCCACTGCCTCACGTTTGGATTCCACGCTCACGGAGTTTTGTTATCGACCCTTGGATTTGCCTCAACGACCACGAATTCGGATCACGGACCTTCTCTTGTCTCTCTGGCTCTGAACCTTGCTCACCTTTGACCACGAAAAAGCCTAGCAAAACCAGCCACCAACCTGTGCGGCGTCTGCATTCACTCGCCGGTTCTCCACGTCTCTGCAACACTGCGCGAATCACGCTGCACACCAAGTTTCCTCACCGGCTCTTTGCACTTCCGCATTCCTGCACGGGACACACAAGGCGCTCTCGCCGACTCGCGGCGCTTTAGCATTCCTCACAGGTCCACGCTGCACACAGAGCGCTCACGCGCGCTTCCGCATTCCAGCGAGACTCTGCTCACGCCACAGCACAGAGCTTAACCGGCACTTTCTCTTTGATCCACTCGGCCGGCTCAGTCTGCTACACAAGCACTACCACTAACCACAGGTCTAACTCTGCGCTTGGATCCATCACGCCCTCTAGCGCCCCGTGACAATAACTTCAAATGGACCCAGCAAAGCAAATGCAATCAGTCTTTTACTACTCACCAAATGCATAGAGCACAACCTGGTATTCATCAACACTTTATTTCCCATAAAAGACAGTCATAAAGGGACATAGCAACAACCACAATCACACCACTGGCACATTCTTGCCTACTGTATGTGATCACGAGCCAGAGAGGGACCAACACTATGCTACGGATACATGTGCAGTCACTGGCAACGGCAGCTTTTTCACTGATCATCGCTTAGTCAAGGTTGTCTTCAAACTGAGATGAAGTAAAAACCTTGGGAGACAAACCTGCCTTAAACTAGAGGTCAGTGTCTTTAATCAGCTGGAACTCATGCTTAATGTTGGCAAGACCGAAACACTGTTCCAGCATGAGCAAGGCTATCCATCTCCTACCTAACCCATTCAATCAGTCCAAATCAATGGCCAGGCACTTAACATGGTCAGCAGTTTCAAATATCTTTGCAGCACTGTCTCTCCATTAACGACTCTCTCTCTCTCTAGTTATGGAAATTCAGAACCGCATCAGTGTTCCTGCTGTGGCATACAATGAACAAGCTGAACAAGAGAGTCTTTAGCAACAAACACATTCAATCCATCAAGAAGATGCTTGTGCAATACCATCCATGGTGTCTGAGATTAATGATGATTATAATGAGATTAATGATTAAGATCAAACTATCTCAACGGCTCAGATGGGCTAGACCTGTCCACAGAATGCCAGATCCTGCTGAAGTACGCGCAAAATCAACTCCCAGAAGTGGGACACGTTGGCCACTAACAAACTGACCTGTAGATGCGCTGTCCATGTGGCCGTCCTACGTTTTGAGTGAAAAAATGTAAAAAATATTTTTGGTAAACCTACTCAAGTATGAGTTATGTGAAATATGTACTTAAGTACAGTAATAAAGTAAATGTACTTAGTTACCTTAAACCTCTGTACTCAACAAACCCATTTAGCTTATATTATTTAAAAAAATTAATAAATCAAACCTTCACTTTAAAATATAGTTACAACATTCAGTCATCATTTATACCACTTTATTCTATATTCAGGGTCATGGGGGGCCTGAAGCCTATCCCATGAGGCTTAGGGCACGAGGCTAGGTACACCCTGGACAGTGAGAGGAAACCGGAGTACCCAAAGGAAACTCACCAACTTCATGCAGAGACGGGAATCGACCCTGGCCAGAAATCGAACCCAGACCCTGAGGGTGCAAAGCAACAGTGCTAACCACATTTAATTAACACAAAAAAAATAATAAATTGAGCCAAAGCGATTAAAAAAAACGGTTTCCTAATTTCTATAAACTGGTAGAGTTATTTTCTTTCTAAGATTTTGATCAGTATAATAGGCAGGGCAGTGGTGGCTCAGTGTGTCAGAAGATCAGCGGTTCGAGCCTCAGCTCCGCCAAGTTGCCGCTTTTGGGCCTTTAAACAAGGCCCTTAACCCTGCCAGGAGCGCCGTAAAATGACTGACCCTGGGCTCTGACCCCTGCCTACTAACAAGAAGCTGGGATATGCGAAGAATAAGTAATATATGTGTGATGAATAAAGGCTGAACTGAACCTAACTTACATGCCAAGAGGATACAGTGAAATGGAGGTGAAGATAAGGCTTAGGCTTCTATAGAGAGACCTCCCAGAACGATTTACCTGCTAGTCGTCCTCTTCGCTCGGGGAGAAAGTGGAGGTGGAGGTGGTGGGGTTACACCTTGCTCCGTAACAGACCCCCTGTTGGATGCTCAGGGGTACTGCACTCTGACGAATTCTTGGCTTTGTCTTTGTTATTGTTAGGCTCGTTGTCTTTGATTATGTCGTACTGACGGCAGAAAAGGGCGATCACACCTGAAAGTAATAGAATGATGAACGAGAGTTATTTGTTTAGTGCGAGCTAAAACAAATGATTAAGGTTTCATGACGGTTGACCTGATAATCATCGTACAGTACCAGAATGTTTAAGGAATTTACTTAGTAGCGGCGGTTGATGGGTAAAGCGTTAAAGCTAAAAATAAAGTATTTTTTTTTTTTTTCCTTCGTAATAGCATTTCAATTTCTTCTTACCTGCCCACATTACGAGCACCACCACGATGATGATGATCTCCCCCGCCCTGAGCTGACTGGCTTGCCCCACTTCCTCCATGGTGACTTCGTCTACAAAGATACATGGCAGCTGTCAGCTTGACAGAACGTCACACTCCTAAGTTTAGCATGACGGCTGTGTGAAAGTGACAGTCCATAATTCTCTTAGCTGATTAGGAACTTCGTGCCGTCTGCTTTTGTCAGAAAATGAGCTCTCAGATCACTTTTAGCAGAAGCTGACAGGCTTTCAGGAGTCACAGTGTGGATGAAAAAGAAAAAGAAAAAAGTCGAGATTCAAGCTTCTTTGGAGGGATAATGGCTCTGGCTTTCTATACAGCTCTTCCCTGGATACATTTTGTGAATGGTCACCCATTTACTGTAGATAGAACCTTACAATAGGAGGGAAATCTTATTAAATATTAAGAATGGAAGAAAGCAATGTGCTCAGTATGCCCTTCGAACCCTGAATATACTTTCTGTCTGACTGAATGAGTGTGGCTGTGTGTGTTTTTTTTTGTGTGTGTGTGTGGGTGTGTTTACTTTTAGAGGTCTGTCTCTCGGCTTCTTTTGGCGTCCTGAAGCGGAGGGTTTCGCTTGGCGGACTCGTCCCGTGCGTGCTGATGGACTGCACGTGCACGATGTAGTCAGTCTCTGCCTCCAAGTCCCACAATGCACAGCTCCGTGTGGTGGTGTTCACTTCCTGTATGAAGCGCAGCATGTGCACATCCTTTTTCTGTCATCAGAAAAATAAACAAAAACAAAGAAGAGGTCAATAGTTTCTCATTTTCAGTATGTAAAGTTATAAAAGATATAAAATGTGTGGACTCTACTCTCTTCCCCTCCTCCTCTTGGATATGATATTAACATGTTCCACGTTCTCTTCCTTTTTTTTTTATTCTGACAGATCTACACCATTCATTTGGCCAAACATATAAAAAACGGCTTTTGCTGTTATTAAATAGCAAACTTTCATTCGCCAAGAGACGTTCAGCAACTCGTTCATTCATCATCAAAAACTAACAAACAAGAAAGTCTGGGAGTTTCAGAAAGGAAAGTGCTTTATGCCTTAACTCTGTTCATCTAAAGTAAGAAGCCAGAATTCGTATATACCTCTGCTGAAATAATATGCAATCCCAGATCGAGCCTCTCACAGTATCTGGCTTTGTTCTGTGTCCTTTTTAAGCAGTGAATTCTGCTGACTTTGACAAGAAAGAGCATTCCTACAACATGATGCTACCACCACCATGCTTCACAGTAGGCGTGCAATGAGTAATCAACTAAAATCAATAATCAAATTAGTCAACAATGAATTTAGCTGTCGATTTGTTAATGATGTCATTGCACTTGATTGATTGTGACAGCAAACGCCTTCACTGGCAAAAATCTCCTTTGAGTTGGAACATCACAACTCAAGCAAAACAGCCGAAAAACTTAGCTTTCTGTTTGTTTTAGGTTATTCATTAGGAATGTTCATTAAAAGACATCTTTTTTAAAGAAGTTTTCATCTTAATTATCTGGATTGTTACTGTATTTACCACATGCACAAAATAACCTCAAGAAAAATGTCAAATCTGGGAGCTAAAAAAGAGCTATCAAGTAATTGTAACAGCTTGAATCTGATTAATCGTTTCAATAATAAATAGATAAATCGATTATCATGCGGCTCCTTCCTGGAGTGGATGTGCTCCAGGTCGTCCTCGCAGTCTGCATCGAATGGTGCACATGCAGCAGATTCTTACTACATTTTTAGGGTTAAAGGTAAAACCTTAATATGCACATTTACTTAAAACTGCTATAAAGTACACGTGGATTTTTTACTGCGTTAGACTATTACACACTTAATAACACAAGGATCTTATAGCCTTTACAATAAGGGCTTTAACAGCTGGAGGAATTCTCTCTCTCTCGCACTCTGTACCTGCTGTGTGATGGCAAATCCAATAACCGGCTCTGCTCCTGGGATCTCCCATGTCACTGTAGCTGAGTTGGCCTTTAGATCCCTGACAGAAACATTTACGGGAGGAGCTAAACTGTCTGAGAGAGAGAGAGAGAGAGACAGATTTTCTTTTCTGTAGAAAAAAAGTGAAAATGTTTGTACACACTTGTGTGTGTGTGTGTGTGTGTGTGTGTGTGTGTGTGTGTGTGTTGGTGAAGCATACCAAAAAAGGCCTGAATTATACATAAGAGCTCTACAACTGGGTTAAGATCTTCGACTACGACTTATGTGTGTGTGTGTGTGTGTGTGTGTGTGTGTGTGTCACTTAGGTAGAAAAAAGCCAATAGAAGTCTGTGTTTAATATTTGTTAGTTTTTTGCTGTTTATCATCCGAATTCTGCAACAGCATCAGGTTTAAATGTTCTCTGTGAAATGATTGACAGATCAAGAGAGAGAATCCGGCCGTCTCTCCAGCTGCTGGGGCTTTACTGGAATGGAATCTTTTTTTTTCTTTTACTAATCTACTAATCTGGGGGGGGGGGGGGGGGGGGGGGGGAATGCAGATTGCGTGAGATCTGTGTATTCATACATGATTAACACCACAAAGGATGGATGGATGGATGGATGGATGGATGGATAGATAGATAGATAGATAGATAGATAGATAGATAGATAGATAGATAGATAGATACAGTAGATATGTATAAAATGAATGGCTAGGAAAGATAAATAGACAAATTAAGAGACAATGCGGTATTAGCCCACACTACAGCCAGACTTTAATGTACAGTTGAAAAAAACAAACACACAAATGAACAAACTAGAACCTCTGCAGTATAATTACAGAAAGTTTCCTGTAATGCTTCATTAGCTGTAAGAGACCGAAGAGATGTCCTTAACCCTCCTGTTCCTCTGTCTCTGCTACACTGCAGTTTCTCCCCCTATCGTTCCCATCACAGTAGACAGAACAAATGCCAAAATACTGTTAAGTGCACATGTTTCTGCGACTGCACCATAAAACCCAGACGGACAAACAGACAAACAGATGTGGGTGTCTTCCTGCCATAACAACCCAAAACATTCTGCAAATGTCACCAGAAAAAAGAGTTTGTAATGTTTCAAGGCATTTAAGCTCCTCTCATCCTCCAGATGTGATTCATCTGGCAGTGGAAGAATGAGTGAAGTCTGGCCAAGCTTTAGAAAAGAACGGATCCAGGAGCTGCTGAGAGGTTGGGAAAGCTATGGGAGGCGGCTCTAAAAGCAAAACGTGGGCAGACAGGCTGTCGGAGAACATCAGTGCAAGCGAGCTGTAAAAATTTTACATTTTAGTATGTATAACTGCTGGGACTCAAAAGCTCAGGGCAGGGAGAAAAAGCATCAGAGTTTACACTGAGAGGGCGATAACTTTTGTGCTTAATGATGAAATAACAGCAGACTCAGTTGTAGCAGGTGGTGGAAGTGGTGGAGGGGGGGGGGGCTTTTTTTGCAAGGAGAATTGTTTAAGGAGCTTCATTCTTTTATCATCTTCACATCAGTGGCTGCGGTGAATACGTTTTTAGGCACCCCTATTAAAACATTGTAGCAGGATTCATATGTGATCATCTTTACAGTTACAATATTTCCATCCGGACTTGAGGGAAGCACTGGAATTACGCAGCTGGAGCACGTCCCATTTTTGCTACAACTAATCACAGGTGTTGTCGCACTTTATGTTTGTGTTTGGGGTTCAGAAAGCAACCACGTGTTGAGCGAATCCTTCACATGATGTGTATTTACTCCAGAGTTCAGTCGTATTGTGAAGCTGTATTGCATCATGTTGCATCATGCTGTGGCTGGGCAAAAAAATAAAAAATAAAAGGTGCTGTTTGGATTGGCATGTTAAAGATGTATGGTCTGGTTGTGGAAAAGATGGAAAACTGTGTTTCAGAAGATCAAATTATAATAAGCGTTTGCATCAAGCAAAGAAAACAACTAAGGAGATAAGTGGAATTAGGTTAAAAACTGTCCAGTGAAATATTAACACCTTCAAGGATAATGCTGAACAGTCAACTTTGGAGTAAAAACGTGATCCAGAACTTGAATGTGATCGGAGATGACTTAAACACTGTCGAGAAACCTACCTACTGAGCCACCAATGCTCCTTAGTTAGTGAGACTAATCAGAAGAAACAGACTTCAGTTTGCAAGGGATCATAAAGATTGGACTTTGGATTCATAGAATTGAGTCAGAATGTTGCATAAGGTTACTGTAAGAACGTCACGACAGATACATGCCATAATCAAATCTAAAGGCGGTCCCACAAAATATGAGACTGTGCAGCTTTACAGTGTTTGTTTACATTAGTGCATTACTAGATTATTTTAAAGTAGATTATTAAATCTGCCACATAACTTTCCATCACATCACTTTTACTCAACATTGTGATTTTACTTATGATTCACTTCAGGCAGATAACTAAGTACTGCAAAAGTTGAAATAAATTCTGTCCAGTCAATTTAAGACGCGCCCACAGTTTGATGCATGAACAGTACACAAAAACTTGTGGGTTTTTAATCTGGCACATTACCATAACTGCTCATAACTTCACTTTTACTAAACATTTTTATTTTAATTTAAGGCACAAACTTCAGGCAAGCACCAAATTACAGAATTAATAGACAAGTTTCACAAGAATTAAAACAAAATTTGGCTGGACATACAGACAGATTTTTTTCTAAGATTGGTTTCAGGTCTTCCAATGTTGGAAACGTAAAGATACCATTGAAGTCCCGAACATATGAACAGTTTTTGTTTCGAGAGCTTGTTTGTAAGTCCAATTTGTTCGTAAATGCAACAAACATTGTCCAGGTTATAGGATTCAACACACTTGGCTAAACACAGTATAAAACTAACATGTTCCATGATTTAGTCCATTAGGATTGTGAAAATGGTTGAACAATTCATGTTAAAAGAATGAGCAAACTTTTCACCTTGCTTCATTCTCTCACTTATTTTTACTTTTGTCTCCATCGTTATTGCTTGGCACTTCTTAGCAGTACCAGCTTTTTCGCCAATGCTTTTGCGGTTGCTTCTGGACGTCCTGGGATGCCATGCTGCCCGCACGGGACAATGTACACTGGACATCTAACTTGGTGATCTAACTTTTGTGATATCTTAAGGTAATAACTCAATTGTTCATATGTAGGGGACGTACTGTAAATAGACAAAACCTTTCTTTTATTTAAATAGATTAGTAATAATAATAATAATAATAATACACTCTGTTGGGTTGTTTATGCTGGGTCAAAATTCTGGGTTATTTCAGGTACTTTAAACACATTGTTGGTCCATGTTGGGTCAAATGAAATGTAGTGGGTCATTTACAAATTAACACCTGGTTGGGTTATTTCATGTTTAATGACAGTCTTAATATGTCTTCTGTTTCTGTCTATTATTTTCACCCAGCAGTTGGTTTATTCTTTGGTGAACTTTCTGGATTCTTCACTTCTAACTCGATCACACTCAGTATTTTATGGTAAGTTAATGTAAAGTCTTACTTATTTTTTTTTAATTGTTTAAATTAAATGCTTTGATATGGTGGTGTGGGGTGGATTTTTTTCATTCTTTTTATTATTATTTAAAAAATGAGAATGCGTCATCATTTAAAACAAGCTTTTTCTTCATCCTTATGAAATAATTGTAAATTCATCCCCTAAATATTGTATTCATCTAGGGTTTGTTGAGAATTTAAAAAGGGGTTTCGTATTAAATCCAGATGTCAGAAATCAGAAATATAGACTAAATTCATGTTCACATTATGTATTTTTGTGTATTGACAAAAGAAAAGACGTTTTTGCATTAAATACATATGTAGTTGTATGTCCTTAACAAAAATGCTTGACGCAAATGTTAGTTATATTGCAACACTAAGTGATGGTGGAACCTGACAGACCTTTCCCATTGTTGGAGGCAATGCTATTGATACAGACTCTTTGGTGGAGGCCGTTGAAGTTTGTTTTAAAGTTTTTTTATCTTTGATGTTAACTACACAAAGCAGTGCCTTCTCACCTGCGAGTTTCTTCAGCATACTGTATATTAGATTGATGGACACGAGTACTCATCTGTTAAATCTAAACATTTTCACCTTATTTGATAATATTTTTAAAAGTTTGATTGTTTTTGCTTTTAATGTCATTTTTTAAGAAATTTAATAATAATAGTTAAATAACTAATAGTTAAAATATTAATATGGGGAATGTTTGATGTCATGTGGGCATTATAAGATTTGTATTGAAAACTTCTATATAAAAAGTCTTTAAACTTTGTATTAAATGCAAAAAAATGCAATTTAAGTCAGATTTACAGAGGCCTCTTGTTTCTCATTGTTTTACAGTGTTTATGTTACATTTATTTTATTTATTTAAAAAATGGTCAACTTGGGATTATATGATTTTGTCTGACATTTTTGTCAAAATTGGATTATTCACTTTATTTATTCTGTGACAATCTATTTACATTATGTGAAGTTGTGTACATTTTGCGTCTTCTTTGAAAATAAAAAGAAATAATCAAATGAAATGTGTCAACCCAGTAAGAGTGTTAATTTCACCCACTGGTTGGATCTGATGAACAACCCAGAATTCTGGGTTAAATGGTTAAACCCAGCACTTGGGTCAAAACAACCCAGCGCGTGTTCTGTCCAATAGTGACCCAGCTGGGTTATGGTTAGGTTGTTTTATTAACCCAGCATTTTTAAAGTGTATTAATAATAATAATAATAATAATAATAATAATAATAATAATAACTTGTTTAGAAGTTATTCATGCTTATGCTTTTTATGTTGTTTGTTGAAATTAAAGCATTTAAAATAACTTTTAAAATAATTTTAAAAAATTAAATAACCTTGTGTGTGTGAGTGTGTGTGAGAGAGAGAGCAACAGGTGGAAGAAATATAGTCAGGTATCTGTCATGCAACATGCATTACACAAGAATGATATTCATGGTGCATGCAAACCCGTCTCTCATCACACACACACACACACACACACACAGAGATATCTCCCGCGCGACTCCCACAGCCCTGGTGAAAAGCCTGTTGCCTTTATTCTTGTCTCGCGGATGACAGACGCGCTCGTCCACGTACCTGCCAAAACCCGCGACACGCTGAAGCAGCTCAGCACGCGCAGCACCGCGCGCGCTAAACACGGCGTCATCCTCTTCTCGCGCGCGTCCGTCCGCGTCCGCGCCGTGTCGCATTAATGGCGCGCGCGTCGCTGACGAACAGCGTGTTGCTTTACAGGGAAAAAGAAAAAGAGAGAGAGAGAGAGAGGTGGGGGGGGGGCAGAACCTTGGACAGCACAGTGTGTGTGTGTGTGTGTGTGTGTGAGAGAGAGAGAGAGAGACGGAAAGACCGTTCAGCGGGTTTCAGCACCTCGGACAGCGCGCGCAGCACGCTGTTAATAACGGACGTAGTAACGGGGACAACGGGGAACAGATGCAGCGCGAGACGTCTGTACTCAGTGTCTGCGTCAGAGTCAGACTGCAAGTGAGAGAGGGGTTCAGAGAAAAAGCCCGCCTCTGTGTGTGTGTGTGTGTGTGTTGTTATTCAGAACGAGCTTTACTGCCAAGTACATTTGCACTTACAAGGAATTTGTTTTGACAGAACCTTCTAGAGACGACAACAACAACAAACACACAATGGAAAACAAAAAAATAAATAAAATTAACAAGAAATGCCATAAGCTGTGGTGTATTATTGAATAAATATCAGTCGTATTGCATATATTAATGCAATAATAAAAAGTTTAGCTTTCCTTATTAATGTCTATTGGTGCAGGTGTTTGTTTAAGTAGCTTTTTTGTAAAATAAATAAATAAAAGTATATTATTAAATGCGGCACGTAACTGTTCGTAACATTGCATTTATTCAACATTTTAATTTCACTTTTGGTGCTGGTTAAATTTCAGGCAGATATCTAAGTACTGCAAAAATTTTAAAAAATTCACTAAATTCAATAAAAAAAAAATTTGTATAGCAATTTTAACAATCGTCAGTGTTACAAAGCAGCTTTACACAATCAAAAGAAATTATGTAAGTTTGTATGAAATGTGAGTGTATGAATCAGAATGATAAGATTGTCTCTGATGAGCAAGCCGAGGGTGACGACGGCGACAGTGGCAAGGAAAAACTCCCTGAGATTCTGTCCAGTGGTCGATTTAAGACGCGCCCACAGTTCACGTGCCGCACGCACAGTACACTGTCAAAATCTAATCTGACAAAAAAATGCTCATAACGTCACTTTAACTCAACGTTTTGATTTCCACAAGAGCTTTATTGCCAAGAACATTTGCACATACAAAGCGTTTGTTTTTGGTGAAAGAAGCTTCCAGAGATTGAGGTGGTTTGGACATGTTCAGAGGAGAGATGGTGAATATATCAGTAGAAGGATGCTGAGGTTTGAACTGCCAGGCAGGAGGTCTAGAGGAAGACCAAAGAGGAGATTTATGGATGCAGTGAGAGAGGACATGAAGTTAGTTGGTGTGAGAGAAGAGGATGCAGCAGATATTAGAATGAGGCAAATGATTCGCTGTGGCGGAAGGCAAAGAAGAGTATTATCAGTGGTACTGGACAGTATTGCACATATCAATATTACACATATTTTAATTGCACAGCGAGAAGAACCTAAAACTGTTTATGAGGTAGATTTCCTGGGGGAAGAAAATGTTCTTGTGCCTGGCTGTCCTTGTGGTCGGTGGGCTTTAGCGCCAACCAGACAGGAGATGTTTAAAACCGCTAAAACCCAAGAGGCACAGATACATGTCGGGGACTCACCATAGATCAATGATATTAAATGCTTTCTGGTGTGTGTTAACGGGAAGGCTTTAGACTTCAAACTGTGTATGTCAGGTAAAACTAAAGTTATCAATACTTTTATAAAGGGTAAATTTATCATTACCAGAATATGGGAATGAGGTTGCAAAAATGAAGAACTTTCAAAATAAGCTCATTATTATTATTATTATTATTATTATTATTATTATTATTATTATTATTTGGTAATACTGTAAAAACAACCAAAGAGATATGTGATTTTGTGTATTTGTGCTATTTCTTTCTTTGCCTTTGTGACCCGGTTTCCCATTTTTCACTCAGTCGTGTTTGGAAAATTTGGTTAAAAATAGCTAAAATTCAGTTCATTATATTGCCTTTTTGTGCCTTAAAAAAGAAAATGTCACTTTATACTGCATAATCCTGAGCCCTATATATGTTTATTAAAAAACAGCAAAACAAATATTGGCTAAAATGCTCTGAGGGCTACAGAGAGGATGGTATATATATATATACTCAGCAAAAAAAGAAACGCCCCTTTTTCAGGACTGTGTATATCAACAATAATGTTGTAAAAATCCAAATAACTTTACAGATCTTCATTGTAAAGGGTTTAAACAATGTTTTTTTATGCAGGTTAAATTAACCGTAATCAATTAATTAACATGCACCTGTGGAATGGTCGTTAAGACCTTAACAGCTTACAGAAAGTAGGCATTTAAGGTCACAGTTCTAAAAACGCAGGACACTAAAGAGACTTGTCTACCGACTGTGAAAAACACCCAAAGAAAGATGCCCAGGGTCCCTGCTCATCTGCGTGAACGTGCATTAGGCATGCTGCAGGGAGGCATGAGGACTGCTGATGTGGCTAGGGCGATAAATCGCCATGTCCGCACCGTGAGACGCCTAAGACGGCGCTACAGGGAGACGGGAAGGACGGCTGATCATCCTCGCGGTGGAAGACCACGTGTAACAACACCCGCACAGGATGGGTACATCCGAATATCACACCTGCGTGACAGGTACAGGATGGCCACAACAACTGCCCGAGTCACACCAGGAACACACAATCCCTCCATCAGTGCTCAGACTGTCCGCAATAGGCAGTCCATGAGGAGGAGATGCACTGCAGGACTTCAAGCAGCTGGTGGCCACCAGATACTGACTGGTACTTTTGATTTTGAGCCTCCCTTCATTCAGGGACACATTGGGAAACATTTTTAGTTTATGTCTTATGGTGTTGATGCTTTTAGTGTATATATATATACTGAAACTGTCTACGTTTTTATACAGAAATAGACAACATAAAGTGCACGTGCAAATGTGCAAAAAAAGAGCGACAAAGTGACAGTGCAACAAACATGACATTACTATACCCTGTAAAACTGGAACAAGAAAAAAAGTATTGAGTTTTTCTTAATGCATGCAAAATAATTATTACAAATAGTCTTGAAGATCATTAGAAACTTTATGAACAATACAAGAAGTTCAGTGTACAGCATCGTCAGCTTCCTGCTCCACCAGTTTCACTTTAGTGATCGATGATACAGTAGCACCTTATCACCAAAGTCCATGACTGCTGAGGAAACTGCAGTAACAGACTCTAAATGCCCTTGTCTTTATCTTGTTTTTAACATTCTTTAAATGTGCATCAAACGCTTTTAGTCCAGCCAGTGGTTTCACCTTATTGCTGACGTGACAGAAAGAGGGGATGCGATATTCACTGTAACATTTTGCCAAAGTGTGAAGTTCAACGCTTATAGAAGAAAGATATGCAGCGATTTTGAACTGAGGAAAATATGTTGAGATGAGAGATGAGTGAAAGACAAAGAAAATAGTGTTCATCTCGTTTTGCCATCAAAGGGTTTATGTATCAATGGGAACATGTACAGTAAGTAATATTTTTATTGATTAATACTGCATAGATAAAGTATATTAAGTAAAGAAGAAGGCATAAGAAAGTTATTTTGTATCCATGTAAGTCTTTATTCACACTGTTACTGTTCTTTCATTCTTTTCTCATTAAATTAATTTTAACAAATGCCGAATTTGTCCCTCATTAGAATTCTGTGTCTAATGAGAACAGAACAGCACGGCAAAACAAACCAGCTATTATTTACTTTCTCCTTATAATCCAGGGTTTACCTCCCTACTGTGTGATACTGTACATACACTACAGTATATATTATAGCATTATGGTTATGAAACATATAGATCTAATGTAAAGCCATTTGGGATTTTGCATTGAAACAGAATGATGAAGCCCTCCTCCGTTACAATACAAGCATGCTATCTTTTAATTGGGCTTCCGATCACAGCATTGGGGATTCGCTCACCTTGATGATGTGGATTTAATCCACAAATATCGAACTCATCTGTGTTTATGGAAATAAATACAGAATGCAGAACACTCTGCGCTCAGCGGTGTTGAACCTCAGCTTTAAGGTCAGCAGGGAATAAAGCCTCGCTTCGAATTTAATGGGGTATGTAATTCCTCCGGGGTGCAATTTTAAGCTCAGCACATTAAACGCGCGTTAAGTATGAGATGAACAACTGTCCAGTAAAGGTCTTTGTGTTTTTTAATTATTATTACATCATTTGGAATCTACAAGCTCAATATGCAGCACTAGTTCCCAAACGAGAAGATTTCTGATAGTCATTATTTTCATCATTTCATTATTCACAGTACGACTTTCTCACACTGGGCACCAAGTAAGAAGAACTCTTTATCTGCCAGATATATACTAAGGGGTGTTCGGGTCAAACTGGGACTTGTGATGAAATTGATGATGAATGAAGTTTTAAATTCGACCAACATTTACAGAAGAATTTAAGCACTGTACGGAGAGGAGAGTCTCGGCCGCAGTAAAACATTTAAATAGTGCAAACGTTTTAAATAAGGTCGTACGTCCATGAATGACAACATTCAGTGAGTGGAAAAAATGCTCTACCTTGATGGTATCCAAGCACTGATGAAACGCTGGGAGGAACACATTAAAAGTCCCAGTTTGACTTGAACACCGCTATACATTACACAGTGAAATTCTCTTCTTTACATACTGTTTGCCACATTCTTAAAACAGGGTCAGACATGATACAGTACAGCTGGAATCCGAGGTATATCCTGTAGACCAAGATCAGGTAAACATCTAAGGCTTAATTCTATTCGTTAGACTTACACACGCATATCACAGAGTCTCTGGAGTTTTTGTCTAGCCAGCATGTTGTGATCGACATGAAGCACATGTGTACCAACAGATAATCCATGAATCCTTTTTCTCTCCCCTTACAAAATCCCCTAGTGGGTGTTAAAGGTGAGAAAGCAACCTGTCAGTCAGCCTTCATCGTATCTTTGAGCTGACCTTTTCTCATTCCTCTGTTCAGCACAGAACTGAAAACCGTGCAGCATTTCTTTTTTGTATGCTAAGCAATCTGGAGGAGTGCGAATGACGGTGCAGGACCATCAGAGTCAGCGAGGCGCGAAGACGCCGCCGTATAGATCTCTCCGCAGTCACCGATCACACCATCCAGCGTGTTTCTTTAGCACTAAAACCCTCGATCATTACAGCACCGTTCCCAGGAATGTAAATTACGGCTTATAGAATGGAAGAAGGAACGCTGAACGTCGATCAGACAAATTAAATGATTAATGTGCCCCCCTTTCCTGTAGATGCTACCATGAGGGTCAACTTACACACTCATACACACTCATATGTATAACAAACACATGAATCAGACCTATGACATCAGACATATGAAGTACAACACTTAGTGGCTGTTGTAGAAAAATTATCAACATCGTGGTAGTGTGATGGAGCTGACATCATTCTATTATATATTAAATATATTAATATTTTAATAATGAGTGTGTATGACACACACACACACACATGGTCTTACATCAATGTTTATAATGTTAACAACGTCAGCGTCTTTCTGGCCTAACTTTGTAGACTCCTCTATCACTGTCCGCTTCACGGTCAGCTCCGAGCATGCAGCCTTGGACCGGATTTTTGGAACGGTTCTCCGGTCTCACTTGGAAGTCGCTTTGGATCCGAGTGTGTGCCAGATCAATAAACGTAGGAATGTAAATGACAGTAATTCAGCAAATAACACAAAAAGGTCAACAACGCGTGTGACAATGAGCTCGACAGATCAGTGCTCTTCTGAGAATCAATTTTAGAACGTATGGGAAAAGACAGAGAGAGAGAGAGAGAGAGAGAGAGAGAGAGAGCTTTAAAGGGCATGTTTTGCATTTAAAATGTAAGAGAAAGTCAAAATCATGCTAGAGATTCAAGGACCTTCTTAAGAGAGAAAGGAAGAGAAAAAGAGAGTGATGCAAAAAGAAAAAGAGAGAAAGGGAAAGGTATGCTTGAGTAATAATGGAACTGTGCTTACAGTGATGAGGGAGAGAGAGAGAGAGAGAGAGAGAGAGAGAGGGTGGCCTTAGTAACAGTTAACAACTTGAAGGTTAGACTTTACCTACAGGCCAGTGTGCTGAACTGTTAGTTTTCTGACACCCTCACACACACACACACACACACACACACACACACACACACACACACACACACACACACTGACTCTCTGTCTTACTCACACACATACACAGATTGAGCCTTTAAAAGTCCTGACCTCATCCTTTCTGCATCATGAATATTCATGTCAGACACAGCTGGCTGACACAGGCACACATCTGGCTGGCCACAATTTCCAGAAAATGTGTGTGTGTGTGTGTGTGTGTGTGTGTGTGTGTGTGTGTGTGTGTGTGTGTGTGCCAGTGCAAAATACAAAGGAAAGTATATTCCAAAATACTGCAATTTTACAAATAGATGTAAATATTTTAACAAGTAACATGTAACACTTGTGTAAAGTACATCTGCATTAATAGAGTCTATACACATCATTTACGAAGAAGCATTACACATTATACAGTGGAACCTTGGATTACGAGCATAATTTGTTCTGGAAGCAGGCTCGTATTTTAAAACACTCGTAAACCAAATATAATTTTCCCATAAGAAATAATGGAAACACAAATTATTCGTTCCACAGCCCCAAAGAATAAATACATTAAAAAGTAAAAATAAATCCCGACAGATAATGGTTTCCGTTTGTGCGCACAGGCGCTCTGTGTGTGTGTGTGTGTGTGTGTGTGTGTGTGTGTGTGTGTGTGTGTGTGTGTGTGTGTGTGAGAATTTTATCGGAAAAATAAACAGGAAATCTCCCTAATGACACTCGATTGAGCCACACACTAACAGAATCATTGCTGTAAAGTAAAAATAAAACTAATTAACCTGCACTTTACCTTCTAAAAGAATCACGAAAGAGTAGTGTTTTTGTGTAGAGCAGAGAGAAAGAGTGTGTGTTTCTGTGTGTCTGTAAAGGCGAAAGTACAATAGGAGGGGTCTGTGTGTGTGTGTGCACACACACACAGACCCCACACACACTCTCCTATTGCATCCAGACACAAACTAAAGGATGTTTTACGCACACACACGTGGTCACAGTGTTATAGTAAACAGTATCCGCGTGCATGGATGTTGATTATACCAGTAAGAGACGTGCACTACCGTTGGCTCAGTTGTGATCACGTTGCGCTTGGTGTCAAAACAAGAAGTGCATGTGTAATACATGATACTCGGTACTCATAAACCAAGACTTGTTAAAAAATCTTTGCTAGCCATGCGGATCACTCGCAAACCGTGTTACTCGCAATCCAAGGTTCCACTGTAGTTAGATTTGTAAGGCAGATTATACAACAGTAGTTCCAACCGAATAATCAGATTGGACAAAGGACATTCCACAGGTAATGATAAGGATAAGGTCGGTCCAATCTGGATCTGTCATCTGTCCTCATCCGCCTGGACCTGTCAGCTGCATTTGACACAGTGATCCACAAGATTCTCTTGTCCATTCTCACAAGCCTTGGAATCTGTGGAGCAGCTTGGCAATGGCATGCCTCCTACCTAGTAGATAAGTCTTAAGTCTTATGAGGTGACATGGAGGTTATCCACATCTGATCAACTCTCTACTGGTGTCCCACAAGGCTCAATACTTGGTCCTCTTTTGTTCTCTCTCTCTTTATACCCGGGCTCATGGTAAGGTCATATCCACGCACAGCTTTTCATACCATTGTTATGCAGATGACAGGCATCTCTTCCTCTCCTTTTCTCCCTCAGACACTCAGCTTTCCACCGAGATCTCAGCATCTCTAGCATACATCTCATCCTGGATGACAGCTCATTAGCTGAAACTCAATTTCTGTAAAACCAAACTACTGTTCATTTCAGGTGATTCATCCCCCTGACAAGATCTTATGATCTCCCAGGACAACAATCGGATCACTCCTCCAATGACTTCCCGCAACCTTGTGGTAACTCTGGACGATCAACTATTGTTTTCCTTACACATTGCTGACCTTACTCACTCCTGCCAATTTCTTTTTTTTCAACAACAAAATAATTTGCCCATTTATTTCTCCACAGGTTAGTCAGGTGCTTGTTCAGTCCCTTGTTATTTCAAGACTGTCCACTGTTCACTATTTGTCACCTGCAGCTGATCTGGAATGCAGCCACACGGCTTGTTTTGAACCTTCCCAAGTTCTCGCACTCCGCCCCACTTCTCTGCTCCCTGCACTGGCTTCCAGTAGTTGCCTGTATCAAACTTTAAAGCGCTGATGCTTATGTAGAAAGCTAAAAACGGCCCAGCACCCACTTACCTCCCAGCTAAAATCACACCACACACCACACCACGTCCCAGCACTGCACGGCTGGTTCCACCAGGTTCCACTACCCATAAAAAAAACCTTTCCAACAGTAATTGACTAATGGTCCTCAGTTAGTGATCTAGTAACCAATGAAAGGATCTTCCAATGACAGAAACTTCAAAGCACTTTTGTACAGTAAGTCGCTGTGCATAAGTCTGTCATCTGCCAAATGCCTATATGTAATTGCCTAAATGACATATAGCAGAACAGCTGGGACGTTAAACTATATATTTCACTCTGTGTCCCAGGTGTGCTAACAGTCATTGATTACACAACTGTGTGTCTCAGCGTGGGTGAGAGTGGGTCTGTACGGTCCACAGTACTGAGGAGAGAGCGGCTGCCTGCCAAAACCCACATTCACAACCAGTCACAGAAGCACTTCCAGTAAGAACACACATCTGATAATGTCATCCTAAACAACCACTGTCTCCCCAATAAATTCTTTTAAGCCATTTCGAATCAAGTGCGAATCATCAGTGCTCATTTGTTTTACGGGTAACATGAGCTACAAAGCTAACTAGGTTCTAAAACAAGGCTGAATCCCGAACGCAAAGCCCTCTTTACCCTCTGATTGAAGGGATTGCGCTACATAGCAAAAGCTGCATGGTTAGATCAGCATTTTGCAGGACATTGATTGGGACATTTAATCAAGCCAATGCATTCCATCCCCGACCGTTTGAGGAAACTGGTTGAAAACTACATTTTCTATGTAATAAAGTACATGAACAATTTTTGTAAATAAATTTGAATTAGAAATATGGATTTAATTTCCAATTTTAAGCCTAGTTACTTTTCACCCACCCTGTACACCACACACACAAAATAAGTGGAAATATAAAGGTAAGCCATGGTTTATTCTGCTCACCTTTTGGCTTTATCATACCGGTAAGAATTTAAAGAATTTAAAACAATTTCACCCTTGATGATTAAACTAACTGTTGGTTACTAAATGTCAGTCGCCAGCTCCACCAGTCACAGTTAGTGAGTTCCTCCAGTGGCAGAAGGATATTTGTTTTTGCCGGACCAAATAACCGGTTAAATAAACAAACAAATCATAATCTGTTGACAAGTAAAGGTGTTTGTGAAATTGTTGTATGAAGGCAATATCACACTCGAGATCGTGCTGTTGTGCTGATTATCAGCACGACTGTGATGCCTTCGGTACTTGATTATAATCATCAATACAGTAAGCTTTTATCAAATCTAAAGAAGAACCTAAAGACAAACAAAAAAATAAAAGCAGCCCCTAGGTGTTTATTCAGTAAAGAGGCGTGTTAAAGCCATAAACAGGAAGTGGCTTTCTGTCGATCAGCAGCGCGGTCTCCGTAAATCAGCCGAGGTGCTTCATAACCGAGCAAGCGTTCGAGTCTCTGGAGGAAATGGACGCCGTAAAAGTGTCATAGTGAAAGCCATTTCATGACTTACAGTTTCTGATAGGTTCGGATTTATGAGCGTATAGCAACTCGAGCCAGAAAGAAGCCGAGAGGAACAGAAGCGCTTCGATGCTTCGAGAGTGAAATGCAGGTGGTGTGGGTTAAATCAATCAGTCCAAGTCCAATTAGATACCGAGAAGATCAATTAAAGCAAGGTGGGGTTCAGGAAGAGGTTGTGGCTAAAGGGGAAATGTATTGATTATTATTTACCAGAAATGCTGTTGAGGTGTTGAGATATGTTTAGTGTCTGAAATGATGCTAATGTAATGTATGTAAGAAGTAAAGTAAATATAGATAACATTTTTAATGAGAAATTATGCTGTGTTTGGAGCCCATTTCCTTTTGTGTGCGTGTGTGTGCGTGTGTGTGTGTGAGACCTCCAAAAAAATACTTTAATACTTACAGTATCAAGCAAAACTGTCTGGACAGAATTGACTGAATCTCCTGCAGTCCTCAGATCTCCGCCTGAAGTTTAATCTGCACCATCAGTGAAATCTAAACGTTGAGTAAAAGTGATGTTATGATCAGTTATGTGTGGGATTTAATAATCTACTGTAAAATAATCTACTAATGCGCTACTGTCTCAATGTAAACAAACACCTGCACCAATAGATATTAATTAGAAAAGATAAAGTGAATATTTTGACTGGGATTAGTTCATATTTTCACTTTGGCTGAAATAACAGCGCTGAAGTGGTATAAGTGAATTTTAACACGCTGGAGTGGTTTTAAGACAAAACGTCATCTTTATCCTTTGATCTACTTTTTCCATTTCTCATCTGTGATTTACTCTCCGATTACCGAACAGGGAGTGTATTTGTCTGAGCACCAAAGAAGGGCAACTTAGTGTAAACAAGGCGTAAGATACTCAACCTTACAGAATGGGATTTCTTTGTATTATTATAATAATAATAATAATAATAATAATAATAATAATATCACTGATTACATTAAAGATCAGAAGATTATTTTTAGATTTAACTTTGTAACTATTTCTGCAAACTCTTTAACCGTCAAAGACGCGTACTTACGCCAGTTCTACAGAATACAGAACCATCTGCTGCACACATTTTTAATAAAGATTAGTGTGTGTGTGTAAAAAAAAAAAAAAATCCTTCTAGACCGTTCCATCTTTTACTCATCCTATTTCAAAGGAAAAAGTGAAAATCCTGACTAAATGTTAAACAGACACACTGATCATTTTCCCGGAATTAAAAAGTTCAAATAAAACCGAAAATGAAAAGCGCCTGAGACTGATGGTCTTTATTTCCCAAACGCTACAAGACCAGGTCTCATTTTGACCTGCAGTATTGCATTGGAGAGAGATGTGTGAGAGGGTTCGATGTGGTGTCACACCATGGCAAGGATGTAAGATTCCCCATCAAACTAGTGGTAGACAGCAATTATAGTATAATTAAACAACATGTGTCATGCTGTAATAGAAAATAAATCAACGACATGGTTGGGGTCAGAAGAGACAGTCATACTACTAGATACACCCACACACCTACATGTACATGACAGCATTTAGCGTCTCAGTCTCTATCTCTCTATCTCTCTCACACACACACACACACACACACACACACATATGAATGCCGATGCCAAGGATCACAAGAGCATCTCTATGAGAAATGACTTGGTGTGTGACAGTCAGTACTTGCTCCTGAGCATAATGCACACACTGCCGCACATACACACACAAACACGCGCGCGTCTCATTTCACTGTCGTTAGTTTGCTCCTGTGCTAGCCGGAGTGTGTAACCCCGCAAGCCCATTTACATTTAGACGACCTTCTCCTCTCCCACTTGGCATTATTTTTTAAGGCTTAGAGGCAGAGCTTTTTTTTTTTTTTTTTTTTTTTTTAAATAAATGGTGCTCGAAGATTATTTCCCAAATCCTGAAGTCCTGTATACAAGACATAAGTGTTAGCGAGTGACGTTTTTTTTTTCTTTTTTCTTTTTTTTTTCGAAAGGGATTCTGCTGACTCTGTACAACAACATGGTCACTGAGGTGCTTTTAAGTAACAAGGGAAATAAAAATATCTTTATTGTGTGTGTTATCACATTGTTTTTGGTGGAACTCACAATGACTTTTCTTCTTTTCTGGAAAATTGACATGGAGTATTTCTGGACTTTAAAAAAGCTGAGAGATGTAACAGAAATTATAAAATGATGAAATTTCTGGTGAATGAAGGCGCAAAAGTGAGTGACATTTACAGAAGACTTTAAGCACAGTACGGTGATGAGACCCATTGTTTTATCAGTTACACATAATATGTTTTATAATTAATCATTGTTTTATCAATTAAAATAGTTATGCAATCGATAGTTACAAAATATTAGATATTATAATATATAATATTGATAAAAATTATAATAAAAAATGTAATGTTTTTCTGATTTTTTTTAAACTACAGTTTCGCTCTATTGCAGCAGGTCATAATAGCTAAAGATGGCTCTACTAAGTACTGAAGTAAGACAACAATAATTATTAAAATGGGCCATTTGTGTTAAATTTAGAGAAATCACTTGTTATATTAATTGTGTTGAGCTGTTTAAATTGCGCTTGTTTCACTGATTGATTACAAACGGCTGCAAGTTAGTAATTTTGGTTAAAAAAATTTACAATGATAGAAAATCCTGTAAAGCTGTCCTGATGGGGAATAATAATAATTTTAGAAAGAGTTCACAGTCCAATATGGTGGAAAACAGCTCTGAGACAAAAAGGTGTCTGGGATTCCCCTCGCAGAGACAACACTGTGACATTTGATCAATTGAACTGAAGTAGGTTTAATTTCCTTTTTTTGGCCACATGATAGCAGTTTGGGGAAATGAGATAGAGATCCGTATTAGTATGCTTTACATTGTATATTCATGCCAAATTCATATAAGACTCATTTTGTTGGACTTAAGAACAAATCTGATTTAAGAACATGTTCCCAGAACAGAATTCGTTCATAAGTTGAGGACTACCTGAATAGTTATGTACTTAGGTGGCACCGTGGCATTTTAATTTTCTTGACTGAAGACAAACACTTACTAAGACACACAGGGACTTGTTTATTTGAGATGAAAACTTAAAAAAGCTTTATAAAGACTTTTTGATTAAAGGCCAAGACTTTTTACGACTTT